>NC_042625.1:60814983-61116381 GCF_901001135.1 Rhinatrema bivittatum | reverse complement strand
TTGTACGTAGGTTCTCTTTCAGCCTTCCCAAGCCTTTCTCCCGGCATCACTTGTATCATTTCCAAGGGGCTCTTTTGGAACACAAGTGGGTGATGAATAGAAAAGTGGGTTAAAGGATATTTTCTTCTTGAAGGCCGGGGACAGATGTTTTCCCTTTTTTGTGTCAAGATTAATGAGATATTATTTTCCAGAGGATTTTTTTTCTCTTTTGCTTCACCAGAATCGGCATTAAACATAAAACGTTTGGTTTCAGCGTCACTGTCCCATCACACAGTATTGTGCTTCCTGACAGATCTCTTCTTACTCCTGGTCATCCAACTCTTAGAAACCCATTCTAAATGAATGGATTCCAATTATTTCCCATTTCTCCTCCTCCTACCTCCCTCCTCCTATTCGTGCATAAGACACAATGACAACCTCCTGCATTTCAGCAGGATGCAGCTCACCCAGAGCTATGGCCAATGCTGTACTGTGATTGGTCACCAGATGGTAACATAGCAAATAACAACAGATAAAGACCATGTGATCCATCCAGTCTGCCCAGCAAATTGCTTTCGGTAGCAACTGCCCCTCCGTGCAGGTTACCTCCATGCCTTTTGCCAAGGGTAATAACTGCCACTCCGTGTAGGCAACCCCTATACCTTTTGTTAAGGGTAGTAAGTGCCACTCCGTGTAGATTACCCCCATGCAGTTGTAGTACAGCTAAAGTTAAAATCAGTTACCCCATTTTTCTTTTCCATCCTCTAGCATGCAGGAATCTGCATTGTTTATCTCATGCCCTTTTAAATTCCAATCCTGTTCTCTTCTTCGCCATCTCTTCTGGAAGGGCATTCCAGGCATCCGCCACCCTCTGTGAAGAAATATTTCCTGATGTTAGTTCTGAGTCGTTCATCTGGAGTTTCATATCATGACTCCAAGGTCTGCAGTTTCCTTTCCAGCAGAAAAGGTTTGATGTCTGTGTATCAATAATACCTTTAGGTATTTGAAGATCTGTATCATATCTCCCCTGCACCTCCTCTCCTTCAGGGTATGCATATTCAGGACCTTCAGTCTCAACTCATATGGCTTTTGATGCAGACCCCACACCATTTAGATCGCCTTTCTTTGGACCACTTCCATCCTCTCCTTCTTCTTTCTGAGATACGGTCTCTAGAACTGAACAAAGAGCTCCAGGTTAGGCTTCACCAAAGACTTGCACAAAGGCATTAAAATATCCTTTTTTCCTGCTGGTTATTCCCCTTTCTGTGCAACTCAGCATCCCTCTGGCTTTTACCACTGCCTTGTCTCATTGTTTTGTTGCATTCAGATCGCCAGACTACCACCCCAAGGCTCCTCTCCCAGTCCATGCACAAAAGAGGACCAGAAGGCTCAGCCTCATATCCTACCCAGCAGCCCCTGGGAGAGGACTCCAGAGGTCACCGTGAGTGTATCCAAGCTTCAGCCTCCACAGCCTCAGCTTCCAGAGGCCCCACACCCCTTCTAGCAGAAAAGATCCAAAGACTCATCTGCATATCCCACCCAGCAGCTCGACTCCAGAGGTCACCATGAGTGTATCCAAGCTTCAGGCTTCACAGCCCCAGCTTCCAGAGGCCGCACGACTAATGGCCCACGCATCTTAAGATTCCTTACTGTAAACTTTCTACAGATATTATACAGAAGGAATTTAATTCAAAATGAGAGATAATAAGGTGGGTATTTCATATTTTAATTGTAGTGTTTTTAGGATCACTGTCAGAGAAATATTAAATAAATCAATAGACTAAAAGTACTTTAGATTAGCTTTACATCCCTACTCCCTTAGAAATTTTAACTCGCTATCAAATCAGCTAAATTAAGGTGCAGAAAGTAGTGCAGTAGGGAGAGGGAGGCTTTCCCGGCTTTCCAGTCATTTGCGCATGTATGATTAAGAACATAAGAAATTGCCTGCTGGGTCAGACCAAGGGTCCATCAAGCCCAGCATCCTGTTTCCAACAGAGGCCAAAACCAGACCACAAGAACCTGGCAATTACCCAAACACTAAGAAGATCCCATGCTACTGATGCAATTAATAGCAGTGGCTATTCCCTAAGGGTTTCTTATATCCTCCTAGATCTCATCCCAGTGGGGAATGGTATTCCTCTTATCACACTGATACTACACAGACATCACATGAATGCAAGGTCTTGTAAGATCTGTCACTCTGAGGACACTTGGACGAGCTGAAGCATCCGACATTTTTGTAAAGGGCAGGGCTACCTTTTTAGGGGCAAAATTGGGCACCCCTACATCTGGAAATGAATTGCTGTTACACATTTGTATTACTCAAGTATAATCAGATCAATATTCAAAAGCCCAATTATCTTTACATAGATATTGAGTTGCACTTACCTGGATAGTTGTGTAATTGAATATATTCCCTCATTTATAGAAACATAGAAATGACGGCAGAAAAGGACCAAATGATCCATCCAGTCTGCTCAGCAAGCTTCTGCCAGTATCTGCTGCACTGTGCAGGTTACCCCCTTGCTTATCAGTTTCCCAGATTGTAAAGGTCAGGGCCCTCGGATGCTGTCCAAATCCAATTTTCCTTAACCCTTGCCGTGGAAGCAGAGAGCAATGTTGAGAGTTGCATCCAAAGTATCAGGCTTAAGGGAAGATTTTAAAATGTTACGTGCGCGCGACCATGTGCGAGCGCTACCTGGCGCACATACATGGACGTGCGATTTTATAACATGCCTAACCTCCCTTCCCCTATCCTAAGTGAACATGTATGATTATTTGCCAGCTGGTGAGAGGTTGGATGTGTGCACTAGGTGCTCCTAGCCCTTAGAGAATGAGTCAGATCTCTGGAGGCTAGAGTGGCCGACCTGGAGGAGACCTTCAGGAGGAAGATCTGCCTCTTTTTACCTCTCTTGCCTTGGAGGAGTAAGGTCACCTGGAAGGAGAGCATCACCTCGATGAGGCAGGAAGCAATTCTGTAGCTAGGACCTGCCCTCAAGGTGATGTAGCATCCTCTCGCACTGAGGATAGGTCTCCAGGGGCATATGCCCTGGCAGGAAGGGTTAGCATGGCCATTGTAGGTGGTGATTCAATTATTAGGATGATTGATAGCTGGGGGGCTGGTGGACGTGAGGATTGCTTGGTAACCTTGCCTGCCTGCTGCAAAGGTGATAGATGGGATCATAGATAGGATTTTAGATAGTGCTGGGGAGGAGCCAGCAGTCTTGGTATATATGGGTAGCAATGACATAGGAAAGTATGGGAAGGAGATTCCAGAAGCCAAATTTAGGATTTTAATGGGAAAGTTGAAATCCAGATGAGACGAAGGTACAGGGAAGAGGGTTTTAGGTTTGTTAGGAACTGGGCATCATTTTGGGGAAGGGGGACCTTTTTCAGAAGGATGGACTCTGCCTTAACCAGAGTGGAACCAGGCTGTTGGCATTAAACTTTAGAAAGGAGATAGCACAGCTTTTAAACTAGATGATGGGGGAAAGCCAACAGTCATTTAGAAGCACAAGTATCAAAATGATGTATCTTTGAAGGACACTAAGAGAACAGGAAAGTTAGGTTATCCCGAAAGAGAGGTGGCAATAAATGCCAAACTGGACCAGGTGCCTTTAAGTAAAGAGCAGAAAGATTCTGAATTACCTTTGTCAACTGATGAGCAGGTTGCTAATACAAACAAAAACCATACTTTGAAATGTCTGCATACAAATGCTAGAAGTCTAAAAAATAAGGTGCAAGAGTTAGAGTGTATAGCACTGGATGAAGAGGTAGATATAATTGGAATCTCAGAGACCTAGTGGAAGGAGGATAATCAGTGGGACACTGTGATACCAGGGTACAAATTATATTGAAATGATAGCATGGATCAAATTGGTAGAGGGGTGGCACTATATGTGAAAAAGGGTATGAGTCAAACAGAATAAAAAATATCGGCTGGATTTTAAAACCCTGGCGCATGTAAATCCTGGGGTTTATGAGCATGGCCAGGCCAATTTTCAAACTGGCCCGGCTACGCACATAAATGCTGGGGCCTGAAAAGGGGACAGTCCAGAGGGGGGGGGGGGGGGGGCAGGGCTGGAGGCGCCGGTACAGTGGCCATTTGCCGCTGTGCCGGGGGAGCACGCACCGACAGTTTGCCGGTGCATGCAAGTTGCTTCTGCTCCAGAGGAGTAGCAACTTCAAAAACAAAAAAAAACCCCGAAGGTAGGAAACATTTAGGGGGTGGTAAGGAGAAGAGAAGGGGAAGGGAGGTTAGGTGGTTGAGAAGTTAAGGAGCAGACTGGGAGGGAACTGGGGAAGGCTGACAATGCGTCGCTGTGTGAATTTAGCTAAACTGTGCCCACCCCCTTGTGTGCATCCATTTGTGTGCGCCGGGTAGCGTGCACATATTTTTTTTTAAATCTACCCCTATGTGCTTTATGGATAGAAATTACAGGTGAAAAGAGGAATAAAATAGCAGTGGGGGTGTATTACCACCTGGCCAGAATGAACAATGCTAAATGCTAAAAGAAATTAGGGAAGCTAACAAAATCTGCAGCACTAATATTGACTGGGTGAATGTTACATCAGGATATTCTAGAGAAGTAAAGTTCCTAGATGAACATAAGAACATAAGATATGTCATACTGGGTCAGACCAAGGGTCCATCAAGCCCAGTATCCTGTTTCCAACAGTGGCCAATCCAAGTCCTTCAACCTCCTTAAGAGTCACCTCTCCTTACCCGCCCTCTTCCCTATCACCTTGTGAATAGTTAAAGAACCTTTTCTCCTCTACTCTCCTCAAGAGTCTTCATCTGAATAATGAACAGAAATTCAACTTGTGAATAGTTAAAGAACCTTTTTTTTCTAATGTTTATCTATCCTTATCTATTCTAAATTTTTGTAAAGCCTGTTGCTACGTTACGTTACACTGTGAACCGAGGTGATGTTTTTAACTTGCCCCGGTATATAAAAAATTCTTAAATAAATAAATAAACAAATAAATAAATAAGTCACAAGTATCTAGCAAGTACCCAAACATTAAATATATTCCATGCTCCTAATGCCGGCAACAAGCAGTGACTATTCCCTATTCATGAATAGGAGTTTATGGACTTCTCTTATCCAAATTTTTTTTAAACCCAGCTACAATAACTACCTTAACCATATCCTATGGCAGTGAATTCCAGAGCTTAACTGTGTGTTGAGTGACAAAGAATTTTCTCCAATTCGTTTTAAATGTGTTTCTTGCTAAATTCATGGATTGCCCCCTAGTCCTTGTATCATCCAAAAGAGTAAAACTCAAGTCCTTTCATGATTTTGTAAACCTCTATCATACCCCCCCCCCCCAGCCTTCTTTTCTCCAAGCTGAACAGCCCTAACCTCTTTAACCTTTCCTCATAGGTGAGCTTTTTTGTGCCCTTTATCATTTTGGTCATCCTTTTCTGTACTTTCTTCAGTGCAATTATATCTTTTTTGAGATGCGGCGACCAGAATAACACACAGTACTCAAGGTGCGGTCTCACCATGGAGCGATACAAAGGCATTATGACATCCTCCATTTTATTTTCCATTCCCTTCTAATAATTCCTAACATTCTGTTTGCTTTTTTGACTGCAGCAGCACACTGAACCGACGATTTCAATGTAATATCAACTATGACACCCAAATTGTTTTTCTGAGGGGGGTAAATCCTAATATGGATCCTATTATGTACATTTTGAAGTGACAAAAAGCAGAATATAAAAATCCAAATAAATAAATAAAACATTGTGGGGCCAATGCAGTAAAAGTGTGCCAAAAGCGGACACTCAGTGTTCAGCACTCACTTTCCTAACCTCTTCTGGGGGCGCCATGCAATATTTAAATTAGGGGTCACACTGCCAAGGAGGCACTAGGATCGATTGCCTGACCCTAGTGTCTCCTTGGCAGTGGGCGCCCAGGAGAGGTCTTTAAGAACATGAGAGGTATTGAATGAGCAAATGTGAATCGGTTATTTACACTTTCAAATAATAGGAGGACTAGGGGGCATTCCATGAAGTTAGCAAATAGCACATTTAAGACTAAGCGGAAACAATTCTTTTTCACTCAACGTACAATAAAGCTCTGGAATTTATTGCCAGAGGATGTGGTTAGTGTAGTTGGGTTCAAAAAAGGTTTGGATAAGTTCTTGGAGAAGTCCATTAACTGCTATTAATCAAGTTTACTTAGGGAATAGCCACTGCTATTAATTGCATCAGTAGCATGGGATCTTCTTAGTGTTTGGGTAATTGCCAGGTTCGGCCTCTGTTGGAAACAGGATGCTGGGCTTGATGGACCCTTGATCTGACCCACCATAGCAATTTCTTATGTTCTTATGTTCTAATGGTACCTATCCTGCAATAAAAACTATTTTTCCACTCTAAAGCACAAAAAAAGTATTGTTATTTCCATCGTTAAATCCTGAGTAAGCATTCGATACATTTTTGCGACAGGCGGTAGAAGTCTCTCATTTGCATAAAAAGTTAGTTTTTGCATACTCATGATCAAATTTGTTTACAATCACGTGACGGATAAGATCGCTTGTTTATTGTGCATTAGACCCCTTTTATCATGTGTTAGGGCCCTAACGTGATTTCATAAATGACCTTGTAAATTTCTAACTGAGGTAACAGAAGGTAAAGTGATTTACTCAAGGCCACAAGGAGTGGCAGTGGGTTAAATAAACCACTGTGTCTAATGAATATTCCAAAGCATATTGTGCAACAGCAATCATCAAGCTTTGATTGAAAAATAAATGTTCTTTCCTGCATTATGGCCAGTTGTGAAGCAGGTATCTTAGATACAATACTAATTTATTTAGTTTCAATATATTTGCTTGTTTTTAGTTGTTTAAATGCAATTGATGTCAGAGTGCTGACATCAATTGCATTTAAACAGAATCTTGTTTAAAAGCTGTAGACCAGCTTCTGAATTCAGAAACGGTTTTGTTTAGGTAGAATTCTGAAGTCAGGAATTCATGTTCAACTATAAAGCATAAAGTTCAAAGCAATGAAAACGTGAAAGCAAAAAAATGAAAATAGTCTGGTTGCATCAGAACAAGGGATCCATGTGGTCTCACAAGCTGCTGCATCATATCGTCTTTTAGATGATAATCATGTGGTTCAGTAAAAGATATCGGAACCAGCAGAGAATCAAAAATCTGAGATCCCCATTTTACATACAGCATCAGACCTAGACAAAAATCTACTGTAGAGGTTAATGATCCCCTTCAACAATGGCAACAACAAAGGAGAACAGAAAACCATCTATACATTTTTATAAGACTTGTAGATTACTCATTTTTTAACTATATTAATCTCCTATGTGGGTGATATTTATACAATAAATATATGCATGTAATAAAATATTATAACATAATATGAAACCTATAATACAAACAATGTAAGAAAAGCAGCAATATAATTTCACATAATAAACTCCAAAATAAAACAAGACTAGGGAAACTGATTAGTGCCATGAGCTCACACTACCAATGGCCCAATATTGAAAAGGGCTCACTTTCAGATCATAAAGTTACAGCCAGAAAAAGATATAATACTATCAAAAACAAACCCACTAAGATGAATTGATTACATATATATATCTCAATCAGAAAATGTAAATTCATCATATAAATCTGAAAAACTGTAATCAAAAAAGTGTATATAGTAATCCCTGGTCATCAAATAGTTCATATTTCCTTTTATTTTTCTCATATGCAAGTAAAAAAATAACAAATAACTTATCTTACATATGTTTCTTCAAATGAAAATTCCTGCCGCTCAACACTGCTCCAGTGTTTCAGTAATATATCCATGGGCCACAGCTTAGTCTGACAGCGCCTCTATGTGTAATATATTCATGGACCATGCTGTCAGACTAAGACATGGTCCGCATATGAGAAAAAAACCCCAAAAATACTGGACTATTTGATGACCAGTAATTATAACTAAAATACATGGTCGAGAAACAGACCATATACACTCTGCAAGTGAGTGTCAGTGACTCTATATGATGGTCACCTGATCTTTTTTCATTATAGACTTCCAGATTTATATAGAAAAAGAAATAAGGCAGAGAAAGAGAGAGACATTACTAGTGGTGTGCCTCAGGGGATCAGTCCTTATGCCAATGATACAAATTCTGCAACAGAATAGACAGGAAGGTGTGGAAAATATGAGGAGGGATCTAATGAAGCTGAAGGAATGGTCTAGGATTTGACAGCTAAGATTTAATACCATATAATGCAGAGTTATGCATTGAGGCTGCAAAAAATCCAAGGGAAAGGTTCAGAATAGGTCGAAATTCTTCTAAGCATTGAAGAAGAGTAGGATCTGGGAATCATCATATCTGATGATCTTAAAGTGGCCAAACAGATGGAACAAGTGACTGCAAAAGGTAGAAAGATGTTTGGCTGCATAGAGAGAGGAATGGTCAGCAGAAAAATGGAGGTGATATTGACCTGGTAAGACCTCATTTGGAATAGTGTACAATTCTGGAGGCCGCACCATCAAAAGGATATGAATCAGTTGGAAGGAAAGGAGGAGGTGTGGCATAATATAGTATATAAAGAACAATATTAAAGCAACAGCACTGCTGGGCGTACAAGTTAAGGAGGAGGCACTGTGGATTAATCTGGAGAGAGGGAATTGAACATCTATTTATATAGGTGTAATATAAATATCTCAATCACAGACAGAGGAGTTTGATAGAGATTTTGTGGATGATATTCACATAAATGTTGTGAAAGGGGAGATGATATTGCTAGGGGATTTTAATCTTCCAGATGTTAATTAGTACATCCCATCTGCAGTATCTTCTAGAGCAGGGAGAACCTGGATTCTCTGAAGGAGAACTGTTCTGTCAACTGGTGACAGAACCCACACGGAAGGGGGCGATACTCGACCTGGTGCTTACCAAATGGGGACAGTATTTCTGATGTAGTGGATGATCATCTGGGAACCAGTGACCACCGGATGGTGTGGTTCAATATTAAGATGCAAGAAATAAAGGTTCATTCTAAGGTGAGGGTCCTAGAATTCAGGAAAACTAACTTTCTCAAAATGGAAGAGTACCTCAAGGAGTCGTTAGCTGGATGGGAAAATCTAAGGGAAGTAGAAGGGCAGTGACCAAAACTAAAAGGAGATATCATAAGGGCAACTAATCATTTTGGGGCTGATGCAATATAGTGCACTCAGCCTAGCACACAGCTTGACGCACGGTTGGACGTGCTAGAATAACTCTCTTAATGGGATTAGTGCATCCAAAACCACATCCAAACAAGCACGTAACTAATAGTGCTCATCACATGTAAATGCCATGTAGATGAGGCTATTAGCCTGATTTAAAAAATGACCATACGCCCGCACACTTTTTAATATGGAAAATTTGACACCTGCCTTGGAGCAGGTGTAAAGTCTTGCTATGCATCAAGGGCTCAACTTAGAAACAAAAAATACTGCTTTTTTTGTGGTTCCTCCTACTAAGTACCATCGCAGAAGGCAGCACCATACAAAATTAAAAAGGCTTGCCTGAAAAAAACAAAAATTCTGGGCGCACAATATACACGCTGTATATTATATGTGTATATTGTGCCGGGCAATTAGCTGCTGTGGGATAGAACAGACGCTCACATTGAGAGTCCATTTTCCTAACCCACAAACATAAAAGTCAGAAAGATGCTTAACTGCATAGGGGGAGGAATGGACAGTAGAAAAAGGGAGGTGATATTGTCTCTCTATAGGTCCTTGGTGAAACCTCACTTGGAATACTGTGTACAATTCTGGAGACTGCGCCGTCAAAAAAAGTTATAAACAGGATGGAATCGGTCCAAAGGGTGGCTACTAAAATGGTCAGGGATCTTCATTCTAAAGCATATGGGGATAGACTTAAAAATCTAAACATGTAAACCCTAGAGAAAGGTGAAATAGGGGAAATATGATAGAGACATTCAAATATCTCAAAGGTTTCCATCTCAGGAAATATTTCTTTACAGAGAAGGTAGTAGATGCATGGAGCAGCCTCCCAGTAGAAATGGTAGAGACAAAAATAGTATCTGTATTCAAGAAAGCATGGGATAAATATCGAGGATCTCTAAGGGAGTGATGAGAATTATAATGCTAAATTAATTGGATGAATGGGCAGACTGGATGGGCCATACGGTCTTTTTCTGCCGCCATGTTTCTATGGAGTTGGTCCAGAGAGTGTGCTACTAAAATGGTCAGTATTGTTTTAAACCATATGTAATTCTACAACTTCCAACTCAGGAAACCTCTACATTTTGTGGTTTTTGTGCGGTTACCATCTGTGGTCCAGTCCCTTTTTTTGGCTGGGTCTATAGATGGCTCCCGTGTTTTATTCTTAAATTTTATTAATAAACCAAGATTTTTTGAATTTTCTTCTTTTAATTTTTAAATAGTCATTTGTGCATTTGTTCCCCGGTGTGCGGTGTGGTCCCACGTTAATTCTGCATTGACCAATTAACTTATCTTAAAGTGGTTCGATTGCCGCCACTATTTCATGGGACCACCTCCACCTGCCCGACACTGGCCATGTTTCGGCAGTTGTCTGCCTGCTTCAGGGGCCACGGGAAGGGACTTCTAATCGCGGAATCTCCGTCACAATGCACTGGTATCTGTTTCTTCTTTTTTAATTCGTCACCGTGAGCGCCGCCTTCATTCTTAAAGCATATGTAGACAGACTTAAAGATGTAAACATGTACATCCTAGAAGAAAGGCAGGATAGGTGAGATGATAGAGACATTTAAATACCTCCAAGGTTTTCATGGACATGAGGCAAGCCTATGTCAACAGAAAGGAGGCTCTAGAACAAGGGGTAATGGGATGAGGGTGAAAAGGGGTAGATTCAGGAGTAACCTAAGGAAATATCTATTTACAGAAAGGATAATGGGTACATTGAACAGCTTCCCCATGGATGAGGTGGTGTCAAAAACAATACCTGATTTCAAGAAAGCATGTGATAAACACTGGGGGGGTCTTTGAGGGAGTGATAGGAATTATAAGCTGAATTAGCTGGGCAAACTAGACAGGCCATAAAGTCCTTTTCTGCCATCACTTTTCTATGTTTGGGCACAGAGAGCGCTGAGATTACATCTAAAGAAATGCTCTTAGAATTGTCCACATACTATTCAGAAAAGTTTAAAGCATATGCACCTAGTGTCATTTATTGTTACCACCGTTCAGTGAGAGACAGCTCTGCACTTCCAGCTACAAATGACCTGGCGCTTTAAGATAAATTTTGAAAGGCTTAATTGAATGCACTTGGGGAAAAAACAGGATTTATGTGGCGAGAATGGTTGAATCAGTCTAAATGGATTTCCAGTCTCTTAAAAGTACACATGTACTTTAAGCACATTACAAAGAGATATTTCAGGCAGCGTTTTGGAGATGTGGTTGTACATTGTGCATGTACATTTAATTTAAAAAAATGTACATCTTCTTTACGCTCTCATATGAGTCAACAAAGTGCAAACATACTTTTCATCCACATAACAACCCATTCTTCAAACAGTAACCATGCGGGGTAGCTTGTGTTTCAATATCAGGTTGATTTCTGAGGGACAAAAAGGCAGCACTTACTTTTTAAAAAATTGTTAGGTGCCTTATTCAAAATGTACCTTTTTAAATCTGTACGATAGACTAGCCTGTTGTTCTAGATTGACCTGCTGTATGTACCAAATGAGTTCCGACTATTCAGTGGCTGGAATGAATGAACAATAGCTTAAAAGTCCCCCAAGGAAGTAAACATCAAACCAAGAACCCGATGGGGGTGCATCTAGACGGTGGCCTTCGCTCTCTGTTTCATGCATCACTTGCTCTTTTACCTCAAATGCACTACTACTACTTAACATTTCTATAGCACTACACAACATTCGCAGCACTGTACAAGGACACAAAATGTAAGCTCTGTTAAGCAGGGACTGTCCATCTAATAAAACATACAGCAAAAGAAACATGGAGTATTTCATAAAGTAAGACATTGGTTAAAAAGAAAAGAAAAGAAATGTAGTTAACAAGACCAAAAGCAAATCAGGCATAAAATTTAAAAGCGGTTTAAAAAAGGTGGATCTTTAGATGGGATTTAAACATGGCAAGAGAGGGAGCCTGACGCAACAATGCAGGAAGACTATTCCAAGCACACAGCGCCACCGGGTGGAAACCACAGAGTCAGGAATTGGCAGGAGAGAAGAAGGGTACAGATGGGAGTGACTGGTCTGAGAAGTGAAGGGTGTGGCACTTCCATCTACACCAATGTGGTCTACAAACCTCTGACACAAGCAGAAGAACTTG
Source organism: Rhinatrema bivittatum (assembly GCF_901001135.1). Lineage (NCBI taxonomy): Eukaryota > Metazoa > Chordata > Amphibia > Gymnophiona > Rhinatrematidae > Rhinatrema > Rhinatrema bivittatum. The sequence continues at coordinate 61,104,089 of NC_042625.1, read as the reverse complement.
ACAGGAATCTGGCTGAAATCATCCAAAAGATGAAAAATAAAGTGGAGGCTGTGATGTTGGGAGATTTTAATCTGCTGGTGTGGATTGGAATATTCCATCTGAAGACTCAGAACTAGAGAGATTCTGGACTCCTTTAAGGGGCTCTTTTCAGACAAATAGTGATGGTACGCATAAGGGAAGGAGTGATTCTGGACCTGTTACTTACAAAAGGAGAAAGCATCTCAAATGTCCAGCTAGGCCGGGGCTGTAACAATCGTCTGTGAGTTGCCCCAGGACTGAGTGGCTGAGTGCTAGGGGAGTCAAAACCAGGCCACCACAGACTGAGGTACTTCCGCCTAGGCCAGCTTCCTTCCCTTTGGATTCATCTCGCATGAAAAGCAGAGTTAGACCCCAGCATGAACAGGGAACGAGAGGTCTGGAACAGAGTAAGGAGCAGGAATGGATCAGAAATCTAGAAGCCCAGGTAGGAGAACAAATAGGAGCGCTGAAGGTAGATGCTGAAGATAAAGCAGACTTCTGGAAACAGGAACGGAGCCAGAGTACAAGGACGGAAAAGTAGGACCAAGCTCTGGTAACTGATTGCTGAGACTGTTTCAGTATAAGTACACGCCTATATAGGAAACAAGATGGCCACCAAGGGGAAGGGGGAAGCACAGAGTTGGGAATCAAGCAGTTCACAGCCTCACTTGTAGGCCAGAGGAGCACTTGACAACGGATCTTTACAGGGGCCAACTTGAGCATCAGTGAGCATAAAACTATATGGTTAGACATAAAAGCCAAGACAGAAAGGAATCACTTAAAGATCAAAGTCCTGGATTTTAAAAAATGACTTTAGCAAAATGGGAAAGTACCTTAAAAGTGCTAGCAGGATGGGAAGAGGTAGGTGAAGTGGAAGAACAGTGGGCTACACTGAAGGGAGTTCAAGTTAGGGCAACATATCTTTATGTCAGAAAAGTAAATAAAAGTGAGTGGGAAAAGACAACCAGAACAGCTTCTCATAGAGGTGATTCGAAAAGTAAAAGCAAAACGATTAGCATTCAAAAAGAAAACCCCAGGGAAGAATATCTAGTTAATCTGAAAGAAATGAAGTAAAAGAGTAAAAAAGAAGCTAGAGGCAAAGTGAGGCAACACAACTTTTTTTCACTGTTTCAGTGCAAGCAGAAAGAGCAGAGATAGAACTGCAGGACTGAGAGGACCTGAGGAAAAAAAGTGTGGAGGGGGTTAAAGAAAAAGCAGAAATGCTAACCAAGGGTTCGCTGAAGAAGGGATTGGAGAAGCACTGCTAATGATTGGCAAAGGTTCATGCAATACCACATCATTTACAGATAGTGGCTATATGAAACCCTGTGGATCAAAACTTGTCTCAGGAATAGCTAAGGCAATGTTTCCCAATCAGTGCGCCTTCAGATCTGATCAGGTGCGCCACGGAAAAGCCACCACTGCCTGATGCTCAGATCCAGGCCAGCACCTCACAGCCACAAGAGCCACCAGCAACGGTGCCTTTCTGAGAACATATGTAATCATGCATTGCTCTTCTTCCTGGCTTTAGCATGAACCCTGGAGTGTGGTAATAAGTGGGCAGCAGGCAGGACATGGATAGCTGGGGCCTGCTTTGTGTGGCGCATACACACTGATTCCCTCCTGAGTTCCCGCAACCTCTGTTTATCCCAGGCTGACGGGCAGAGTATGCCCCAAGCACTGGATGCAGGGATACTTCTGTCATTACACAGGGTGAGGCAGTCACTCAGGCAGCAAAATTATGAGGCTGCAGCAAGTACTGCCAAAACACACCTTTGGCAACCGCAAGTGGCACAGGTGTAATGACTTGCCAGTAGGGTTCCCCAACCCTCACCAGCAAGAGGAAAACCTGTGCACTAGAACGAGGCAGTCCCACGGAGGTGGCACACTGTAATGACATGTCTGCAGGGGTCTCTACCCCTCACTGGCAAGACCCGCCTGCCGGCAGGAAGAAGCTGTTCAACAGCAGCCCAGTCTGAAGACCTGCTGGTGGGATTCCTATCCCACACCAACAGGAAAAGACCTAGGTACCAGAAGGGATTCCCCACCCTCCTGTGACCAGAAGGGCAAATTAGAGCTATGTGGTAACAGGTACATTTTGGGCATGCAAGCAAAAATACTCTTAATATTATATCATGCGTGCAAGTACACATGTATCATTTTACATGCTCCCTGTCATGCGTATGTGTGGAGCCTTTACATGCATCCTCAGGGGGGAGAGAGAGAGAGCCTCTGATAGACAATCGGACACTTTATATATCTCCCACTGTAAGGTGGTTTGTTTTTTTTTTGGGGGGGGGGGAGGAGAGCAGTGCTACAAGGGTCTACAGACCCTTATGCTCTAGGCAGACCAATGTATCACCGCCCCCCCTCCAAAACCCACCCTGAGTTGAAAGTGCCCCTTTTACAGTGGGAGCTATATAGAGTGTAGCTGAAGTAAGGTGCGCGCGCCAGCAGCTGGCTGGCGCGTGAGGATCCAGGAGAGCAAACAATGGCGCTATGGGGTGTTTGCTGTGTCTGCTATTTTGAAATATTTTATTGATGTTTGGGAAATTAAAAAAACAATGTTATATGTTTGTAATCATTGCATGATCTTTTCATCAGCTGTTTTGAAATATTTATTCTTTGTATGAGTTTGGTTTTACTATTAGGATGATGCTTTATATTTCTTGATGTTATTGTTTGATGTTTAGTGAGGAATGTTATTTGTTTTTCCAGCCATACACTCTGGCTTGTTGCGGTTTCAAGTTCAGTTTTTGTCTGCATGTTTCTATTTATACTTTTATCTCTTCATTTTGTATTTGGTGAGGGTCTGTCTGTGTTCTACATGTGAGACTAAAGTGAGGTATTCTGCTAAGCAGACTTGTGGGTGTGGCCCCAACCAATTTGCATGGATGGAATTGAGGGTCTACAGCTTTGTTTACTCACATCTGGTCTAGAGTATGCTCTGTTTCTTAGTTATTTAGGAAAAATGTGACATTCATTTTGGAGATATTTGGGCTTAATTTTGCTGGGTTTCAGAGTCAACTTGGTGTGTTGATGCATGTGCTGCAGAGAAAGTGCACAAGGGAGTAAGATACCCCTTGAGCCGGTTTTGAAAAAATCTCTCGGGTTGATATTTTCCTGCAATCTGCCCCTGCCTCCATCATCTTAACCGCGAGGGCATTCCAGATATCCACCATTCTTTTTATTTCTGAGTCTACCTTCTTGGAGCTTCATATCATGTGCCCTAGCTCCAGAACTTACATTAGTGCAGGGATATGCAACCAACGTTCCCCTCCAAGGAGTGACTAGGTGTGTGCATTTTTTTTTTCGTGTGAGCAACAATTTTTTTAAATCAACAATTTTTGAGTGCCAGTATTAGCGTTGCATTTCTGTATATAGCATAAAGGAAATAAGCATGTGAGTGATCATGTATAATCTATGAGTGATCACTCATGCACTCAGCTTAGAGGGAACTGTGTATGCAATTCCAGTCCTCAAGTGCTGCAAGCCTGTTGGATTTTCAAGATATCCACACTGAATATCCATGTTCACCACTTTCACTGCATGCAGATGCATCTCAAGCATATTCATTGCGAATGTCCTGAAAACTCAACAGCAGACTTGCAGCACCGGAGGACCAGAATTGCCTATCCCTGCAACAGTAGAACATCTCTCTCTTTCAGATCTAAAGCCCACATTATAAGCAATGTTAGAGTGTCTGTTTATATGATTTTGTTGCTAAAATCAGCTTCCCAAGTGCACTGAAACACAATCACTCTCAGGCCCATCGTCTTGAAGAAAGCTAAAGCATGAAGATGACTGTAAGAGGTGAACTGTAACAGGGCCTAAAAGACAAACTGATAGTGCACAAAGAGGCCATTAAAAGGTGAAGTATATTCAACAAAGTGCCCATTCAGAATGGCTTTTTATGGCCCTGGAGAAGTGGGCAAATATCCCAGAATGCTCTCTCCTTCCCTTCCTCTCATCAGAGGACATGAGGGGGACCCTCTTCAACAACCAACTTTCTATGAGTTCTAAAAGCTCAGAGGCAGTTTCAATTCCCCTGAAAGTCTGAAATTAACCAAACCAAGGATTAAAAAAAAAAAAAAAAAATCCATCATATTTTTGTAGGGTTTATAAATGCAAGACAGGTGAACAGGTGGAGAGACAAACACATCCCACAGATAACAGAGGCATATAATAAATGGAACAGTTCACGATGACATGCACTCTGGTTGTTACAAAAGAATTTGTGACTGATTTTTTTCACTTTATGAGACTGGTGATAGGGGAGAATACTACCGTCCACCTGGCCAAGATGTTGAGACGGACAGTGAAATGCTAAGAGAAATTAGGGAAGCTAACCAAATTGGTAGTGCGGTAATAATGGGAGATTTCAATTACCAACATCCAACCAAAAAAGTGCAGACAAACAAAGTTCAAGTCCCAATCAACGGAGTTCCAAACAAGAAGTATATATAAGCAAATTGTATAATTTTATTGCGGCAACTCCACTGCGTTCAGTTCCAAAGGTTACTTTTACAGAAGTCCCCCGACACGGTCCCATGTTTCGCCGGAGGCTGCATCGGGAGGGACCACCAAATTTATAACAATCTGGATGCAAAACCTTACAGCATAACAGGGAGATTTCAATTACCCCAATATTGGCTGGGTAAATGTAACATCAGGACATGCTAGAGAGATAAAGTTCCTGGATGGAATAAATGACAGTTTTATGGAGCAATTGGTTCAGGAACCGACGAGAGAGGGAGAAATTTAAGATCTAGTTCTTAGTGGAGCACAGGATTTTGTGAGAGAGATAACAGTGGTAGGGCCTCTTGGCAATAGTGATCATAATATGATCAAATTTGAATTAATGACAGGAAGGGAGACAGTAAGTAAATCTACGGCTCTAGCAGTAAACTTTCATAAGGGAAACTTTGATGAAATGAGAAAAATAGAAAAAAAAACCTGAAAGGAGCAGCTACAAAAGGTAAAATGTATGCAAGAGGTATAGACATTGTTAAAAAATACCATCCTAGAAGCACAGTCCAGATGTATTCCACACATTAAGAAAGGTGGAAGGAAGTCAAAACAATTACCGGCATGGTTAAAAGGTGAGGTGAAAGAGGCTATTTTAGCTAAAAGATCTTCATTCAAAAATTGGAAGAAGGATCAAACCGAAGAAAATAGGATAAATCATAAGCACTAGCTAGTTAAATGTAAGACATTGATAACACAGGCTAAGAGAGAATTTCAAAAGAAGCTGGCCATAGAGGCAAAAACTCACAGTAAAAACTTTTAAAAATATATCCGAAGCAGAATTCCTGCGAGGGAGTCAGTTGGACCATTAGATGATTGAGGGGGTTAAAGGGGCACTTAGAGAAGATAAGGCCATCGCGGAAAGATTAAATGATTTCTTTGCTTTGGTGTTTACTGAAGAGGATGTTAGGAAGATACCCATTCCGGAGAAGGTTTTCATGGGTAATGATTCAGATGAATTGAACCAAATCACGGTGAACTAGAAGATGTGGTAGGCCTGACTGACAAACTGAAGAGTAGTAAATCACCTGGACTGGATGGTATACACCCTAGGTTTCTGAAGGAACTAAAAAATGAAATTTCAGATCTATTAGTTAAAATTTGTAACCTATCGTTAAAATCATCCACTGTACCTGAAGACAGGAGGATGGTAATGTAACCCAATATTTAAAAAGGGCTCCGGGGAACTACAGACCAGTTAGCCTGACTTCAGTGCCAGGAAAAATAGCAGAAAGTGTTCTAAAGATCAAAATCACAGAACATATAGAAAGACATGGTTTAATGGAACAAACTCAGCATGGCTTTATCCAAGGCAAGTCTTGCCTCACAAATCTGCTTCACAGTTTTGAAGGAGTTAATAAACAAGTAGATATAGGTGAACCGATGGATGTAGCATATTTGGATTTTCAGAAGGCATTTGACAAAGTTCCTCATGAGAGGCTTCTAAGAAAAGCAAAAAGTCATAGGATAGGTGGCAATGTCCTTTCGTGGATTACAAAGTGGTTAAAAGATAGGAAACAGCTGGTAGGATTAAATGGACAATTTTCTTAGTAGAAAAGGGTATACAGTGGAGTGCCTCAAGCATCTATATTAGGACCCATGCTTTTCAATATATTTATAAATGATCTGGAAAGGAATATGATGAGTGAGGTAATCAAATTTGCAGATGATACAAAATTATTCAGAGTGGTTAAATCACAAGCAGATTGTGATAAATTGCAAGAGGATCTTGTGAGATTGGAAAATTGGGCATCTAAATGGCAGATGAAATTTAATGTGGATAAGTACAAGGCAATGCATATAGGGAAAATAACCCATGCTGTAGTTATACAATGTTAGATTCCATATTAGGAGTTATCGTCCAGAAAAGAGTTCTAGGCATCATAGTGGATAATACTTTGAAATCGTTGGCACTGTGGCAGTCAAAAAGCAAACAGAATGTTAGAAATTATTAGGAAGGGAATGGTGAATAAAAGAGAAGATGTCATAATGCCTCTGTATCGCTCCATGGTGAGACCGCACCTTGAATACTGTGAACAATTCTGGTCACCGCATCTCAAGAAAAATATAGTTGTGATGGAGAAGGTGCAGAGAAGGGTGACCAAAATGATAAAGGGGATGGAACAGCTCCCCTATGAGGAAAGACTAAAGAGGTTAGGGCTGTTCAGCTTGGAGAAGAGACTGCTGAGGTGGGATATGATAGAGGTCTTTAAAATTATGAGATGTCTAGAACAGGTAAATGTGAATCAGTTATTTATTCTTTTGGATAATAGGACTAGGGGGCACTCCATGAAGTTAGCAAGTAGCACATTTCAAACTAATTGGAGAAAATTCTTTTTAACTCAACACACAAATTCTGGAATTTGTTGCCAGGGTATATGGTTAGTGCAGTTAAGTATAGCTGTTTGGATAAGTTCTTGGAGGAGAAGTCCATTACCTGCTATTAATCAAGTTGACTTAGAAAATAGCCACTGCTATTACTAGCATAGGATATACTAAGTTTCTGGATTGGCCACTGTTGGAAACAGGATGCTGGGCTTGATGGACCCGTGGTCTGACCCAGTATGGCAATTGCTTATGTTCAAAGTAGAAACAGAAATATACAGTCAAAAGCCTAACTGGAAACCCCAAAAAGCCAGGCTCTGCCTGCAGTGCAACACTGGAAAAACAGAAATACATTTCTTCCATACTGTGCAAAATACAAAGGTATTAGAGATGGACATTTCCCAGAACTGATGGGGAAAATCAAATACTTCCCACAAATGAAAGAGCAGGAAGAACTTCTGGGAGATCATAACATTCAGATTTATATACCACCTTCCTCACCTATAGGAGACGCTGGGACTATAAGTACAATAACAAGCAAAAAAACATCTAAAAAAACATCATAAAAAAATAATCTAACTAATTACTATCCTCAGTTCAAAAGTCCATCCATCCTCTATTGCAAAAACAGAGAAACAGCAGCTACAGCAACAAAATATGTTATATCCTGCCACTAGGTCAGAAATGTAATCTGACAAGGTGTAATATGGACCTATATCAGAACCTAAGAATTGTTCTTGCTATTGTCCTTTTTTAAACCTTAATTTTATTTTACTGTCATCACAATTATGTAATTTGTTTACATATGTTTCTTTTATTTTAACCATTTTATCTATTATTTTGGTAACACATATACAAACTGTGAAGACAAAAAAGTTTTCTGAATTGGAATCTCTAAGTCTAAACTTCTGTCCCCAGCAGTCTCACTTTCTCTCAACACTCTTTACTAGGGTCTCTTCTCTCAATGCTCATCCTCCCATAATGAGACAGACAGACCCTGGTAGAGAGGAGGGGCATTAAAAGAGACAGCTAATGAGGAGCTGAAACGTGAGAGACTGCTGGAGTGCTATGAGAAATTTACACTCCTCCCTTACCTCCCCTCCCCTCAACAATCTCACACTCACACTTTTTACACCCTCTCATTCCTCACACTTGCCCTGTAGGATAAACGACAGTGGCCCTAAACAGGATGTGCATCATGAACTTTTGAGGCCTACTGCTATGCACAGAGACCGAGTAAAAAGGGTAGGTCTAAAGCAATGCAGAAATGGAGTTTGCAGCCATGTGATGATTTTTCGCAACTTATATGAGACTGTTTTTCAGACAGAGGAGAAGAGACTATTTGTTTCTTCATATCAGAGAGTTGTCATCACCTCCCAAATGAGAGGAGAACCTTGGATCAGAACAAGGAACATGTCCTTGGTAAAACTTTGTATCCAGCCTGATACCAGTTATGAAGCAGGTATTGTTCCAGCACTTGTTTTTCTGATGGGCTCTAATGAGTGTATGAGAATATTCCCATGCATCAGGACCTAGACGACATCATTTGCAACCCACCAATACTGTGTCTGTTGAAGGTGACAACATCCAATCTGGATCAATGTTGGACCTTTATGGAACTGAATGTTCAAGGGAGACTCTGAGAGAGTAAAATAAAAGTCTTCTTATAGAAAAAAAGTGAAAAAATGTATGAGCCCAGGAAGGCAGAAAAAACTCCTTGCTCAACTAAAGAATGTCCTGAAAAGTGGTTCTCTTCAAAAATAAAGGAAGGCACTCTGAATCCTTATCTGTCCCATGTCTCATCATTGAGAACCCCAGAGGCCTTTCCTTTCAACACAAGAAAACAGGGAACAAGCTTGATGTAATACCTTTAGAAAGGGTAACTGAAAAATCCACACAGTAAAATGGTGGTCTCAATATTTATTTCAGAGGAGCTCACCATATGTACTCACCCACATGGGGGAGTTACCTGCCCACATTGTTATTATTTTTCCTCTCTACATAAATGGAATATTCTACATGGCTTCTGGTAGAGAACCAAGGGGTATTTATATTGGAAAATCCTACTCATGTATCCAGACTCTTTATTGATACATACCAGTACAAAGCCTATGAGTTTAGAATTACACCAGAAAGAAACATTCACACTACACCTCAAGTCTTAGCAGTCTATCTTCTCCCCCTCCCTCTCTTTTTTCCCGAGAACCAAACTAGGGTTTAGTAAGACTTTGCAAGGACCAAGCCCCAGTACTGAGTGTGCCCCCTATCTTAATAACTATCACCAGAAAAGGCAGCTATCTTCACAAATAGTATGCACAAAAAATGGAAACCAGCCCAACTGCCCTGCAATGTAAACCCACTTGCTAAACTTAAAAAAATAAAACAAAGGCCACATCAAGCTTGCCTCCATCCTCCCATCCCCTCCCTAGAATCTTACTTCATAGTCTCGAGGTTCAAATGGGCGAGAATGATCCCCAATAGCTCCTGTCCTGCCAGTCCATCCTCCAAAATGGTCCCAGCTGATTGGAGGCCGGAGTCATTTTGGGAGATGACACTAATGGGGGTTGTTTTCACCCCCTTTGTATCCAATGGCTATGGGGGTTCTGGGGAGACAGAGACAGACATTGGGGTTCTTCCTATAAACATCTGGTGGTTTTTCTCTTTTTTTCTTTGTAAGACAAAACAAAGTGAAATAGGAAATGCTGCTGATTTTTCCTAGGTGATTTCAAAGAAAAGCACATCCCTAAGACTTTTTACCTGTGGACTGTGCACCAAATTTTAAAGGAAAAGTAAGCAAAATAACTTGGGTTATTTCCAGTTACCTTTTTTTTTAGCATAATTTGTATTGTGAATTTTTTAGACTAAGCTGGGTGGGTATAGAAGATTTCAGGTGTGCATGCACATAACTTGAATTATGGACTAGTGAAATAACTATTATTTACCTTTTCAGGTGACTCTCGGTGAGCCAGCCTCCTGTTGCTCTGTGCCCAGTGCTTTAGTGTTCCAAACGTGCTCTGTATTCTTTTTATTTCTTCACATACATAGCTAGACTGGTATCTTCCATGCCTGCAAGTCTCCCTTTGCTCATCTGTAAAGTCTTCTTTTGTGAGCATCACTGTGCTATAGACAGCCATGCCATGATGGCGGGAAGCACGGATCCTCCAGGGCCACAAGCAGGTCAGAGTTTTAGTGGGGCAGTATCTCTTTATTTGCATCACAGTTAATTGGCATGTTTCAGTTTTGCTGATATGCAAAACCTTGAGGACTGGAGTCTGATGCCCCTGCCACTCGATGGGCAATGATCCTGCATCGGAACACATGTGGCATACCTAGCTCTGCCCAAACCAAATCAAAGTTGGGACCCCTCCTATACCCTCAGGACTAGAGAACATAAAAGAATTTTTTAAAAAATGGACTGTTTTTACATTAAAGAAACTGCTAAATAGTTACTGACAAAGGAAAATTAAAAGACCAGCCTTTCGTTCTGTGACACCTTCCAGTTAACATTTTAATGCATCATTAATTTGTTGTGATTATTAACTGCGTTTGCACACACATTCCCTTCAAATATCCCCCAGGCTAAGCAAAGGGACCTGGTGCCGGAACCAATGGTAGGTGCTGAATAATCTGTGACCGTGGGACTTTCAGCTGCTTCTGTAATTGACTTTTAATTACTGAACTGGGCAAGCACAACTTCATCATTAATATACAGCAGAGGATCTCAATTCTTAGGAAAGGTGTGACCTCTGGTGGAGAAAAATTGGCCATAGCACCAACATTTTAAAAATATGATTTGTGAAATGTTTTTTCTTGGCATTCCTCCTATAGAGTGCGCTAGGTCTTTGAATACTAATTGTGTGATTTTTTTTCCTGACAGATAATGTACTGGCGCCAAGAAGCGCTTACTCTTTCAGGCCTTTAACCTCCCAGCATAGGTGGTCACTGTCTCATTCAGTCTCACCATACGACTCACGTCCCCAAGAGGAAGCAGCAGCTTCGCACATGTGCTGGTTTTATGGAACGGCGATTGATTTCTGAGCAGCCACAAAATCTGAAAGGAAATCCTCAGAATTTTTTCCACCAGGTTTGGTTGTGCTTAATACATTGGGAGAATAACTTTTAAAGAACTGCGCGCGAGCCTATATACATGCATGCAGATCTACCCTACTATTTTATTACCCACGCTTATCATATGTGCACGGGTTACAAAATATGTTTAAATCTACCCTGCAACATTTGCCCAAGTGTATAGATACGCACAAATATAGAATTAACTGAGCAGGATATGTTTTTTTTTGTTTTTTTTTTAAAAAGCACCACTTATCCGGCTACATAAAATAGCCGGATAACTTACATTTTAAAAGGAGCACACGTGCCCATTGTGCATGCAAGCTTAAGTATACGAATATGATTTAAAATACCCTACTGCCCATATGTGTGAAGCAGAGAGAGAGAGAGAGAGAGAGACTCTGTTAGAGAGACAATCTGACATTCTATATATCTCCCACTGTAAGAGGGGCACTTTCAAATCAGGGTGGGTTTTGGAGGGGGGGAGGAGTAGTACATTGGTCTGCCTAGGGCACAGACGTACCCATGGAAGTCCCTATTTCACTGGTTATTCAGCAAATATTCAAACATGCGTGCCTAAAGGAAATTAACCAATTTTCCAATTCCTCTACCAGCTCGCCCAGTCCATCTCCAGGTCGTTGAGACTTAAGTAAGTATGCTCTTAATTTTAAGTGGTTACTCAAGCCACCTTGAGCATCTTCCTTAGGACTTTGCTGGCTTTAAACATGCCAGGTAAGCAGATTTTAAAACATGCTCATACGAAGGACATTCCCAGTTTTTCCAATTAGTCCACCAATTTGCCCAGACAAGCTCAAGGTCATCCAGACCCCTCTGGTTCTTCATCCTGCACTCCCTCTAGCTGCCCTGCACCCTTCACCCTGTCGTGTTAGGCCTAAAACGCAAGATCTACAGACTTGCTCCTCCATCAGGAACAGTGGTAAATATACATAGCTAACAAGCCACCGTGTGCTGCAGCCTCTGGTTTTAAAATATGGATTTATGCACATAACTTGGCCCCGCCCCAGAATGCCCATGCTCCACCCACTTTTATTAAGCTCGTGCACATGCATATATCTGCGTAATTAGCTTTTAAAATCCACGTGGCTCACGCGTGCCCCACATACGCACATATATGGGCCTTTTAGCACAAGAACACTTTCAAAATTTAGCCCAAAGAATGTATATATTGCCCTGTCCAAGAATGCCCTAGAATGGCCCTCTTTTCATGCATATGTTTGGGCTAACCCTTATTTATGCATGTATGTTTGATTTTTATAAAATAGCATGTATGTGATTAAATGCAATTTATGTGTGTATATGCTAATTTTTCTACACTCTCAAACCTTTTGAAAATTCCTCTGTATGTTAATGTTACAAGTTCTTTTTCAATGCCGCATACACTAAGTTTTGGATTATTATAGGTATACCGCTGGTAGTGCTACAACCCCATGTTCAAATCTTCTTCTCCTGGATTTACTGTTCCCCATTGATGAACAGAAGAACCCTGAGGTCCAGGCCTAGGCCTTCTGAAAGTCTTCTTTCTTCTTCTGTTGATGAAAAACGATGCTGTGAAATGGAAGGGTGCACCTCTGTGACATCATGCAGGTGCATCCTTTCACTAGACTGTATTGTTTTTTTGTTAACAGAAGAGGAAAGGCTAGGTCCTGAACCTCCAGGCCTAAACCTTGGCCTAGGCCCAGCAACGGGACCCATCCTCAGCCAAGCCTTGATGTTGGGACCTAATTTTGGGCCTGGCCTTAGGCATGGGCCTCAGCTGGGTCCCAGTGGTAGAACCATGTCTACATGATGGAACCCAGCCTCAGGTGCACCCCAGTCATAGGCCTGGATTCGGGCCTTCGCAACAAGACGCAGCCTTGAGCTTAGGCCTAGACCCAGGTCTTAGCTCTGCGACCTTGCCTTGATTGGGCTGCAGCATCAGGCCTAGGTGATGGGACCCAGCTTTAGGCCTAGGCCCAGGTGACAGGAACAGGTCTCAGGCCATGCCCCAAGGATGAGACTAGGTTGAGGCTGGTCCTTTCAGAGGCCCTGTTTTTTTTTTAATGCACGAATATGAAAATACATGAAAACGTTTGTGGACAAGTGCAAAATTATGCACTTAGGGAAGAGTAACCCACATTATAGCTACACAATGGAAGGTTCCACATTAGGAGTCACTATTCAGGAAAAGGATCTAAGTGTGATTGTTAATACACTTCTGCTCAGTGTGCAGCAGTAGCCAAGAAAGCAAATAGAATGCTAGGGATTATTAGGAAAGGAATGGAGAATAAAACAGAGAATATCACAATGCCTCTGTATTGCTGCATGGTGCGACCTCATCTTGAGTATTGTATGCAGTTCTGGTTACCACATCTCAAAAAAAATATAGCAGAATTAAAACGGTAGAGAAGGGAGACCAAAATGATAAAGGGGATAGAATGATTCCCGTATGAGTAAAGGCTAAAGAGGTTAGGACTCTTCAGCTTGCAGAAGAGATGGCAGAGAAAAGATATGATAGAGGTCTATAAAATAATGAGTAGAATTCAATGAGTAAAAGTTAATCAATTGTTTACTCTTTCAAAAAGTACAAAGATTAGGAGACACACTATTAAGTTACTAGGTAATACATTTAAAACTAATAAGAGAAAATATTTTTTACTCAAGGCATAATTAAGCTCTGGAATTCATTGCCAGAGGATGTGGTGAAAGCTATTAGTGTAGCTGGTATTAAAAATGGTTTGAAAAGGTTCCTGGAGGAAAAGTCCATAAACCATTATTAAAGTGGATTTGCAGATATTCACTGCTTATTCTTGGGATAAGCAGCTTGGAATCTACCTACTCATTGGAATCCTGCTAGGAACTTGTGATCTGGATTGGCCATTGTTGAAACCAGGATACTGGGCTTGACAGACCCTTGGTCTGACCCATTATGGCAAGATTTATGTTCTCATATCTGAGGCTAATTTTGGGTTGATTCCATTTGTATAAACTGAAAAGGGCCTCATTCATTGCATTTGGCTCATTCATTTAAAACAAATGCACATCCTAATTTCAATGTGGCTTCACATCTTTCTTTGGGAGAGCAATTTAAAGGCATTTTTAGTGGGTAAATGTATGTTTGGCTGTGGAGAAAGCCTTTTTCAAAATTCTCCCTCCACACCCCAAGTGCACTCTATCTCGTACCACTAGTTCCCACCAGGCAAGGAATTCTCAAAGGGAAATTCTGCAGAAGGGTCTCAAACACAGCTATACTCAAGGTGTTAGGTCCAAATTTGCTGCAGCCCAACAATGTATGGTGCTGGTTCTTTGCAGTTCCTTGCTCCCTACAAGTATATTGACAAGTGCAGGGCTTGCTCTGAACAGCTCCTAGAATGCTATTTTTCTTCCCTGCTTGGCAAACCTAACATGTCATGCTTTCTTCTTTCCATTCTCCATCCTGTTTTTGGCAGAACAGAGAAAAACTTGTGCATCCTTAAGAGACACAGAATTAAGTCTATGACAGGGTAGCCAAGTCCCAGTACAAGACTGTGCTGGTTTTGCTGTCCTTCTGTATGTTAAAATGCACATAGCAGGATGAGCTGCACCACGTTAACCTGAAGACTGCAGGTTTTCAGCGTAGAGTTGATATGCTGCATTCTGTTTGTACAGAAATCAATTGAACTAAAGAAAAGCAGAGTACACAAGCATGAAATTTACTGATAGGAAAAGACAAAACTAGCACAGCAGGAATTCAAAGCTGAATGGGGAAATAAAGCAGCTGAAGGACAAAGCAGAAGGATTAAAAAAGTATAACTTGGCTACATTCAGATCATGAAGTTGTATCGAGACTTCATCCAAACCTTTCTTGATTCTCTTGTGGTGTCTTTCCATAGGAGCCCAATTCTCCCCTACTCCCCTTCTTCCTACTCCCCTGCCTTCTCTTGGCTATCAAAAGATTAGAGTGGAAGGGGTTGAACCTGGAAAGGGAGGCGAGAGAAAGTGGAGAGCAGAAGAGTTGGGGTCTGAGAGGGCAGAGTGAAAGGGTCTTGCCAGGAGAGTAGGGAGAGAGGGTAGAAGGGACACTCTTACAATGTAATTCTAGGGGAATTCTGTTCAAAATATTTAAAATTCTGCATCTTTAAGTAATGGCCAAAGAAGGAAGACTACCTTGAATCTCAAGCCAGGCCTCAAACACTTGCCAAACCCACACATAGGCCAAGAAAGTAGAGAACTTTCTAGTTCTTAGCAAGGTGGAAATCACTGCCGCAGAGTTTCCACATTTTAGCAAGTAAGCCCTTTCAAGAGTCATACCATAAGACAAAATCGAGTCGAATCTTCGTGAAGAGCAGGTCCCTGCTGCAGCAAGTCCCTGTGTGCTGGAAGACAAAGAGATGAGTCCACCAGGAGCCTATACAGATCTGCATACCACAGTCTCCTGGGCCAATCTAGAGTGACCAAAAGCACCATCCCTCTGTGGCGCTCGATCCTTCAAACCAATCTGCCCAACATGGGCCATGGAGGAAAGGCATACAGCAACTTGTCTTCCGATCACCCCAATGACTTCAGATCTCTCCTGCGGCTGAAGAATTGCAGAACTTTCGCAATGCACGAAGTCGCCAGCAGGTCTAGGAATGGGATACCCCAGGGGTCCAGAATCAGCCGAAACGCCTTGTCTGACAACGCCCACTCTCCTAGGTCCAGACTCTCCCTGCTGAGAAAGTCTGCTCTTACACTGTCTTTTTCTGCTATGTGCTAGGCTGAGATCACCTGGAGATGCCGATTGATGTAAGCCACAGTCGTTGCATTGTCCGACATTATCCGGACTGATCGACCCTGCAAACTGTTGCTGAACTGCAAACATGTGCATTCCAGTACCCTTGCGCTGTCAACTCCTGACAGTGAGCTCCCCAACCAAGGATGCTCACATCTGTTATCAGTACTAACCAGTCCGGTGGTGTTAGGAAACTCCCTTCCTTAGATGGTCCGCCTGCAGCCATTACTGCAGTTGGGAGGAGACCTCCATCGGCAGGTGGAGCCGAATTGAATAGTCCTGAGACTGTGGGTTACATCGAGAAAGCAGGGAGCACTGAAAAAGATGCATATGCGCCCTCGTCCATGGTACCTCTTCCAGGGTCGCTGCCATTAAGCCACTACTCGCAGGTAGGACTATACAGTTGGGCGCAAAGTGTTCATCAAGAGATGGATCTATGCCAGCAACTTCTGAATTCGAGCTTACAGCAGGAAAACCTTGTCCTGCTTCATGTCGAACCGAACCCTGAGGTATTCCAATGACTGAGCAGACTGAAGACTGCTCTTGGCCAGGTTCACCACCCAGCTGAGCACCTGCAACAGGGAAATCGCCTTGCGATTCACCAGGCAGCTTTCTTCCAGCGCCTTAGCTTGAATCAGCCAATCATCCAAACATGGGGGTACTAGGATCCCATCCTTTCTTAACTCTGCCACAACTACTACCATTACCTTGGAAAAGGTCCCGGGAGCAGTGTCCAGACCAAAGACAGTGCCTGAAAGTGAAAATGCAATCGCTCTCTTACTACTGGATCCAGAGGGTACAGGCCTTCCAAAATTTGACCACCTTTGAAATTAGTCACTGGGGCGCCCCACTCAAGATCAATTAATTCTTGAATGGCCTGCACTGCGGGGAAAACAAGAGGCTTTACGTAAGGAAACCAAAATGGGATTTATCTTTGGCTCAGACATGGACTTTGCCCCAGGAACCCCCAAGCATTTTCAAGGTCTGGGAAATCAGAGCTGGCAGTTCAACCCTATGAAAGAACCGTAGCATAGTCAGAAAAACGATTCACATCCCTAGTTGACAGATTGCTGAGCAGTGACGAAGGCATTCGTCTAGCTGTGTTTATTTAGTTATTTTTAAGATGTCCAAAGATTCTAGGCGTCCAAAATTTAGGAATCTCACACCTAGACCTAGGCATCCCTAGGATAAGCGCTGCAAAACTTAAGTATACAGCAACACACACTTTGTGAGCACAGGTAAGCGAGTGGCCACTAAAGGTGCCACTTAACTTGGATGCACAGACTACAAGGCCTAACGGCCGATTTTAAAACGTGTGTGTGTAAATTTCGGAGTTATGCGTGTGGCTGGGCTTTGCACGCACTGCGTGCATTTTACAACAGGCCCGGCCATGCGCGTAGCCCCCGATACGCGCACAAGTGCCAGGCCTGCTGAAAGGGGCAAAACAGAGTGGGGGTGAGCAGGGACACCACCATTAGCCGCTGTCCCAGGGAAGCACGCAACGACAGCTGGCCGACGCACACATTCTACTGCTGCTCCAAAGGAGCAGCAAAGTAAACAATAAAAAGATTTATTATAGCTAGGAAAGGGTTAGGGGTCGGGAAGCAGAGCAGAGGAGAGGAGAGGGGAAAAGGTAGGAAAGTTAGGTTGGGGTATAGGAAGTTCCCGTCCAGTATGCTCCTTAATTGGAGCGGACTGGGAGGGAACTGGGAAGCCCTACTTGTCACGGTGCATATTTTTCTAAAATCCCCCCTCCCCCCCGCGCATGGAGCAGGCCACTTGCCCGCATATGTGGACATGAAAATCCGGCGTACATGTGCATGCAGGACCCGTATTTTATAACATGCATGCACATGTCATAAAATAGCTGCATCCATGTGCGCACACGCTCCTTTAAAAATCTACCTTTAAGTGTCCAAAACCTGGATACACAAACTGGACACCCAGCTAGATGCACACACCGAACTGACAGTCCTGTAGAGAGCAGCCTACAGAAAAGCGTGTGAAACACTGTTGAGGCCTATCATGCAGTGTGTAGCGAAAAAGCCTCAGAGTGGGGCCTAGTCTACAGAGGCTGCTCAACTTGCCAGGCTGTCCACATTCCTAGATCTCCCATGGAGTGGGATGAATGTCGGAACGGTGCGCTGAGCATGAAGACCGGGGAAAGGAGGAAGTTCTACACTTAAAAACCTTCCTTCTTCTCTGTATATATATATTTTTTTTAATTTAAAGACTTACCTGAGCTCAGCCTTATCTGGCTGAGGATAGAGATGGTCTCCGGCTGCGGTGGGAGAGGGCATATGCACTCATCACCGTGCTTGGCTTCCTGCACCCACTGCTGAAAACCAGCTACCGGACCAAGGCCCTCATCTGAGGGAGCATGGAAATCACCTCAGGAATTCTCAACTGGGGGAGACCATTTGGTATCACCGCAGGAGAGCGGGGTGAATTTATTTTCCTTATTTCTCCTTTTTCAAAATGATGCAATTCCGAAGTAGGGAGCTGCACATCCACCATCTACTGGAGACGGAAAGTACTGGCAGGCTGATGTCACTGCAGAGGTATATATACTGTGCATAACCCACCTGTTCTGTATTCATCTGACTGGATGCTAAGAAATACAGGGACTGTTACTGGGACACATGCTGTTTAACATATTCATAAATGATCTCGAAAAAGGAACCAGAAAATAATCAAATTTTAAGATCTTACAAAATTATTCAAAGTTGTTAAAACAGCAGCATATTCTGAGGTACTGCAGATGGACCTTGTGAGACCAGGAGACTGGGCAGCAGAATTGCAGATGAAATTTAATGTGGAAAAGTACATAATGATACACATAGTGAAAAATAATCCCAATTACAGGTAAACAAAAGAAAATTATTCCTTACCTGCTAATTTTCGTTCCTGTAATACCATGGATCATTCCAGACGGTGGGTTATGTTCCATGTCCAGCAGATGGAGTCAGAACACAAAATTCCCAGGGGAGGACCCATATAACCACGTCTCCCCTGTAACAGCTCTCAGTAACTAGACTAACAAAGCCCAAAAGAGAGAGACTAAAAACAGAGGGATCAAGTAATCAAAGAAGGAATTGAAATAACCGCTGTCCAAATAAACAGCAACTTAATTCTGAACAGTGAACTTGCGAACAGCAGTGCGTGAACAAAAAAGACGCGCAGTATTCGAAATACAGAGTAAAAGATTGTTAAGACAGGTAGGCAGGGATGTCCCACAAGCAAACCCCCAAACCAAGGGAGGGTGTCTGGAATGATCCATGGTATTACAGGAACGAAAATTAGCAGGTAAGGAATAATTTTCTTTTCCCTGTACATACCAGGATCATTCCAGACGGTGGGATGTACCAAAGCTTTCCCATCACGGGTGGGCCACAGACAGCCCTGCTCGTATTACCTTGTCTCCAAGCTGACTGCTCGACGGAGCACAGACGCCCAGGCGATAATGTCTCGCAAAAGTATGGATCGACTTCCAGGTGGCCGCCCTACAAATCTCCTGAGTGGAGACGGAGGAGCTCTCCGCCCAAGATGTCGCCTGGGCTCGAAGAGAATGAGCCTTGACAACCAGCGGAGGGGACTTACCTACGCCAATGTACGCCTCTATGATCGCTCCCTTCAACCACCGCGCTATAGATTGTTTGGAGGCCATGCAACCCTTCCGGGGTCCAGACCAGAAGATAAACAGATGATCGGAGAGCCGAAAATCATTAGTCACCTCCAGATAGCGTATCAGAGACCGCCGTACATCCAGTCTACGCAGGTCTCCAGACTCAGAAGAGGCAAAAGATGGTAATTCCACCGATTGGTTGAGGTGGAATCCGAAACCACTTTAGGGAGAAAAGAAGGAACCGTCTGCTATAAGAGGAGCCTTAGCAAAGTGACCTAAACTGTAAATTTAAAACTTCCTATTTTTTTTTTTTTTTAAACTTGATCCCCCTGAGGAGGTAGCCCTAAGCTAACAAGCTGGGGACCACAAGTCCCCTGCTCACATCTGCTGGAGTTAGAACGTTACTGGGAGCTGTTACAGAGGAGGCGTGGTTATATGGGTCCTCCCCTGGGAATTTTGTGTTCTGACTCCATCTGCTGGACATGGAACATAACCCACTGTCTGGAATGATCCTGGTATGTACAGGGAATGCTGGATTCTGTATTAGGATCTGCCACGCAGGAAAAGGAGTTTTGACAATATGTTAAAAATCTCGGCTCAGTATGCGGCACAGTCAAAAAAAAGCAAATAGAATGTTAGGGATGATCTGAAAAGGAGCGGAGAATAAAACAGAAAATATCATATTGCCTCTGTATTGAGCCATGATGCATCTGCACCTTAAATACTGTTGCAGGTCTGGTCACTCATCTCAAAAAAGACATATCGGAACTAGAAAAGGTGCAGAGGTGGGCGAAAAAATGTTAAATCAATTGGAACATCTCTCCTATGATGAGAGTCTATGCAGGCTAGGGCTCTTCAGCTTGGAAAAAATATAGCTGAGAGGTGACATGATAGAAGTTTATAAAATCATGAGTGAGGTAGAACAGGTAAATAAAGGATCATTATTTACCCTTTCAAAAAATACTAAATCAAGGGGACACGCCATGAACCTAACAACCAGCAGATTAAAACAAATCACAAAAAAAGTCCATAACACATTATTAGCCAGGTAGGCTAAAGAAAGCTGCTGTGTTCCCTGGGAGTGTGTAACAGGAAATTGATTTATTTTATGGGATCTGCTGGGTACTTGTGTCCTGGATTGGTTAGTGTTGGAGACAGGATGCTGGGCTTGAAGGACCTTGGGTCTAACTCAGCATGGTATTTCTTATATTCTTATAATCCCAACCATAGGTATACACTGGGGCAGATTTTAAAAGGGTTACGCGCATAATCCTGAAAACCCGCTCCTGCGCGCGCCGAGCCTATTTTGCATAGGCCCGGTGACGCGCGCAAGCCCCGGGGCTTGAAAAATGGGCGGGCATAGGCCTCTCCACTGCCACTTGGCCAGTGCGTGCAATCTACTCCTGCCCGGAGGCAAGTGTAAATAAAAAAATAAAGGTGTGGGGGGGATTTAGGTAGGGCAAGGGAGGGGAAGGGGGGGGGGGCGGAAGGAAAGTTGCCTCCGAGGCCGCTCCGATTTCGGAGCGGCCTCAGAGGGAACGGGGAAAGCCATTGGGGCTCCTCTAGGGCTCGGCGCGCGCAAGGTGCACACTTGTGCACCTTGCGCGCGCATGTTATAAAATTGGGGGTAGATTTGTGTGCGCCGGGTTGCGTGCACAAATCTACACCCACACGTAGGTACGAATATCTGGCCCAATGCTTGGTTCCGTATTAGGAATCACTACCCAGGAAAAGGATCTTGTAGATAATACATTTAATTATTTATTGTGTGCTGATTCAGTTTTACTGAATATTTGTTTCATATACATAGTTATAATTTTACTTTTTTGTCATTTAATATAAAGTTATTTTATTTGATTCATATTATATTGCATTTTTATATTGATTATGTGTTTTTATGTAAATGGCATGTTGGCAGCCTGACATGCCATTTAACTCTCGGTTTACAAGATTTTGACATTTTTCTGGTTTTGCCTTCCTGAATATTCGACTATATATATACACAGAGATTTTTCTTATTCTATTATCGTTGAAGATCCCTTTGATCTTCTGTTTTGTCTCTTCCGATGAAGCCAGTGTGAAACATGGCCCGTGTTGGGGGACTCACAGTGCTGTTAATAATACTGCCCTAATCTGCAAGATATGCCTGCCTGACAATTGATTTGAAGGAATAAAAACCCAACTGATACCTCAAGACGGCTTTTCTGCCTACAGATGTTTCTTATCCTTCTGAGCACACCATTCTCTCAATGTTTTTACATAAACCGCCTTGATACTTTCAATGATATTGTGGTCAATCAAGAAATAAAGGAAGGTACATTTAAATCCTCAGATCAGTGTGTTGTGGTTGCCAAAAAAAAAGCAAATACATTAGGAATGATCAGAAAAGGAATAAGAATAAAACGGAGAATATCAGTTTGCCTCTGTATTGATCCATAGTGAGACCATACCTCGAGTATTTTGTGCAGTTCTGGTCACTCCATCCCTAAAAGGACATAGAACAACTAGAAAAGATGCAGAGACGGACAACAAAAATAATGAAGGGGACTGACAGAATACAAAGGTTAGAGGTCTTCAGCTTGGAAAAGTGATGGTTGAGAGATGACATGACAGACGTTTCTAAAATCATGAGTGATAAATAAAGGATAGATAAATAAAGGACTGTTATTTACCCTGTTAAATAATATTGAAACAAGGGCCACTCCATGAACTAACAACCCCCAAGATTTAAAACAAATTGTAGAAATTACTTTTTCACTCAACACACAATCAAGCTGTGGAATCTTTTGCAGATGTGGCCAAGGAACAGTAGGGTTTAAGAGAGTTTTAGGAAAAGTCTATAAAATATTATTGACTAGATAGATTAGGAAAAGCAATCGCTTATCCCTGGGAGTGAGCAATAAGAAATAGATCTACTTTTTGGGATCTTTCGAGTGCTTGTGACCCAGACGGGCCACTATAGGAGACAGAGTGCTGGTCTCAATGGACCTTGGCCTTACCCAGCATGGCACAGCTTATGTTCTAAAATGTTGATGTTCTTATCTATATTTTTTTGTTGTTTCAATAAAAGCTATCACAGCATCTTTCATAAGACCAATAGGGAAACATTTTTCCCCACAAGAAAAAAAATCAACAGGTTACACCAAGTCTTCAGTTTCAATAATTCAATAATTTATTCAGCTAAAAAAGTGTGTAAAAGTATATAGCTCTCATTCACACAATATATGTGAATGACATTTAAAATGGACACCATTTATTTTAATTATTCTCTTTCTTCCTTATCAGTCTTTTTTAGCGTAATGTACCAGTGATACAGAATTAAAATGAATGTGCCATAATTGTTTTCTTTCAAATTCTCTGTGATTATAGATAGTATACATATATATGTATATATATACATATATATATATACATAAAACATAAAACCAACAAGAAAATACTTGGGAGGAAAAAGAAACAGGAGAAAAATCGGGACTTATTCAAAAATGTACAACTTTTACTTTTTTTTTTTCTTATTTTTTTAAAAAAGGTTCTGAAATATACATAAAAGCATGCTGGGGTGTCCCAAACCCCACCCGCCCCATCCTCTGTTTCCTCCCCTCCAAACAATAATACATCGGTTTTCCAATGATTTCCAAAATTAGATATTAAAAAAAGATAAACGAATCCAGGATTAGTATGTTTCAGATTTGTTTCATTTTTTAAAAAAATCACAAGTAAAATGCATATTTTAAAGGGAAATATTAAACTTTATCACACGAGTAGATAATATAAGATATTTTTGTTTCTGTTAAATCTATTACCATTCATTTTTCTTTCTTTTTTTTTTTTTGCTCCAAAAAAGCTATAAATATGTCACTGGATATTTATTTATTTTTTTTAAATAAAAACAAGTTAAATTAAAAAGAGTCCCAGTTAAAAGCTGCATTTTTTTCAGTCACCTTTGTATTTAGGAGGCTTTCAAATAAAGACTAGCCCCCTTCAAATAGAAATGCCACCCCCTCCTTTGCTCCCCATCTTAAACAAACAAAAAATGAAAACATTAAAAGTTTTGATGAAGTATGGGGCATGAAAAACCCCAGAGTGGTAAAAGATTACAAATATTTTATTGTACAATTTTTTTTATCCTTCTTATGTTAAATTTTTTTTATACAAGTTTTACAGACTTAATTTTTTTTATTCTCTTCAAAAGGCCTTGTGAGAGTTCATTTTCTGATTAAGAAAAAATAGTAATGCAATCATTTTTTTTAAAGTCCACTTTACACTGTACATATTACAAACAAAAGCTTTTCATATAATCTGATTTATACTGTACCTATACATTGCAAACAGTTCACCAACACGGGTGGATTGTAAAATGCAACATTTACACAGCTCCTGCTACAGAACGGATTGTTTTATTTTTAACATTTTTTTTCCTTTTACTATATTATTTGTTTTAAAACTTTGGGATTCAATCAAAAATATTTAATTTGTAGAGCTTGTCACGCATTACATTTTCTTTTCTTTTTGTTTTTTTTAATCAGAAGGTGAAACTTGCTCGAAAGAGCAATAAGTTATAAATAAGTTTCTCTGCTTGATAATTAACCAAGTCTCACTGCCATGAAAACAAAATTTGCCCTCCATTCAAAGGGCACCCCTTGCACACTCCCCTTCCCTGCTCAGCATCAACAGCTGCTAAAAATATAGGGAGACATTTTCAAAGGCATAGTCACCTTTTATGCAGGTTAAACTCTACATCAGCCATGTCTGGTTAATTGGATTTTTAGCCACCAGAAAGCATGTGCATACTTTCATAATGTGCATACTTTCAGCCATACAGAAGAGGCATTATGGAGTGCATTTTGGAGGTATGCTTGGCAAGTACATGCCTAGTAGGCATACTATTAAGGCTCATATGCTTTATGTCAATGTTTAAGACCATGTATGGGTACACAGGTGCTTTTATCCACAATGCAAGCCAATATTCAAATACAATGTACACAGGTACTGTGTTTTTGAAAATTGACTGGGTTTGTGTGGGCTGAAAGGTACACACATGTACACTGCCAATTAGGCACCCTCTTGAAAATTTAATCCAGAATCTCTACTATACATACACTGTGCTGTGGCCTCTATTTGCCGATGTAGATGTTTCAGAAAATATACATGATCCTAACCCTATTGCATGTGGTAGCCCTTAGGGATAGTAACATAATACAGTGTATATCAGTACACAATGTGCTCTGCTTTACATTTATGTGATGATTTTATAGCAATAGTAGAATCTTCTCCTGCTGCTATCCTACTGATACTGCCCTTCCAATACAAAACCCCTGCGGTATCTCTTATATGATAGTACTAATCTCTTAAAATTATTAAACTCTCAGCATGCTTCCTGTAGCCTTATACTCAGCTTACATAATATTCATTAGTAACTTTTTTCTGAAGCAAAGGTGCAGTGCTGCACCATTATAAGTACTATCACATATCAGAAATTGATAGACAACTATACAAATGGAAATGGTGTGCAGAGTAACTCTCCCAATCTCCCTTCTGTTAAAATGGAAAACAATATATAGGGGTTAATGAAAATACAGTGACTGCTATTCTTTTTCTACTAATAGCCATTACTAACACTGGGGTTTTCAAGTCACTTCTGTTATGAAATAATGTCCTGGTCTTGGACCTCTGGCATTTTCTCTTAGTAACTTTTAAAAATAGTTGGTTGAGGGTGTCACTATCTGTATATTAAATATTAAAAAATGAGGGCCCTCATCAGTGGGAGGTGAAAGGTCTTCTCCATTAGGCAATTTTCAATATATGACATTGCAAATATCCTGAGGATTTGAATCCACATATTATAAAGCAACTATGTCATCACATTAATAGGTACTTTTTGATTGGTTTTCTCTATAAATTATAGGAATTTATAGACTGGCTGCTGCAGTTGCATCCTATCACTGTTAACCTGGAAAGCTGACTGAATTTGTCAATCACGCAAGTCTTAAATAGTCCATTAATCAAGATATCTCACTGCTAGTATTTCCAGTTTGTTCAGATTTTTTACAATGTAAGGTTGTGTTGCTATTTAAAATAATGCTCACTGTCCACAGTTATGCAAAGACTGTGTGCAACAGTCATAAAACACCACAAAGTGAGCAAACTGATCACATGATTATCCTAACTTCTCATGTCTTTTTACAGGGACAGTAACTTTCAAACTGGTGCATGGGCACACGTTTGTCAGCCTGCGCCCAGGGACATTTTATAACTTTTGCGCATATATGCGTGCATGTTATAAAACAGCCTGGCCGCATGCACATGTGCACCAAATTTTAAGTGGGTGTGTGCAAATGCTGCTTCTACGGTGAAACTGAATTTTGAAAGGGGCACGCGCTGATGCCATTCCAGTATTACCAGTTCATTTCTAGTTTGCCGAGTTAAGAGATAGGTCTTCCAAACCCCCTGGTATAATTGCCTTCACTTTACCCAGTTATCGCTGACCCTTAAAACCTCTTAGATGTGTCTATTTATTTTTATAACTTACAGAAGTAAAGTTATGAGGCAGGGGTCTCAGCACGTACTGCATCACACGCACACATCTCAGCTTCACCCTCGCAATGCCCATTCCCCGCTCCTTTTTTGAAAACGTCTAAGATATGCATGCTACAGCATTTACGTGCATATCCAGGGGGCTTATAAAATCCGCTTGGCACATGTGAGCCCAACATATTTGTGTGTCCCCTAATTAATGCGTGCATTGGACTTTTAAAATTCACCTTTTAGTGTACAGCACGCTCTCATATAATAGAACACGGCCCACATATTTTCCTCAAGATCATTGGCTATAGTAGCAACATGCATTCATTTTAGTCCTCTATAAAACAAGGAATCCTGTATAGAATAAGGAGCGGGAAAGCTCAGAGGGACCTCATAATCAATGCCCACAGTTGGGCTGATATAAAGCTTATAATGGCTCAAGCTTTTCTTTTTTAGAGCTTATAATCATTGGTCTCCATGAGCTATAAATGAACGGTGCTACTTCGATATGTAGCTACCTAAACGCACAATAAGTCTTTATATGTACTTTTGTTCAAAGTCTCTTGTATTACTTAACTTGCAATTTCGTGTCCGTAGACAAGCCGGTGATGATGAAAAAATGTGATCCGACGGTATTCCGACACGGCGTGTTTAGGAGGAAAACCTCCTTCCTCAGGGGGTCGGGCACCCCTATTGCCGGTTTTTCACATTGTTGTGCAAGAAAAGTTAATTATATGGCTGCGCTATTGGCGTCTCAGATGGCTTTCCAATGATGCTGGAGTAGCATTCGCGGAGCCGTGAAAACGTCTATCAGCCAATGATTTCACGGCTCCGCGAATGCTACTCCAGCATCATTGGAAAGCCATCTCAGACGCCAATAGCGCAGCCATATAATTAACTTTTCTTGCCCAACAATGTGAAAAACCGGCAATAGTGGTACCCGACCCCCTGAGGAAGGTGGTTTTCCTCCGAAACACGCCGTGTTGGAATAACGTCGGATCACATTTTTTCATCATCACCGGCTTGTCTACGGACACGAAATTGCAAGTTAAGTAATACAAGAGACTTTGAACAAAAGTACATATAAAGACTTATTGTGCATTTAGGTAGCTACATATCGAAGTAGCACCGTTCATTTATAGCTCATGGAGACCAATGATTATAAGCTCTAAAAAAGAAAAGCTTGAACCATTATATGCTTTATATCAGCCCAACTGTGGGCATTGATTATGAGGTCCCTCTGAGCTTTCCCGCTCCTTATTCTATACAGGATTCCTTGTTTTATAGTTGAAATCATCAATATCCTGACTTTAGTGGATTCCTTCATTTGCTTCATTTTAGTCCTATCATACTATTTTATAACAATTCTGTGAACAAATGTGGTGAAATAAAATCAGAGGTCACTGTCGCCAAGCTAATGTGATCTAACCTTGTGCAGTGTATTAACTAGTATTTTAAAAGTGCTACACGTGCCAAACTTTACTTCTGCTGTGGATGGTGTGTAAGTAATAAAATAAAAACTAGGCTAGTCAGCGGGGTTTTAATGGTTGAGGCTAACAGGATAAAAGGGTTTAGGAAGACCTCTCTCCTTTACTGAGGCAAACTGGGAATGAACTGGGGAAACAGGAAACTGCATTGGCGTGCATATCTACTAAGCTCCCCCCAACTTTCACGAGCGAAGCGGCATTTGTGCACACATGCACACGTCAGTATAAATTCATATGCACATGTACGATTGTATAGCCAATTTTATAACAGGCACAAGTATATGTGCGTATGTTTTAAATTCGCTGCGTCCATGTGTGCAAGCCAGCAAATGCATGCATGTGTGCGGATCTTAAAATTCACCTCTATGTGAACTTTTCATTTCACAAATGTTGCTATTATATAGATGTGAAATTTGTAAGTGTTTTGCAGTCCTTTCCATTAATGAAGGAACAGTGACATTTTCTGCAGACTGTGCTAACCTACAGAAGAGAGAAATACTGCTCAGTGATTAGTTGAGCAAAGCTTAGAATGAGCTACAATATGGAGTGAATGTATTATGCATTGGTGAAGGAAATATGCCATCACCACTGCCTGTATGTGTATGAATATATTATATGGATTACATATACCTACAATGGGTGGGGAAAAATGTATGAGTCAGGACCAATGTAAACCTCTCAATAAAACCTCTTTGCACTGAGATGTAAACATCAGCAATGGTGGAATAAAAAAGGTAATTGTTTCCAATATTCCACATAATATTTCCACCTGACTGTTGCAGCATCAAGTAAAATATTAAAAGTGTCCCAGTGTTGATAAAAGCCAATACTTGAAAATAAAACCTTTGAGTTTTCTTTAGGTGCTTTTGACTGTTCTACAATTTGCTCAGTTGCCTAGTCAAAATCACAATGTGCACAAAGACACAGAAATATAATATAGTATATTGCTCTGTGCAATAAACACTGTATGGAAAAGTGATTTTACCAAGAAAATTGAACAGATATAATTAGAAAGTCAGAAAGCAATCATGCATGGGCAGCCCAAAGGTCTCATGTTTACAGAGAGGCTTGCCACTGAAGAAATGCTTTGAGATAGGGATGAGAATTTGTGCAAGAGCATTTGTTGCCATGTTACTATACACATACAATTAGTGGGCCTTAGGAGTATGACCCTCCTGATTTATCCACCTTGGGTGCATGTATGGGAAAAAATGAGCAAGGTTGGGGCAGGAGTTGGGGAAGCTGCAGTCTTCAAGACTTTCAGTGGGCCTAGTTGTAGGCCTACCTACAGCTGCCTGCTACTTTCAAGCACATGGCACCCAGTGTTTTCTAGAGTTAGGTTCACTAGAAAATATTCTGTGTTCTTCTGTAAATATATAACTCTCAGCTACCTGGATTGTGACCTTCAGAATTAGTTTTGTTCTAAAAGATAGTGTTAAAACCTTCAGTGTTTTCACAAGGCTAAATGTATTTCAAGTTCTGCATCTGTCCTCTCTAAATGCATTTAACTGCCACTTAAGAAAATGTTCCCCCATTGTACAGATGGCATCCCTAACATACCATACTTATTTTGCTTTGTCATGATTTTTCAGCCTCTTTCCAGGTTGTGTAGTCAAAGAACTGAGAGATGTGTGATATTATCTGGTCCTACAGTGGAGGGCAGCTGGGTTTTCACAATCCCATGGATGGACTTAAATTAAAAATAAATAATATCCCCTCCCAGCCAATAAAATCAAATCAACTCAAGAGTCTTCAGTCCATTGCAAACATAGTAGAAAGTCCTGTAATTTAGGGGAGAGAGAAAGGATTTGGATGCTTAGCACAAACAGAGTCACTCTCTCTTTCCATGCAAGTTTTTGTTGCTGCTTCTGATCAGAAAAGTGAATGCCACATCCTTTAGTCACAAGAGTTGGCTTTTCTTACTCAAAGAGACTGGAAGGACTTCTTTGGAATCTAGACTTCCTAGGTTCCACTTAGGAAATGGACATTTTTTTTCTCTGATGATTCCGCAACATTCACCCTCATTCATTCCTTTACTTAGAAAGAACAGCATTATTGGGCCATTATGATAATGATGGCTTTAAAGGATGCTCATTGTTTTTGTGTGTTTTGAGTATGTGTAGCAGAGGTTATCCAATAGGCAGACATCATGGCAGAGATCTTTTAGACAAGGTGGCATTGAAAAACTCTTGTTCACTTCCTACCACACCACAGTAGGGTGGGAATCGAGCAGTGATTTCAAAGTGCAACTCCTGGAGGAGAGTGGGCAAGCTTCCGCAGACTAAGACGTGTTTCTCCAGTTGAGGGACAAGAGCTGATACATTATAAAATGTTCATGATGGCGTTGTACATCTGGCTGAGCACCGTGAAGTGAATGGGGAGGCAGGAGTTGCGATCCTGTGTGGCAGGGTTACAAGTGAGCCAGGACAGGGCATTGTACTGCTCCAAGACGAACCTGAGAAAGAAGACAAAGACATTTGATTAGTATGGGAACTACTTCGTCATTACTCACAAGTGAGATCAGAGTTTTATTGAAGGTTTTTTTTTTTTTTTTTTACTTTCACTTCCCTAGCTGAAGTCACTTTAATATGTAAAAATAAAGGTTAGCAAACAAGTTATAGACTATTCTTTTTTATTAGAGCAACCTGCTATATTTGTGATTAACTATTATCTTTATCAGGTCAGGGCACAGCAAGCATTCTCTGAAGTAAGCTGGGAGAACAGTTCAGTTTTCTTGCCATTTCTCCAGGGTAAGATTTTGAAGTGGGAACTCTTGAAAAATGTCTTCAGTTTAAAACAAAAAACAAATTGTCCTTAAAGGACTTTTACTGCATTTCAGTCAGTAAAGGCAACGTGGCTCAAATTTGGCACAACTTTTTCTGCTTTATATTTAATCCTTTAGAGAGATTAACAATTACAGTTGATCTAAACTTTCCTTTTACTTTGGCACTCTGCTAGCTGTAGAGTTGCCAATTGGCTCCAGATTTTCAGGATAGGTTGATCCAGCCCAGGTTTTTCCCCATTGTATACAGGGAATTGAAGCTCTGACTGACTAATGCATTCCTTAGGAAAATCAAAGCTACAAGTCTCTTTATGCAGTGAGAAAAACCAGGACTGAATCAACCTGTCCTGAAAATCTGGAGCCAGTTGGCAACCCTAGTTAGCTGCTGTGCTGGCTCTCCTCAGAACTCTATAAAGGCCTTGCCTTGATATATGTCAAAAATGAACATTCAAGAACTGCTCATAGTACACTTGACAAAATATGAACTGAATCAAGCCAGGCAAATCTGAATTTGCTGTTTAAAATCGAGACTGGGATTGCAATCCAGTTACAGATTACTTGGAAACCCAGCCAAAAATTGGAGCCAGATTTGTAGCTAAGGAATTGGCTGGCTCACTCATCCCTCACATTAAGGATGCATCACATTAAGCAGTTACCTTAAAACATCCGATGTGGTTTTAGAGTCCAGAGGATGTGGGACTCGCTGGGAGTTCCTTACAGGGAGAAGTTCATCAGTCTGTGCTACTGAAATATGGTGATGTAGTGAAGCCTGAGAAAAGAGAATAGCGCTATATTAAATCATGCTTTCCAATCAGCATAAAACACCTGCATTCCCTTTCACTCTGCAATAAGGGAATTTATAAAGAGCAGCTAGAGAGCTGCAAGTCAGGATTGAGGTGCATTGGCAAAGTTGTGCATGTGGGTATCAGTACCCTACTCCTGACAAGGTTTACTTAACATAATCATTCATTTTCTTAAAAAAATAAAAAAGCATTACTGAACTTTGGTTCTGATCCAATGCTTACAGTGCATCACATATCATGGTTATCACCGAACTCAGGGTGTCTCTTTTTGTAACCTCAATAATACTGTCTCCATTTCTAAATATCAGGTCTAGCATTGTCTTTCCACAAGTAAGCTCAACAAGTTGTTTGAGAAAGATTTCTTGCAAGGATTCCAGTATCCCCCTAATCTAATTGATCTAGGACCTGGCACACACCAGTCTCCATTTTAATACATTAACAGCACCTTACATTTACATTCTATCATTTGGATGGCTTCTATCATGTTTATATCTACCTCTTCCCCTTGTGATGGTGGCCTACAGATTACATCTGTAGAGATTTTAGATCCCATAGGTTTCTTCAAGATAGCCAGCAGCAACTCAGCTGCTGTCTGTTCACGTGGTATCTCAAAGGTTTTTATTTTGTCTCTAACATCTAAAACTACTCCTTCCCCTTCCTAACCTATTCTGATATATTCACCTGATTATTAATGAGCCATATTTAAATCACTACAACTAAATGAATGTCCTCTTCCAGCATAGTGGCTTCTAGGTCAATAACTACTAGAAAGATTTGTACACGTGATTTTCCAAGATGTTCTTCGACCTTCTCCTTTCTCTTGTTTCCCGTAATTTGCTTGCTTGGAATTGCACCAGTCCTCCTCACTGCTACTTCACTAGTCCCCTTGATCTCTCTGGTTTAGTCTTCCAAGTTACTACCGCTGCACTTTATCCACCTACCAATTCAGGACTCAGTAGATATCCCCATTCCACAGACTTCATTCCAGTTAACACAGCCTGCTTACTTGTGGGATTTTGTCACCATCCCCTGCTAAACCTAGTTTAGGGCCCTCCTCACTAGGTGGCAAGTCTGTGAGCAGAGATACTCTTTCCATAACTTGAAAAGTGTATCAATGTTTATCCATGCAGAGCTGTGTGGGGGGAGTATCAGAGAGATACTGGAATAGCAGGAAGATGCTATAGGTCAGGACTGAGACGTGTTGGTAGAGCTATTTAGGAATCCATGATCAGAATACTAAATAGAAATGCAGTAGGGCAGGACTAAAGGCCATTTTCAGAGCTTTGCAGTGAAAGACAAAACAACAACTTCCTGCATGGCTGGAAAGATTGAAACATTTCTCAAATAGACCTAAACTTTCATTATACTTATTGACAGATTTGAGAACTCTTGCAGAGATCCAGAATAAATTGTAGTCTTCACATACTGCTGCTTACTAATCACTCACCCTCCACCTCTCCAGTAACCATTGACATACCTTCAGGAAAAGAGGACATTGATTTTGCGCCTGTGGACAAGATGACCAGAACCACTGTGGAAGATTCTCGGCTTTGGCAGTTGAAACATAGTAGCCCAGGGCAAGGGGCTGCTGCTTCAGCTCCTCAGGAGCTTCTCGGGAGAGCAGACGTTCCCCCTGGCTCTGAAAGATAAGAAAACCACAAGGACAGACGTAATAGGGATGCTAACTGCTAGAGAGATATGGCATCTGATTTCATACTAAAGACAAGTAATTGAGCAGTAGCCTGCATTTCAATATGCCAAGCTATAATTTGGGTACATTTATTTATTTCTTTATTTAGAAGTATTTATATTCCACACAGATGCATAATTTCAAGGTGGATTACATATTAAAACATATTCGCTTAATATAAAAATAAAACAACAGAACAATACAAATATTATAACTGTTGGTTTGCTCGAGGCTTTCCTGAGATATTAACACAGTTTGACTGGTATGGGGTAATTACTGAAGGTCTGAGAGAACAGGAATGTTTTTAAAGCCTTTTTAAAGAATTTTATACAAGTGATGGTACGAAGTTGGTCTGGAAAAATAGTTCCATACATGAAGGCTGGCTACTGAGAAAACTCTGTTTCTTGTGATATTGAGGCCTGCCAATAATAGTGATGGAACTTCAAGTAAGCTCTTATTAGAAGAGCGTAATTGTCTGACCAATCTACAAATCCAGAGCAATGAGCTCGGCCAGATTAATGAATCGTTGTTGATCAGATTGTGAATGATAGTTATGACCTTACATTGAATCTGAAATGCTATTCATGACCAACGTAAAGCAGCTAAAACAGGGATTATATGTTCATGCATCTTTGCTCCAATGAGCATTCTAGCTGCTGTATTCTGCAGGATCTGTAATGGTCGAATAGTATTAGTTGGGAGGACCAGGTATTGCTGTAGTCTAGGTTGGTGAGAGTAAGGGATTGGAGGACAAACTGGAAATCTTGTGGCTCTAATAAAGGTTTCAAACATCTTAGATGGCACAGTTTATAGAAGGATTATTTGACTACTGAGCTGATATGGGATTTCATAGACAGGACTGAATCAAGCAGTATACGGAGTACACCAAAGCTTTTTACTTTTTGAGCAGTTGGCATGGAGTGACTCTGGAACTTAAAGGTAGACAGGAACTCATATGATGGCGATTTAATAGCTGTCAAAATCATAATATCTGTCTTTTGAATGTTTAATTGTAGTCTGTTATGAAGTAACCAGTGTTCACAGAATTTAAACATCATGATACCAGATCAAAAGTTACAGTCCAAGATAAATTGTATGGAAACAAAAAACTGTGTATCATCTGTGTAGATTTTTATAATTGACACCAAGACCTGCTAGTACCTTACAGAGGGGTGTGATATAGATATTGAACAGTGTGGCCAACAAGACAGAACCCTGAGGGACCCCAGCTGCCACATCATACCAGTTGGAAAATCCTGATTTGTTGTGATTGATCAGAAAGGTATGAAAAAAAACATTTTAGGACAGTACCTGAGATACCCAGAGACTATAGTCTTGTTAATAGTATGCCATGGTTGAGCATGTCAAAGGTTGTGGAGATTTTGAGCAAGACAATTACATAATCAGTGCTGTTATCAAACCCACGGATAACAGTGTCAAAGCTGGAGAGCAGTAGCTTCTGTGTTGTAACCTTTATTAATATCAAATTGTTGTTGATCAATGACTTCTGCCCCCCCCCCCCCAAAAAAAAAAAATCAGTAATTTGCCTTAATACTAGAGACTCCATTATTTTTACCAGAAATGGCAGAGATGAAATCTGGTAATATTTAGATAATAATGATGTATCCGCATTGTGTTTTTTCAATATTAATCTTACTGATGCTTGTT
Source organism: Rhinatrema bivittatum (assembly GCF_901001135.1). Classification (NCBI taxonomy): domain Eukaryota; kingdom Metazoa; phylum Chordata; class Amphibia; order Gymnophiona; family Rhinatrematidae; genus Rhinatrema; species Rhinatrema bivittatum. Next base: position 61,069,827 of record NC_042625.1, on the reverse strand, counting down.
TCAGTGATAATGGCAATATACCAGACATTAAAGATAAGATTAAGAGCATTACCTATGTAATGAGAAATATCATCCTTAACAGTTTTTAGCAGTGAAGTGGGGCAAGGATATAATGGGCTGTATGATGAGTTCCTTCTGGTGAAGATCAGGGAAATAGTGTCACTGGAAACAATATCAAAAGTATCCCAAACAGTGTTATGTTGGAAATTATCATAACAGGAAGGAATGGGGATGCTAGAAGAGTTGTCACTTATTGCTTTTACCTTGGAAATAAAGAAATCAGCCATCTGATTACAGTATTGTGTAGTGGTTGGCAGGCCATCAGTAACAGGTTAGGTAGTTAAGGACTCCACCAACTGGAAACGTTCTAGAGAACTGTCACCCACTGCATATAGTCAGTCTGGGTGAATAGTACTTTTTTATTATGTCTATTTGACTTTAGTATGCCTGGAGACAGCTGTGAAATGCTGTTTTTCTTGGTAAAATTGGATTTTTATGCCTGCAACATTCAAGACATCTTAGCTGCTGTTTCATCGTTTTTAAAGCTGGTATACCAGGATGATTTTTTTTTTAGTATGGTTAAGGTATATTGTTTTCACGGGTGCTATTTCATCTATCATTGTTAACATATCTAGTCATGAGTTTACTGCATACTCTTCGTCAAGTGGCTGAAAGAGACCATTTAGACATTAATTGTGTATAGAACTGTGTAGGAAATAGCCATTGCTTATTACCAGCATCAGTAAAATGGGATTTATTTAATGTGTGGGTATTTGCCAGGTACCTGTATTCTAGATTGGCCACTGTTGGAAACAGGATTCTGGCTTAATGGACTCTCTGTCTGATCCAGTATGGCAACTTCTAATGTTCTTATGATCTGGGTCACAATGACCTCTTTTTGTGGTAACATCGTATTGGGTAGACTGACAGGTTTTAGGTTTTAGCAACAGGAGATAAGTAAACGGTCTGACTATGCAATTTTGGTCACTTGGATATGTGGTGGTATTTGAGAAAGAAAACTAGGGTTGAAGAAGAGAAGATTTAGAATATGGCTATGTTTGTGTCGGTAGATTTTTGCTGGAAAATCACACATGAAGATCTGAAAATGCCCTTCTCTTCCCCCTGGCCTGAACACACCCTTGGGAATGCCTCCTTTCAATGTGGCTAATTGTAGCAGGTAGGAAGAATGAACAGATTTAGATGGGTCTGGTGGGTTTGATCTGCTATTAATTTCTATATCCCTGTGTCTGTGGAAATAAGATTCTTATAGTTTAGATGCTGTATCTCTAACATTATTGATACTGTCCCTCTCTATAATATTACTTGTGCTCTTTTATGAAACTTATTTATATTTCATTGTTTTTATTGTGACTCACCCTGGGAAGTTTGTAGAAAGGTGTGAAAGAAATGTGATTTCATAAATAAATAAATCTACAGCTGTTTATAATGAAAGAAGGGTAAAATGCCAAAATGTTCCTTTATTAACTCTTTTGTATTGCACATGCTAAAAGCAGATTTTTAAACCAAATTTCCCAGAAGTTAGAAACAAAAAATATCTAAAGGGACAAGAAGAAATAATTTGTTTCAAATACCTTAGAAGGCACAGTTTATAGAAGGATTATTTGACTACTGAGCTGATATGGGATTTCATAGACAGGGTTGAATCAAGCAGTACACGGAGTACACCAAGGCTTTTGGTTTAAAACTTGTTTAAAACTGACTTAGAGAAGTTCAACACCACCCTCACTCCAAATTGTTAAATTAAATGTGCCCGTTTTTGTTCTCTTTTTTGGCTATCTTATAAATGACAGAACGGGTTTTCCAGAAATCTAGCACAATGACAACATGGCACAATGTCAACATGCACAACAGTCTTCAGTGAAATTTGAAATTTAACACACAAGCCACAATTTGGTAGTACCATCATAATAAGCTTCTCTGAGCAGAGGACAATATAACCAATATGGGGATCTTGAAATGCCAACCTGATCTGCTCTTATCCATTTCCCCAGAAGTTAGTAATACTGCTTTGTGCTGTATTCCTTGCGATGTAGGTAAACATTCTGCTTTAATACTTTGAGCTAGTTTGATCATGAAACCGAGCAGCCTTCAAGCACCTCTCTTTTCTCCCTCTTAAGAAGCCATAACTGGACATCAAAGAATATTTAACGGCCCATATAGAAGCTTGCCTGGTGATTGTCGAAACTCACCTGGTTGTGGATGATTAGGCAACCTTCTTTCATATCTCCCTTTCACCTACCTCCCTCCCCGCCAGAAAAAAAGAATTCTGAGCAGAGCTAGTTAGCTGCACAATCAATTACATTCTTACACGGACCATGATTCGACCTTCCATGACCTGGGACGTAATGATCACACACTGCTGTTTTTTTAACAACAAAAATTACACCTCAATTATCAGGGCCTGCGTTAATGGTTAAACTAAATGACAAGGACAGGTTTGCCCCCAGAAAGGGACAAGGGCAGGTCTTCAGGCTCTTTTGGCTTAATTGGTCTGCTGTAGTTGTTTTCTACCAAGTGTTCTCTTTATATTTACTGTTTTTAGTAAGCTTAATAAAATTACTGATGAAAAAGCAATATCAGTAGAACAAACACTACACTCCCATTTCATGGTGGAGGCAGTCCAATAGCAAGGGATTCCTTTCTGCAAAGGATATAAAATAATAGTAAACTGTGCAAGAGATGGATCTTATTCTATAAGAAAGTTATTGCAGCTCCTATGGATGGATGAATATAAGAACATGCCATACTGGGTCAGACCAAGGGTCCATCAAGCCCAGCATCCTGTTTCTAACAGTGGCCAATCCAGGCTATAAAGTACCTGGCAAGTACCCAAAAAATAAGTCTATCCCATGCTACTGATGCTAGTAATATCAGTGGCTATTTTCTAAGTCAACTTGATTAATAGCAGGTAATGGACTTCTCCTCCAAGAACTTATTCAAACCTTTTTTAAACCCAGCTACACTAACTGCACTAATCACATCCCCTGGCAACAAATTCTAGAGTTTAATTGTGCACTGAGTGAAAAAGAACTTTCTCCGATTAGTTTTAAATGTGCTACACGATAACTTCATGGAGTGCCCCCTAGTCCTTCTATTATCCAAAAGAGTAAATAATCAATTCACATTTATCCATTGTAGACCTCTCATGATTTTAAACACCTCTATCATATTCCCCCCCCCCCCAACGCCCCCCAGCTGTCTCTTCTCCAAGCTGAACAGTCCTAACCTCTTTAGTCTTTCCTCATAGGGGAGCTGTTCCATCCCCTTTATCATTTTGGTTGCCCTTCTCAGTACCTTCTCCATTGCAACTATATCTTTTTTGAGATGCGGCGACCAGAATTGTACACAGTATTCAAGGTGCGGTCTCACCATGGAGCGATACAGAGGCATTATGACATTTTTCATTTTATTCACCATTCCCTTACTAATAATTCCTAACATTCTGTTTGCTTTTTTGACTGCCGTGGCACACTGAGCTGTCTATTTCAATGTATTATACAGTAAAGACAATGAGAATCGGATGATCAAAAGAAGCCCTTTATTTCAATGCCCGACTCTGGCCGAGTTTTGCTCATAGAGCTGCCTCGGGGGCAATTCAGTTAGCAGGACTTAAAATATGCCTGCAGGGCTGCTGTCACACTGTCACAATGTCCCAATATCATTAGTGCCTGCAGAACGCTCTGACATTCATTCTGCTAGCTATTGTGACATTGTGACAGCAGCCCTGCAGGCATATTTTAAGTCCTGCTAACTGAATTGCCCCCGAGGCAGCTCTATGAGCAAAACTCGGCCAGAGTCGGGCATTGAAATAAAGGGCTTCTTTTGATCGTCCGATTCTCATTGTCTTTACTGTATCACAGCCAACTGGATCGGCTTCCGATTTGCTTTTTGGGTCTATTTCAATGTATTATCCACTATGACCCCTAGATCTCTTTCCTGGGTGGTAGCTCCTAATATGGATGGAAGTCAGCTGAGCTATGCTAAGTGCATCTGGCGGATTTTCTCTTATAGTTAGAGCTCTCTCACACTAGGAATAGCCTAGTGGTTAGAGCAGTGGGCTACGAACCAGGAGACCAGGGTTCAAGTCCTGCTGTCACTTTACCCTCCATTGCCTCAGGTTCAATACTTAGATTGTAAGCCCTCTGGGGATAGGGAAATATCTACAGTACCTGAATGTAAACCGATGTGATATCTCAGATCAAATGTCGGTATATAAAAAATAATAAAATAAATGAAAGAAATCAAATTTTTCTCTAAAACTGGCATAGCTACTAAATCTCTGCACCAAAGAAATTCAATTGTATTTCTAGGAAGATTACATTCAAAACAATTGATTTCATGTTTAGGTCAGTTCTACTCCATTTACTTACTGAACAGTGCAAGCATGAACTGCTCAGAATATTTATTTATTTATTAACTTTTTAATACCGACGTTCTTGTAAAAAATACAAATCACACCGGTTTACAATGAAACTGAATGTCGCATGGAAGCGTTACAAGGAACAGGGGATACAAATAACTGGGGTACAGGAAACTAAATATCTTCGATTAAATACAACCTGGGAATATATATAATTATTCGATAACTACATAAAACAATGAATAAAAATGTGAGACATTTCTTCTAAGGCTTACAGGAACTTTTCCAAATGCTGCGCTGAGAATGGCCAATTTCTTGGATCTGTATGATCTGGGGGTAATTGTATCTGTTCTTAAGGTGGCCAAACAGGTGGACAAAACAACGTTAAAAGCCAGAAAGATGCATGGCTGCATAGGGAGAGGAATAGTTGGCAGAAAAAGGGAGGTGATATTGCCCCTGTATAGGTCCCTGATGAGACCCCACTTGGAATACTGTGTACAATTCTGGAGACTGCACCTTCAAAAAGATATAAACAGGATGGAGTCGGTCCAGAGGATGGCTACTAAAATGGTCAGTTGTGTTCATTCTAAAGCATATGGGGATAGACTTAATGATCTAAACAAGTACACCGTAGAGGAAAGACAAGATAGGGGAGATATGATAGAGACATGCAAATATCTTAAAGGTTTCCATGCACAGGAGGTGAATCTTTTTCAATTGAAAGGAGGCTCTAGAATAAGGGGTCATGAAATGAGGTTGAAAGGGGGTAGATTGAGAAGTAATCTTAGGAAATATTTCTTTACAGAGAGGGTGGTATATGTGTGGAACAGACTTCCCAGTGGAAGTGGAGGAGACAAATCAGCGTCTAAATTCAAGAAAGCATGGGATAAATACAGGAGATCTCTAAGGAAGTGATGAGAATTGTAATGATAAATTAATTGGATGGATGGGCCTTACAGTCTTTTTCTGTCATCATGTTTCTATAGAAAAGGATTCACCAGAAGATACACTGAAAGTGTGAAAGAAAAGGCAAGAAGAAAATCAAGATAGAACAGAGTTGTGAAATTCAAGTAAGGACAATGTGTCAAGGAGTAGATGGTAATCAACTGTGCTGAAAGCAGCAGACAGGTCAAGGAGGACGACGAGGACACTGAAAATTTTGGCAAAGTTGGTCTCCATAGAATGTAGAAAGTAAAAATCAGACTGGAATGGATTGAGAATGGCTTCAGATGCAAGAATCTAGGTAGCAGAGGTGAATGGCACATTTAAAAGGAAGGAGAAGGAATAATAGTTATCAGGGCAGGCAGAGTCAAAAGAAGGTGTTTTGAGTAGTGATATAATCACAGGATGTTTGGAAGCAGGGGAAATGGGTGCAGAGGACAGTGGTAGACTGACTAAGTGACAGATGGAAGGGATGGCTGCAGAGGAGAGCCTAGGAGCTGGGTGGGAATGGGGTCAGAAGTAGTGAGTTTTGGACAGGCCTGATCCTTGTTTATTCAGGAAAATATTCTCAACATTTTTTGTATTAACAAATGTTTTGTTTCACAAAAGCCCCTCAGCAGCCTTATACTTATAAATAGAGCAATCTGCAGTCCACCTTAATGGAAGACTTAAAAAGCTGACATGTGAAGCCTCAAATTGCATTTTGTACTGTATAACTAAGAAGATTTGGAGAGGCATAAGGGAACCTGCCAAATTTGTTGAAATATTATATTCAACAGAATGCAACAATCAAACATTCTTTCATCAATTAACACAATTAATTTGCATTTTAAATAAGTACCGATGCTGGAACCAGATCTCTATTGAACAAAAATAACTTATGAATAACATGCAACCAGGGATAATTTTCCAAAGCAGAACAAAGTAATTAGCATAAATGTTCAGGCCCTGCAGCAAAAACCAAGCTTTCATAAATGTTTTTAAGGGCTAGCACCATGGCTCAGTGTATGCTACTATACCAATACCAAGGTTCGGTTTCCAGTTTGGGCTCCTGCACTTTTGGCTAGATAGTTCTAAGAATGATGTAAAATCAGTACTTATCATTTTCACTCAAGGTAAACACTGGATGATATATTCTGGCAGTCACAGTGACCTCTTGAGTGTATACAACAAAGGAGGAAATGCCTGGAAACTGCAGGCCAGTTTTATCGGGTCGCAGAGATACAGAATGGCCTGATCATGACAGCTGTTGGGTAGAGTGCTCTCTATCAATCTAAATTTGAGCAGAAAGAACATGACCCAGGAGTTTTCATCAGAACTAAAGAATAAAGGTGAAGAGACTAAACAGGAAATAAAGGAGAAAAGTTTAAAATTAATTTATTATGCAATATTTTGGGTGAAGATCTGATTACTAGCCAGCCAACATCTTCCCTGTCTCACTAAGCCCAACTTAACTAGCAAGCCATCTAATTCCCTTCGTGGCCCATTTGTCTCAGCCCTCCTGAGAAAGCTTGGGCAATATGGAATTCACAGAGCTTTGAGCACAGGTAATTCTTCCCACCATAATTCATGCTGTCTTCCATAAGAAGGACAACACCTACCCAGCTGCTAAGATGGACAAATACAATCCAACCTTTCACTTTTGCTTTAACTTTATTTACAACTGGCCAGTGATGACAGAGGTCACTCGTTAATCTGAGTCAGAGGTAGGCAACTCCAGTCCTGGAGTGCCACAAACAGGTCTGGTTTTCAGGGCATTCATAATGAATTTGCATGAGATATATTTACATACAATGGAGATAATGTATGCAAATATACCTTATTTTTTATTTTATTGTGCATATCCTCAAAACGAGACCTGTTTGTGGATCTCCAGGACTGGAGTTGCTTACCCTTATCTTGCAATAAAACAGGTTTTCCATTCTCTTTCCCCTATTGACCTATATTTTCAATTATAAAGTACAAGTGAAGGATCATGCTCAGAACATGGATTTGGAAACTGCATGCTTAGAATCAGAAGCAGAAGCTGGTTAATGGCTTCTTGTTGACACAGAGATCTGGTGTACTTCTACCAGTGCAAATTTATTAACCTTATATTAAAGACAATGTTATTTACATTTTGTTTTGCTCAGTGTGCTGGTTTGGTATCGCACTGTATGTTTGTGGGGAATGAGCAACTGATTTTTCTAAGCACCCAGAATCTGATTATCCAGAAGGTAACACCCTTGGTGGACATAACTCATGACGTAGACCCAACTTTTAGGTGAACTTACCCTGCTATGCTGGAAATGGGATCCCACCCCAATGCCAGATGGAGAACCAGGGGAAGGAACAGGAGAGGAGTTTGGAGAGGAATGGAGATTTCCGGTGATTAAAATTCCGATGTCATTATCCATGTCATCCGGAAAAGGAAGGACAAACATGTCATCTGAAAATGAGAAAAAAAAAAAAAGTGTGACAAAAGAAAACCCAACTAATTTCTCCTCAAAAATTTCTGACAGCTCCTGCCATCATGAAAGATCAGCATATGGTGTACATTCTGCACTACACAGTAAACAAAGGAGAGTCAAAAAGAACCCCAAAATTATGATAAACACACAATATATACATATATACATGGGGACCATGTGATTAGACTGAAGTTCTTATGACCGACCAGAATGTGCTGAATTTTGTTACTTAGTTCCCATCTATATACTGGTGGGTATATTCTGCAGTGTCAAACTCCTCCAGATGGAGCCCTTGAAATCTGAACCTGCATCTTTCTGACTCCAAGCTAAGGAAGGAGTCTATTGGTAAGCTAAAGATGCAGCTTCCCTAGCTGAGCTAGTACTTTATACCTTTCCCCTTCTCATTCACCTCTGTCATACCCCTCATACTTTTTTAATATCTGATTTTAAAAATCAGAGTAAGAATGCAGCAGTCCCAACTATGCCTGCTCCTAGAAGGGGAATCAACTGCTGCATGTTAATGGCAACACTGCTTGAATTTATTAAAATCAATTCAGAAATACATACAGTGAGCTAATCAGCTAATGGAACAAACTGTCTCCTATGACAGCATGCTAGTGCACCCTTTAATCCTGCTTCTCTATCATTGTTCTGGGGCTGGAAAACAGCTCTTCTCTCTCTCGTAATGACATCAATTGACTGGGCTCTGTCCTATATGTATTTTGAAGACCAGAGACAGACTTGCACAGATTCCTTGTAATACTTTTCTTGTTTGAAATCATGGAGTAAAGGGTACCAATTCCACATGCGAGAGGATCAAAATCAAAAGCTCACCCCAAAGGAGATCTTCCAAGGTGGGTTGCTACCTGCACCTACTGCTGCCCCAACTCAGAACATACATAATTATGAAGAATAACAGAGTGGAAAAAAAAGGTTCAAGTCCATCACCCAGATCCCATTCTATTCACCCCACCTTCTGAAGTAAAATTATTGTTCCATACTCTTTCTGAGACAAAACCTGTGATTAACCTAATGGGCTAGCTGTACACCCCTCCCCCCAGCCTATCTACCCTTCCTTCAAAAACACAATTTTATGCTCTGCTGGACCTCTGAAGGAATAAACGAGATAGTTAATAACTTCAGAGGTTGTTTAATTATTAAACACGGAATGAAGTTAAGAAAATTAAATTTAACACCATTTGGGTAAAGGGCTGGTGTGTAGACATGATTCTAATTAGCACTAGAAGTACTAAGAGCAGGGTTAATGCTAGTTACAGATTTGTAAGTGGCATAAAAAGTCTCCAATTCATATTAAAAGGGGCAGAGGACAAGAGCGGTGTGGCTGCATTCCTCACTGCTTCCCAAACCCATTCTGGAAGGGCTCTGAAATTGCAGCTCAACATTCCAGTTGATAGAATCATTTAGAGAAATTGGACCTTTTGCACAATAGGGTGTGAGCCTCATCTGTTGGCACCAGGCTCAAATGCCTTGTACCATTTCCTTTAGATACTGCACAGACTTTTTGGGTAATAAAATGAGACAATTTTACAGCTCAGTATAAAACACAGAATGAACAACATTTCTGGCAGAAAAGCATAATGAAAGGTTGAAATGTCACCAGAGGACTAGACTAATTAATACCTCCAAGCAAACAGCAATGTCAAATTTTTTCTACCTAGATCAGCGGAAAACCTTTAGGAAAATGCAATTTCATTTTCTTACTTCAAAACATTAAGATTATTATGGCTTATTTTCTGTTTAAAGCAAGGGCTCTTTTTCTGTGTTATATAATGCATTACTTGGTCACCATTTTTCTGCTGCACTGGAGGTGAGCCTTGAAAGAGTGAAAGAAATGGAGAAAACTTTAAACTGTGTTTTTCAATTCACCCAGCAGATGCTAGGTCTGCCATTCTCTGGCCTCTGTACCTGGTATAGTTCACTGTGCACAGGATTTCTAGGTGGGCACTTTAGGTGCCAACTGGGAACAAACCACCATGCATTTCATGGATGCCAAAAGGAAACTTGGGGACAAAATATAAAATTTTACTGCTCTCCTCTTATTTGTAGTCACAGTATAGCAGTACATAGAAGATTGCCAAAAAAATGAAGGCAAACTCCAGACCCAAAAGAGATGCCGGTGATCCAGACTCCAGTGAAAATGTTTGGTTTTTTTAATCTAGCACCTTACTAGAGTATGGTTAACCATTTTTGTGTTCCCTCCTGTTTTTAACTAGTTATATACATAATGTTTTCACTGAATCTGGATCACTGGTATACTCTTAAGAAATGAGAAAGACGGCCCTGGGTACTGTTTATACAAGGGTTGTGCTGTTGGCAAAGAACAAGAAAACCTTTTGAAAATCAGACTTTGCAGTCTCCTTTGGAGCTGTTCTAATTGCAGGATTATTTTATTCTAAACTATGGCCTGAGAGTTTAATTGGGTATGGTGATTTCTGCTTTAAAAAGCTACTTTATGCTTGCTACTGTCCAACCACTTAATTCAATAACCTTTATGCATAATTACCAGGGAAGCTTTAAATAGAATTTAGATAATAAACTACTTGATAAAATCCAAATGACTGCCTCTGAATTTATTTAGATGCAAAAATCAAATCTATTTTCTCCCCTCCTCTTGTTACTCATTTTTGTACCTGCTTCCCATTCACAAGACCACCAAGAAATCTTGATATCTTCCTTTGCAGGCCGAGGGCTGGGGAGTCTCCTCAGAGTACCTCCTCAGCATTGTTCTTGTGCTGAAAGGGGTCATCAATAATATAACAGCAGTCTCCATCTCTCTCTCTCTCCATGGACTTCAGTGTGACACCTGCACAGTGTATCTCAGCCCTGCTGATCTGGTCAAACAGGAGATGTAAACATGAATCTCCTGCACTGGAGGACTAAGGTTTGAGTTATGGGATTGGCCCCAAACTGATTTCAATTTCATTTTTTTGAAACTTTTGTGGGAGGGGGCCTAACAGTAACATTCTGCTCTGTTTGGGCAGAGTCCTGTTGGAATTTGCCCCAATTCAGCTTATTTCAATCAGTGACAGATGGGATTGAAGTTTATATGTGATAAGGCCAAAAAATAAGGGGTCTGAGGATGAGACCTTTACTCAAGGCTATCCATTGGTTCTCCCTCTTCCATCTAGAAAATCCAGCTAACAGTTTGATACCCAATCTATATGATAGCTTTCAAATGGTTATTACATGGTATCTCACAAGAATATTGCTAAGTTCACTGTTCTCACTAGTCAACTACATAACCAGAAAATAAAGATAAATTAAGCTCCTTTCTTGGATGTTGTAAATATCCTATTATATTACATGGGGTGCTCCAAAGTTCTCAGCTTTCTGTCAAAATATTCCAGAATTTGATCTTTGTGGTACACAAGAGTTGGTAAGCCAGCTGGATGGGGATGAATCAGTTTCACCTAAGTTCAAATTTTTATCTGAATTTCCACGTTTAACATAACAGTTCAAAGTGCACTCATGCATTTATACGTCACGCTGATTTGCCAGGCCTGATTTGGTTTGCATTTTAAAAGTAATTTAGTAGAAATTTTCAGTGGGGAATAGACAAAACAGGGGCTAAGATGATGTTTTGTGATCCAAGTAGTTCTTCTACCTAACCTCTAACTTTTGGCAGTGACTTCAGACATTAGGCGAGTATTCAAGTCACAGTTAGGAAAACTGGAACTTACCTGCTAATTTTCATTACTGGAATTTCACAGATCAGTCCAGACTCCTGGGTTTTGCCTCCCTACCAGCAGATGGAGACAGAGAAGAAAAGCTTTACTGACACTGCTACTTAACCTAGTATGCCACCTGCAGTCCTTCAGTATGACCTGTACCCAAGTCAAGATGAGAACAACATTAACAATAACCGAGACCCTCAAATCCTCTTAACGAGCAGAAGGGAGGTGGAGCTTCTATGGAAAACTTGTTCCAATAACATTAAGCAGAACATCATGTAACCAAACAAACCACTCTGCATCATTTTCATACTGCTATGATGAGCAGACTTTAATGATCTGGCAGGGTTCTGGATTGATCTGTGGTATTCCAGGAATGAAAATTAGCAGGTAAGAACCAATTTTCCTTTCCTGTACCCAAGCTCCCCTATGTTGGGCGGGAATGTGACAGCCCTGCTTGCCATACATCTCTCCAAAATCTACCAAGTCTGGAACTCGGACATTCAACAAGGAATGCCTGGAGAAAGTGTGTAACGATTTCTAAATAGCCGCCCAATATATTTATTGTGAAAAAAAAACAGCTGACACTCGGCCCCATACGTTTGCCTGTGCCAGAGTTGAGTGAGCCCTTAGACCCTCCAACACTGGACGGCCTTTACAAACATATGCCGAGCTAATTGTGTCCTTTAGCCATCTCGCAATAGTAGCCTTGGGTGGGAAGTTTCACTGATTGATTAAGATGAAAAGTTGAAACAACCTTCAACAGAAATGAGGACACTGTTTGCAAGGATACCTCATTCTCCGTAAAATGAAGAAAGGGATCTGTACAAGACAATGCCTGAAGATTTGAAATTCTTCTGGCACAACAATCTCCTCCAAAAAATCCCTTTCAGGGTTAAATCTTTTAGAGTCATGCTCTGCAATGGCTTGAACGGAGTCTCACACAACACCTTCATTACCTAATTAAGATTCCACGAGGGTACATCTACACTGAGGGCCGCAAGTGTTTTTCCCCTCGAAGAAAATGAATCACAGTCTGAAGCGATACTAGGGAAACTCCCTGCACCTTACCCTGAAGATAGCCTAAAACTGCCATCTGTACCCAAAGGAAATTATAGACCATACCAGTCACTAGACCATTTTGCAAAAACTGAATGGGAAATTGAAGCCCAAGTAGGCTGAATGCACTGTTCAATACACCAAGCCTCAAAAAAAATCCTACACACCCAATATAAGCCAAGGATGTGGACAGCCGACTGGCCTGTAGCAAAGCGGCAATGACATCTTCAGAATACCCCATCCATATCGTGTTTCTTCTCAAAAACAAAGCCGCAAGACAGAAGTGATCCACCTGATCTGCAAATATGGGACCTTGGTGCAACCATCTCAGAAAGTGACTGAACCTTAACGGACTGTCCTCACTTTGCCTGGGTGCCTTTCTATGTGCTGTAGCCATGGGGGAAAGATAAAGTATAATCCCCATCAGCCACAGTAGCACCACAGCGTAGATTCCTTCTGCTCCTTGTTCTTGTCTACGACTGTAAAAGTGTACCACCTTGGCGTTTTGTCTCAATGCCATCAAATCCATGTGAAGCATTCCCCAGCTGGCCCAAATGAGAAAGAATAAAGCTCTGGAATTTGTTGCTAGAGGATGTGGTTAGTGCAGTTAGTGTAGCTGGGTTCAAAAAAGGTTTGGATAAGTTCTTGGAGGAGAAGTTCATTAACGGCTATTAATCAAGTTTACTTAGGGAATAGCCACTGCTATTAATTGCATCAGTAGCATGGGATCTTCTTAGTGTTTGGGTAATTGCCAGGTTCTTGTGGCCTGGTTTGGCTTCTGTTGGAAACAGGATGCTGGGCTTGATGGACCCTTGGTCTGACCCAGCATAGCAAGTTCTTATGTTCTTATGTTCTTCCAACAGCTCCCATTCTCTGAGATCCACTTTTGCCTGCTGAGAAAATCCATTGCATGTTTCCCCCCCCCAGTTATAAGAGACACTGCCAGAACAGCCAGGTGATGCTCTGCCCAATGAACCAACAACTGAGATTCCTAAGAAACTAACCGATTTTTGGTCTTTCGCTGTCAGTTGTTATAAGCCACCAATATTGCATTGTCCAACAGAACTTGCATTACCCAACCTTGTGACCGTGGCAAAAAAGAAAAACAAGTTAAGCACAATGCACTCATATCTAACTGACAGAGCATGATGCCTCCTTTGCCCACTGACCCTACATAGTCTGCTCCCCAACCAAAGCAGCTGGTGTTGGAATTTCCAATTCCATCCCCTGCTCCAGATTGACCCCACCAAGCCATCATGAAAGACTGGACCAGGACTCCCCCCTGAGGAGAAGAAGAATTTGAACTCCCCTGATAATGGGATCCAACAGGAGGGGAGTGCTAATTGAAGGTGTCACCTATGCACAAAAGCCCAGGGATTTAGATCTAGCATCAATGTCATAGTTCATCGGACCTGCAAACAATCCCAAACTCTGGGCTCCTTGAGTAGCAACAGGCAAAGAACTTGACTCTACATCTTCACCATTCTGTCCTCCGTGAAAAACACCTTGCCAATCTGGATGTTGAATTGATACCCTAGGTACCCCAAGGATTGGGATGGCAATAGATGGCTCTTTGCTAGGTTTATCACCTAGTCCAGAATCCTCAACCTCTCTAGGACCCACTGTACTGTCAGCTGACAGAGGTCCATCAACTTCTCCCAAATGAGCCAGTCGATCCGATATGGGTGCACCAGTACTCCTTCCTTCTGAAGGGCTATTGCCCCCACCACGTACACTTTTGGTGAACGTACGTGGCATTGTTGCCAAAATGAAAGGAAGGGCGCAAAAGTGAAAATGGTCTCTCAGAACCCTACACCGAAGGAACTTCTGGTGCTCCTGCCTGATTGGGATATGTAGATATGCCTCTGTGAGGTCTAGTGAAACCAGGAACTCTCCCTTGCAAACTGCCGTTATGACCAAATGCAACATCTCCATATGAAACAGTGGTACCTTAAGGGGTTCAGTGACTTCCTTTAGATCAAAAATCGGTCTGAATCTCCCTTCCTTTTTTGGGACCACAAAATAAATAGAATACAGACCTTTTTACCATTCTTCTCAGGGAGCTGGCACAATCGCTTTTAACTGTCACAAGCGGTCCACTGTGTCGCGAACAGTTTGGTGCAAGTAGCACAAGGTGATGAAGGTTTCCCTCACTGGGCACGCAAATTCTAACACGTAGCCGCTTTTTATCACTCCCAAGACCCCCTGGGTCCATTTCATTGTGAAGACGTAGCTCCCCTGGTTCTTTGAGCAGGGCTATCTTAGGTTGGCTTTCTCCCACTTCAAAAGGACTGGGTCCTGCCCGAGGTTTGCTTCTGTACTGTCAAAGGGCCTCTGTTCTGCTGATATCATCTATAGTCGCAAAAATGCAAATGGGTGGGAAAGGATTTCTTTCCCCCCTTTGACTTGTTGTCCAGAATTTATGTCCTTTAGACTCTCCCAAATTCTTCACCAGCTGCACTAAATCCTCCCTGAACATGCCTTGAATGGGAGGGCCCCTAGCTGAGATTTTGACCAAACATTTGCAGACCAGTTTGTTAACCACAGCAGCCGTCTGGTGATACTGCTGACAACATAACTCTGGAGGAAGTCCTAATAAAATCATGCAAGGCATCCGCCCCATAGACCATCGCTGCCTTCAAGCACTCCACCTGCTTCATGGAGGACGATGACAATGTCTCTTTCACCTGCATCTGCTGAACCCAATGCTGAACCCAGCACAAACAAGCTGTCTACATAAAACTGCTGCATACGACAGTTCGGATATCCAAAGCAGAAATCTCAAAAATCCTTTTGAGGTGAACTTCCAGCTTTCGGTCTTGCATATCTTTCAGCGCGGAGGACACTGTCATTGGAATGGTGTTTTTCTTGTTCACTGCTGAGGAAGCATCAAAAGCTTGAGCGTCTCCTCTGGTAACAAATACAATTTTGCCATTGTTCTTCTGACCTTCTGAAGTATCCCTCTCTCTGACCACCAAATTCTTCACTGACTTATGGTAAGGAAAGCCCTTTCCTGGACTTCTCAAGCTAACCATGACAGGATCCACCCCTTTCTAGTTGACTCTTCCTCGGGTACTCTGATGCCCATCTCCTTAAGCATGTGCAGAAATCAAAGTCTACAATTCATCTTTGTGAAATAGCTGGACCAATTTAGGGTCATCCTCCTTGGCCACCAGCACATCTTCTGGATCAGACAATTCTGGAGTGGACTCTGCTCCCAAAGATGCACTGCCAGCACTTCTGAATCCTCTGAGTTCTCATCTCCTATGGGACTGCGTGGCTGCCCAGCCAAGCTGAGAACCTTCCAGATCTGCCCAGACTCCTTTTTCTCAGCCACCTAGGCCTCTTTTCAGGTTGTGAGCAACTCTGTGGCCCCAGAGATGCCCAATGCATGAGCAGCATGAATTCTCAAGAGAAAAGAAGGGAATCCTCAGAATACGCCCCCGGGGGGGATTGCCTGTTTCCAGAAGCTTCCTGCAACTCTGTGGGACTTTCAATGGTCGGTGATAAGCGAGGAGGGGAATCCCCAGCCTACTCAGTAGCCGCTCTCACTGCTGCCAAAATGGCTGCCATTCCTGCGCTAACGGGTCCACGGCTGCCTCAGATGCTGTCAACTTTTTTGTTGCCAACCCTCAGCCAGCATCACTAGAACCGCCCTCTCCCCTGGAGACGCAGCATGTGCATAAGAAACGGCTAGAAAGCCACGTATGAGGCTCCCCACAAACACGGCAACTTTTAGCGTGACCCTTTGCCAGCGCCATTACCACGTGGTGCTCTAGTCGCTGCCATTGTCTGCCTTTTTGGGATCCCCCAGCCACAGCCTGAAGTCACCTTGTCTGCCGAGCAATCCCTGCTCTCTGAAAGAGGCAGCTGGAGCCCAGATCCACTGCACAGTCGTTCGACCTTCCCCCCCCCCCCCCCCGCCCCCCCAGAAACTTTACTGCCCCAAAGAAGATAAAGGATAATTCCTTGAAAGTGGCAGAGCTGACTGCTGGATCCACAGGGCTTTCCAGGGGAAAGAAGGAACTGGACCACCAGTTGTCTGAAACCTTCACAGTGTTTGGGTACAAGCCTTAGCCAAGGGTTTACCAACCCCCTGCTTGCCCACATCAACCAAGGGGATGGCCCGACCAGCTACCCAATAACCCCTGGCAGGACTTCAAAACTTCTTCTTTCTATATTTTCCTTCTTTCTTTTCTATAATCTACTCCAGACTGCAGATTTTATACCTCTACCATTTGCTGGAGACAGAGAAATACTGAGGGACTGCAGGCGGCATAGTAGGTTAAGTAACAATGTCAGTAAAGCTTTTCTTCTCTGTCTCCATCTTCTGGCAAGGAAGCAAAATCCAGGAGTCTGGACTGATCTGGGGTATGAATAGGGAACTCTGTTTAACAAGGCTAGATCCCACAGTACAAGGTAAAATGAGTCATGATCAGCTTGGATTTTGGCAGAGTCATACAGATCTGGATTAATTTTGTGCTGAATTAGCTTAGGGTTGATTTATCAGACAAATAATTCTAGATTAATCAAACTTGACTCCTGCCTCATTTTGGAGGAGATTCAAATTTAATGCAAATTAGTTCACCCATAGTGACTAAAATGATGATTTGTTTCACCAGTTTGGAATGTAGTTATAGTTCTCCAGTGGCACTTGCCAGAAAGAACTGCTCAAGTCAGCTACAAGGTTGATTGGGCTGAAAGAAAACTAGAGGTCCATTGAATCCAACCTTCTTCTGGCAATTATTAATAATTATGCCATAAAATAATTTAATTTCATCAGATATCTTTTGTAAAGTTTTAATATTCAATACAAGCATCAAGTTTCACCCACTAATAGCAGCCTGGGTCAAACACACAAAGCTCACCGTTGTTGGGGCTGAATCCATCTTCATTGTGATAATTGGCTGGTGCCACTTGAATTGTTGCAGAAGTGGGAAAAACCAAGATATGCGTGCAGGAAGCATCCTGAGGCGTATTCAGCTGAGATGTCTGCAAATTCAGAACGGTGCTACGGCCAAAAACAGAGCCCATGGTAACAGCATCTGTCAGAACAGAGATGGGAAAAATAATTAGCCCTAAGTAGTTGCCTGGTACCAACACCTTTTACATGCACTGCCATTGTCCTGATCACTGTAATGAAATTTATAAAGGAGGCCTTCCAGAGCAGTGATTACAACAGAACTGGTGTTCTCAAGCACTTAAGGGCCTGATTTACAAAAATAAAGCCTTCTCCCATCCGATGCTGTGGAAAGAAACTTTGATAAATCAGACCCTGCATGCTAGATACCTCTTTATTAAAAGATATGACCCCTGGTTATAACAATACATATTAATTCTGAATGGAACCACAGTGGCATTGGCTCCAGCTGCATTCCTTGCTCCCAATCCACAGTTCCTGCAGAGCTTCACAGTTTATCATAACAGGGTTTTGGCACTTCATGGGTATGGGTAATAATTTAACTTCTTGCACTTACACCCCTTTCCATAAATCCCAACTGAACGCCTATTATAAAGTCCAGTACAATACCCATACCTCCTGTCACGATCACAATACTTAATGGTTATCCCGTGACCATTAAGCCCTCATCTGTAAGATGGCTAAAACATTCCAGAAATGTTTAGGACATATTTCATAATACAAAACTAAGCTGCTGCTTAGAAATTAGAAAGTCTGCTAGCATAGTTTCTTGCCCCTATCCATTGCATCTGAAATCGCACAGAAATTCCCAGACAATACTAATTTTTGCTAGAAATCCTAAGTTTAGCTCCAAATTGCAGACATTTTACTCCTGTCTCTGAAAGCTTTCAGCATGCAACGAAGTAATAGCAATGACTTAAAAAGCAGCAGTGAGGTAAGCAAAACAAGGGAAATACTACCAAAATCCATGAGGTAAAACTTTCCATGTTTCTAGTTCTTGTCAGGAATATTAGTCCCAAAAATCCATAGGAACTCAAAATCATTAACTATTAGAAACAATATAATATCTTTCACAAATCCTTCAAATTTTTGCTCATATTTTGAAATGTGTCCCACACCTGACAGATCATGTGGTATAGAGATCAGGAGGGCACAAACTGGAACAAGCGCTTAACCAGTGACAGACACAGGTATGGGAAAACTGGGCAACTATCCAGGGGCCACACTGGAAGAGAGACCAGAAAATGAATTGAAAACTTGTATGTGCTCCAACAGTGGTGTAAATTCCATCCAAGCGGAGAGTGCCAGAGGTCCAAAAAGAAGGGGCCCTTTTTGGCCACCCCATTGTTCTGGAACAGTTGATCCTTCATGGCAGCATGGGACTGGTCAGTGGGTGTGCACTCAAAAGCCTTAATCTCTCTTCCTGCATGTGTTTCCTGTTACCAAAGACTCTCATGCAAAGCCTGGGGTCACTGTAAGGCTTGTGAGTGAATACCCTTGACAAGCCCCACACTAAACCTTCCCTTCTATTGCTTCTGCCAAGATTGGTGCTTCCATTAAACAAACTAGGTGGTCACAAGAGTGCCAAAGTTTTGGGGGTGGCAAAATCCTGTCAACAGGAGGCCCATAGGAGTGCTGTGCCAGTGCTAATACCGCCAAACAATGAAGCACCGTTCTGAAGCCATTGCTGCTGGTAGGAAGGAGTGCTATGCTAGATGTAAATTGGAGGAGCGGGGGGTGCATGACCAAAGGTTTGTCTAGGGCACCAATAACTCTTACAATGGCCCAAGCTGCTGTTTGACCTCATACCAGAGAAAAGGAGAGGAGAAGAGAGGGAAGAGAAGGGTTGGAGATTAGGAAAAAGACCCAAAAAGAGGCCATTGGAGTGGGGGGGGGGGGGGGGGGGGGGGCTGCCATAAATCTAGTTAGGGCATAGCTGATAACACATACCTGGCATCACAACAAATGATCCCTGGGGTTCCATAGCAACCAAACAAGCACTGAGGATGGAGGGGGAGTCAGCAGAGGAGATCCCACACATGCGGCATGCCTCCTTCAGCTGTTTGCTGATGGTCTGAAGCGAACATTCCCCAAGGAGGATACTCCAATCTGGAAGACAAGGAGGACATTTTATGGCTTCGTTGTCTATATCTTAGACCTGATCTTAATGGTGGCCATGGAATGATTTTATTTCCATACCCTGCGGTGGTTCCCAGTTGAGAAAGTACTACAATGTATATCTGAGTTTTACTCCAGAAATTAATAATCAGTGTTAACAGAGAAACACGCTGGCAGAACAAGATTAGTCTTCCCATCCACACCAACTATTTAGCTTTACAATCCCTACCACTCCCTCAGTGTTTATCCCATGCTTCCTTGAGTTCAGATACTGTTCTTGACTCTACCACCTTCTCAGGGAGGCCCATTCCATGCATCCACTACTCTCTCTGTAAAGAAATATTTCCTTAGATTACTGTCTACACCTTTTCAGTTTCATCCCATGATCCCTTATTGAGAGCCTCCTTTTCTTTAAAAAAAAAAAAAAAGGACTGCTTCCTCTGCATGGAAAGCTTGGAGGTATTTACATCTATCATATTTTCTTTATTTTGTCTTTCCTCCAGTGTATATGTTTAGATCTTTAAGTATGCCCTATATGCTTTAGAACAAAGACCACTGATTATTTTAGTAGCCACCCTCTCGACTGACTTCCACTGGCTTATCCTCAAAAACCTACACTGGCTGCCCATCACATACAGGATTCAATACAAAGTCCTAACACTTATACACAAAGCAGTATACACTGAAAAATTCGACTGGCAGAGCCCTGCCCTTCACTTTCAATCCACTCAGAGAACACTCCGATCCACAAACACTGGTCTCATTCCTACACCATCACCAAAAATGGCCCACCTAACCTCAACAAGGGAATGATCCCTAACAGCGGCAGGCCCAACACTCCGGAACAGCCTACACCCCAACTCAGGCTCAACCCCACAACCCAATCATTCAGAAAGAACCTCAAAACATGGCTCTTCCAAAAAGCATACCCAACCACCACCCACCATCCAAGATTTCTTACTACATTAGATGCTATTATAATACATAACCTCTCCTCACAGACCAATCAATACCCATGCTACAAAGTTCAATACAATATTATATGAAATTCAATGCAAGTTTTTGGTTTTGTTTTTTTTATAAAGTCCAATACATAATGCTACAAATTTCAATGTGAAAATGGTCAATATGAAAATGTTCAATGTAAAATATTACAAAGCTTAACCTAAAATGTTACAATGTTTCTATGTAAAACAAGAAGTCTACATCAATAGGCTCCTGTGTTACCCTGTAAACCAGTGTGATATGTCCGATGAACATTGGTATAGAAAAACAAATAAATAAATATCCTTTTGAAGGTACTTTCTCACCAGGGACTTATAAAGGGCAGTATCATCTTTTTTCAGACCACTCCTCTCCCTTTGCACCCAAGCATCTTTCTAGTGTTTGTTATCACCTTGGCCACCTATTTGGCTACTGTATTTTCATTCCTTAACTTCATACAGCAAGACATTGAAGATGAATTAAATTTACACAAATATTCCCTTCCCAGCCTCCTATACAATCTTCTTTTAAATATATTACTAAACAGGACAGTAGAAGAAAGCAATTTTGTAAAATGTGTTCCTTCTATTTTCTGGTTTTCTCTCCTGAATTAATTTGACTTGCATAAAAAATACTTTCACATTTGGTCACATGGTATTTTCAGGTTTCCAAAAAAATAAAAATATTAATTATACTCCTATTACCATTAATCAACTACAAAAATTATTTGTCTCATTTTTAATGTAGAGGTGGGAGGGGGTGGGCAGGCCCCTTGGACACAAATATATAAGATGTACTCCATATTTATCAGAGTTTATTATGACAAGAATGAAAACAGGAGAAAATCAGAGAAATAAAATGTCTATTTTTCTGAGTAACTAGAGTATATTTTGGTGGACAGAAGCCAGCACAGTAAAACAAATTCTAAGCAGCATATCCCTCTCTACCCCCATCCCTTGCCTACCATGTCCCTCTTTCTCCCTATTCCCAACAAGAATCTCCTTCTCTCCCCTCCACTGCAACAGCATTAACCCTTACTGGTTATGGTTCTAGACTCCTCCTTCCTTCTTTGGTAACTTGCTTGCTGCAGCTACTGCACTCTACAGCACTGCACTTCTGCTTTTATGCAGGGCCAGGGAGCCAGCTGGGAATCTGTTCTGGTAGGGGTGAGGCCACTCCAAACAGTGCATCGGTGGCACCAGACAGCAGGCATTTTGGCTGGTTGGGGAAAGGAGGCAGGATTTGAAATGTTGCATCAGTGAGCACTTTCACAGGTGTAGGGGGGACGGGACTTGAAACTCAGCACTGACTTCCAGCAGTAGCAGAAGGCCTTGAAACACTGCATCTGCAGCTCTAGAGCTACTCTTTAATAAGCCTAAAATTTGGGAGAAAATCTGTTTAAACCGATTGCTATCTTTCAAAAAATCCAGGAATTTATGGGTAAAAATTGATTAAAACTGAAAGTGAGAGACCCTAGCCATAAATTCAAATTATTTCCATTTACATAGTGGGCAGTGCACTCCTTCAGGACAATGCAATATTGGTGTGCGTAAAACGGGTGCTCATGATTGAGTGCCCGCTCTCCTAACATGTGCCCATCCACCTCTCCCGGGCACACAACTTAATATAAAAATGAGCTGCTGTGGTAAAAAGGAGGCACTAGGGGAAAGCAGCGTTGCTTACTTGTAACAGGTGTTCTCCCAGGACAGCAGGATGTAGTCTTCACATGTGGGTGACGTCACTGGGCGGAGCCCTATCATGGAAAACTTTTCTGTCAAAGTTTCTAGAACTTTTGACTGGCACACTGAACATGCCCAGCTTGCCATAATCCTTGTAGCCACAGGGGTCTCCCTTCAGTCTCGTTTGTAGCAAAAGGTGCAAGCGGAAAAATAAAATAAACGTTTCAGACCCAACTCCGCGGGTGGCGGTTGGGTTTCTTGAGGACTACATCATACTGTCCAGGGAGAACACCTGTTACAGGTAAACAACTCTGCTTTCTCCCAGGACAAGCAGGATGGTAGTCCTCACATGTGGGTGATTAGCAAGCTACAGGCTGACTCATATTTGTTTGGACCAACAGCATACAACTTGTGCAACAGGCACAACAACTGACGTACTGTTGGGAAAAATGAGGCAGCCTGAACATCACAGCAGATTGGATGTGGAAGGAGTTGGGATTATACTGGAAATAAATTCTTCAAGACGGATTGGCCAAAGGCAGAATCTTGACATCCTTCCTTGTCCAGGCAGTAATGTGCTGCAAATGTGTGAAGAGAGCTCCATGTTGCAGCTTTACAGATCTCAGCAATCGGTACTGAATGATAGTATGCTACTGAGGTTACCATGGCTCTCACTGAATGCGCCTTCACTCATCCCTGGAGAGGGAGGCCTGCTTTTTCATAGCAGAATTCAACACAGTCTGCTAGCCAATTGGAGAGAGTTTGTTTGCCCACTGCAACTCCCAGTTTATTTTTTATCGAAAGAAACAAAGAGTTGGGTGGATTTCCTATGGACTGCTGTGCGGTCTAGGTAAAATGCGAGTGCACATTTACAGTCCAAGGTATGTAAAACCCTCTCACCTTGGTGAGAGTGAGTCCTTGGGAAAATGTGGGCGAGACTATAGACTGATTCAAGTGGAAGTCAGTAACCACCTTGGGAAGGAATTTAGGGTGAGTACGTAGGACCACTCTGTCATGAAGGAACCTGGTATAGGGTGAGTAACTCACCAACCCTTCGAGTGGATGTAATGGCTACTAGGAAGAGAACTTTCCATATAAGAAATTTAACATCGCAGGAGTGCAAAGGCTTAAACGGGGAGCACACGAGCCTTGTAAGTACTACATTTAGGTCCCATTCCATGACTGGTGGCCATAGAGGGGGCTTAAGTTGTAATAAGCCCCTCATAAATCTACTCACAAGGGGTTGCGCTGTTACCGGGGCATCCCCAACTCCCTTGTGGTACCTGAATTTTTCTTTTTGTAGAAATTTGTTAAGATTGCGGAGGTCTAGGATGGGGCAGAGGCCGCCTGATTTCTTTGGAATGAGAAAATAGCGGGAGTAGAATCCTCTACTCTGCTGTGCCCGGGGAACGGCTTCCACAGCCCTGGCGCCCAGAAGGGTGGAGAGTTATGACTCTAGAAGGGTCGTGGGATCTTTTTGCATCCACAGTGGATTGGGTGGTGAATCCGGGGGTACCATGAGGAAGTTTAGATGGTATCCCTGGATTATGATAGATATAACCCATTGGTCTGTGGTAATGTCGAGCCAGTTGGATATGAAGTGGTGAATTCAACGACCTACTGGCAAATCTGGGTCTGGATTTGTGAAGCGGCTGCTGTTCTCTGGATAGGTTTCAAAATCCAGAGGCTTGGCCTGTTTGAGGTGGTGGCTGAGGCCTGGATGTCTTGGGCTGTTGAGGATATGCTCTCTGAGACGGCCTGGTTGGCCTCACGCGAGATGTAGGTGGGTAGTATCTGAGTGGGTGATAAAATGGTTTCCTAGGGTCCCTTCTCGTGGATCTTCTTGCAGAGAAAGGGGCCTCGGTAGTAACTGTGGATAATTGCCGCAGGGTCTCATTATGGTCCTTTAGTTGAGCCATTGCGTCTTGTATCTTGTCTCCGAATAGGTTTTCACCGGTACATGGCAAATCAGCAAGTTTGTCTTGGACTTCAGGTCTTATAACATCATAAGAAATTGCCATGCTGGGTCAGACCAAGAGTCCATCAAGCCCAGCATCCTGTTTCCAACAGAGGCCAAACCAGGCCGCAAGAACCTGGCAATTACCCAAACACTAAAAAGATCCCATGCTTCTGATGCAATTAATAGCAGTGGCTATTTCCTCAGTAAACTTGATTAATGGCAGCTAATGGACTTCTTCTCCAAGAACTTGTCCAAAACATTTTTCAAACCCAGCGACACTAACCACATCCTCTGGCAACAAATTCCAGAGCTTTATTGTGCGTTGAGTGAAAAAGAATTTTCTCCGATTATTCTTAAATGTGCTACTTGCTAACTTCATGGAATGCCCCCTAGTCCTTCTATTATTCAAAAGTGTAAATAATCGATTCACATCTACTCGTTCAAGACCTCTCATGATCTTAAAGACCTCTATCATATCCCCCCCTCAGTCGTCTCTTCTCCAAGCTGAACAGCCCTAACCTCTTAAGCTTTTCTTCATAGGGGAGCTGTTCCATCCCCTTTATCATTTTGGTTGCCCTTCTCTGTACATTCAAAGCACGAAGGTAGGCGATCTAAGAAAGCCGTCAGGAAGGAAGCAAGGATTAGATGCCACGGTCATTTTCAAAACTTTATTGAAGTGGAGACGTATATATTCTTATAGCCTGACTCTGGCCGAGTTTCGCCGTTGACAAAACGGTTGCCTCAGGGGCTTTGGTGTATTTGGACTCAGGTTAAACAACTGTAGTCTTGTATGATACACTTGTTTATCAGGTACAATCCGCTGTAACATTGATTCTTAATATTTTATCTGCGATTCGTAATCTTGTAAATGCGATACATTATTGGACCTCCAACTCAGATACTGCATTGGTCATGCACTGCGGCTCCAGAAGCTTCTGTCTCGCATTCAGATGCTCGTCTCCACACCTTCTCCATTGCAACTATATCTTTTTTGAGATGCAACGACCAAAATTGTACACAGTATTCAAGGTGCGGTCTCACCATGGAGCAATACAGAGGCATTATGACATTTTCAGTTTTTATTAACCATTCCCTTCCTAATAATCCCTAACATTCTGTTTGCTTTTTTGACTGCTGCAGCACACTGAGCCGACGATTTTAAAGTATTATCCACTATGATGCCTAGATCTTTTTCCTGGGTGGTAGCTCCTAATATGGAACCTAACATCGTGTAACTACAGCAAGGGTTATTTTTCCCTATATGCAACACCTTGCACTTGTCCACATTAAATTTCATCTGCCATTTGGATGCCCAATCTTCCAGTCTTGCAAGGTCCTCCTGTAATGTATCACAATTCGCTTGTGATTTAACTACTCTGATGCTTTCAGCCAGGCCCACCACCTGGCGCTGATGTCTGTTGCCGACAAGCAAGAAGCTGTTTCAAAGGAGTCGTAAGCAGTACGAACCTCATGTTTCCCAGCCTCAAGGACTTTCTGTAGTATGGCATTGAGACTATCTTGCTGTTGTTGGGGAAGTGAGTCAGCTATTCCCTGAACCTGCCTCCAGAGATTCCGTGATACTGCGTCATTTAAAGTTGGTATGCAGCTATGCATGACACTAGCATAGAGCCCTGAAACATCTTGTGACCCAAAATATCAAGAATTTTTTGGTCTTTGCCAGGAGGTGTTGAAGAGTGAGGGCGTAGTCTTCTGGCCTTCTTCTATGCGGACTCAACTACCACCGACTGATGGGAGAGTTGTGGCTTTTGGAATCCAGGAATATGTTGGACCAGATAAGTTGCATCTGTCCTCTTATTCACTGGCTGGACAGTACAAGGATGCTCCCAGAGATGATGCTGAAAATCCACTAGCACTTCGTGGACAGGGATAGCCATAACTTCTTTCGGAGCATCAACAAATTGGAGAACTTCCAATATTTTATGGCGTGTGTCCTCCTCTGTAATCAGGTCTAAGGGGACTGTCTCTGACATCTCCCTTACAAAATTAGCAAAGGAGAGGTCTTCTGGGAGAGATTTTCTCCTTTCTTCCAGAGGAGATGGTTCTGATAAGATGTCCTCCATGGCTGTGTTGGTGTCAGCATCTTCCCATGTGTCAGAAAGTGTCTCTAGTCGGGATTCTGAGGGAGGGAAGAAGGCTGGTACTGTAGGACGTGTTGGCACCAATGGAAGATGCGGTGGCACCGACTTGGATTTCGGTGGCACCGAAGGCATCGAGGGAAAACGCAAACTAACCCAAAAAACGATTTTTAAGAAAATTCGGGGGGGGGGGAAGTGATTGTTTCTTTTTTTACCTGATATATTAACGAATTTAGAAATATCGTATGATATTTCAATTCGTTAGAAAAACGATTCACATCCCTAGTGTTTACAGACACAAAGAATTTTACCCTGTCTTTGCTCTGCTAATATTCATCATTTTCTATGGAAAATGCTCCTTTATGCCCAGAGTCTTCTGCCCTATACCATAATGTCCCATCAACAAAAAATAAACATAGCAGTTAGGCTTCAGAACAGCAGTCAGACTTCTGAAAAATAAAATCCTTTCTGAGCAAACAATGTAAAATTACTGCTTTCTCCATGCTTCGTACTAGCCACAGCTGCAAAGTTTAAACATCAGAAATAAAATCAGTATTAACATTCAAGGGATTATATCTGTGAAAACAATTTCTAGGACTAATACCAGGAGTTTCCTGGTTCCTCTGTGCATAAGTAAGGGGTCCTCCTTCAGTCTAGGTCTCAATTTTCCTTTTGTTTCTGGAGTCTGTTTTCTGGGAAAGCAAGAACGACTGCAGAGTTAGCCTTGATTATCATACGTTCTACATTTCTGTTTGTCTTTGTGCTCACTTCCTTCAACACTATGGTCCAATCGCAAGTAGGTCCCCAACACTAGCAAACACTGTCTATCCCATGCAGTAACTCAGCTGAGTAAGTCATATATTGCAAGACAAGATAACTGAAAATATGAATATCTCATTGCTGATGTCATATCTAACCTCATAGTTGGCATGCTCCAGAGCAATCTCACCTTTTAGCTCTCCATGGCCCACTCGCCCGAGACGACCAATTACAAATCTCCATGGCAGTGATGTCATTTGCACAATGCCTATGCACCAATCCCATAGCTTCTGCAGGCCAATCTTCCGTGCAGACACTTTGCTCCTTCGGGACCTAGACAGAGAAGGAAAACGGAATGATACTGTAAAGCCAAGTTAGAGAGAAAGATAGGTTTTCCAGGCGACCAAGTCATGGCCTCTAATATGAACACACTGGAGGCTTCAGCAAAATGCAGAATAAAAATGACAAAACCACTGGAACCTCTAGCAAAATGCAGAGATGCATACATAAGCAAAATTCTGAATACAGGTATAGGCTTTTAGGCCAGTACTGTGGTACAGAGAGATCCAGGTTGGGAACACCATCCTTTGCGGCCAATCAGGCCTGGGTGTGCCGCAGAGGCGGTGTGCTCAGGAAGAAAAGACAACATCTGCCATTTGGTGACCCTTGCTAGCCAAGAAGTGGTGTTGAAGATGAACTTTGGAGGTGGTGATCTTTTAGACCTTGGGCCAGAAAGAGTCCCAGAGCCCACGGGAATGCTGTCTGGGGTGGGGAAATGTGTCTATGTTGTAAAATCAAAGATCGAGGGCATAAGGGGGAAACCTTTACAAGGTACATACATACATACATTCTACAAATGGGGCCATGATACGGGTGACATCCAGCTTATGAATGGAGTAACTAAAGTTGTAACATTAAAAGGAGGAGCCTAGATAAGACTGACATATCATAATGTGTTAAATGTAAGGAAGTCCCAGATAAGTTTACTATGGTACTTTTTGTTTTAAATTTCTGAACTTATTTCAATAAAAAGACAGGAACAGAAAAAGGAGACAGCCCATAGTAGAATCATTTCAGGCCATGTATTCATGGTTCTAGATGCATCTCATTCCTTTTCCCCCTCAGGAAAAGTGCCAGCCTTAGCTGCCATGAATGGAAGCCAATCTCTATACAACTATTTCTAAATGCCATTCCCTAGTAGCCAACCGGATGGCAAGATGGAAGGTGCAACTAGACCATCAGAAGAAAGACCTGCACTATTACATTTAAAGTATTTTTATCAAAAAGCAGAAGTGACAAAGTAATGCCTGATCCTTATATTGTTTGATTTGAGTACCCATTCCTCTAATCCTGAAAACTTACAAGAACTGATTTATGATGTCATGCCTAGATCTTCTTCCATTACAGAGTTTCCAATCTCAGTTACTATGAGGAGTGGTCAGTGAATGCGGAAATATACTAAACAAGCAGGAATATTCCTGTAAGCAATCCATCTCCAAAAGATGTGAATGTCACAATTTCTACCTGTTAGGCAGGTCTATATTCACAATACAAGTTTCCAGTAGCTCTCCATGAAGATCTGTGCAGGATGCCAGGAGCCAACGCTGGTCATGAGACAAACAATATCCCACAAATAGGACATTGTACTTCTGGCTGGCCTCCCCGAATGTCTCCCCCAGCTCTGTCTGCTTGTCTTTGATCGGTGCCAGTATGAACGGAGGAGAGTAGAGCTGGATAGGATTTGGCCGCTGTAAGCAAAGGGCAACACAATCAGCATCAAAAAGAAGGACACAATGACTTTGGCATTTAGTGTTGAACAGCCACCACACATAGGTGCACAGACTGTATAAATAGTCAACATATGTCTAAATTGATTATCTTAAATATTCTTCTGGTGATCAGCAGTAAAAAAAATAGCTCTTTGAGCTGGATGTATTTGTATTATGACCTTCAAAAGTCATATATTTAAGCAACAGGATAAAATCACTTTTTAAAATATTCAGCTATTGCTCAAAGCAAGTGGAATACTGCACTTCCACAAATGAAATCCCCAGCAGTGCTCTCAATTGTCACCTTCAGAAAGAAGACAGCATATATTTCACATTCCATTTGTACAGTGCAGTAATTTTGTAAAAAATATACATCGGATATGAACTAAGGCACACATGGGCAACCTGAAAGCAATGTGACTTCTAGTGTAAGCATTAGGCTTCTATAAAAAGTTTTCTCTGGTTTCCCACTTTTCCCACCCATATTTTCTTTTTCTGGGATAAGTCAATATTTATGTCTTTATTTTATAGTCCAGTACTTTTTCATGTTTCTCAGACAGTAAATCCCTTAGATATGCCCTTACTTCTTCACTCCATATAAGTGTAGTATAATTTAAATCATCATTAAACTATGTTTGCCATTAACATGGAGTGCAACTGTGACAGACTATCTGCTCTTCCAGCAATACAGAAACTTCTACCATTCCTCCCACTCTCCCCGTCTCCTAGAGGCCCAAATGTTCTTGCTTCTGTGAAACTTCAGCTCAGGTCTGGAGCTCACTCTGCACCAGCACTAACCTCTGGATTTTTCAGTTTTACTTCAATGCTGGCAGCAGGCCCGAAGCCGGTGAGAGACTTAATGTGGATTTGGGTGGGCAGGGGTCGCCTGCACTGGCAGTACACTGAGAACGCCAAAGACTTCAAGTGCTGAATGTAGAAGACCTGCTCATCTTTCATGGTCTGCAGCATGTACTGGCAAGGCACAATCTGTGAGAGGCAATTTCAACAGTATAGCAGGAATGTGAGATGAGGGAAGGACTACACCTTACACACACATTCTTGAAAGGAAAGAAACACATCCTGTTTGTCTGAATCTTGTCAGAAAAAGAAGCCAAACCCTTCCTGAAGATGCACTTCAAAAGGGCAATTTTCAAAGATATTTATATGCCTAAAATGGCCTGACTGAATACTGCTCCACTCAAAAGCAGCTAAAAGTATAATTTCCACAGCCACTCATTTTTAGCTGCAACAAGAGGCAGTCCCTATAGACATCTAGGTCGGGGAGGAAAACAGCATATGTATGTTCGACTTTAAGCTTTATGTACTCCTACTTTCACCACCTGCACAAATATTTATTTCATCACTTTACCTGCCTCATTGAAAATGCTTAGAACAAGTTGCATCATAACATTCATAATAAAGCACAAACAACAAAAATTCAAAAAACAAAACCACTTTTCCAGCTGTTGACCCACCTTCCACCACAGTACCATAACTGTGTCTAATAAAGTGTAGAGAACAAAGAAGTTTTTAGTTCTCATCTAAACTGCTTTAAATCACCCACTTGTTGCAACCCAACTGGCAATTTGTTCCATACCGGAAGGACTACACAGGAAAAGCAAAGGCATGATTCTTGGCATGGTCTACTGACGGTAGTAAAGGCACTGCCAAACAACCCACTGCTTTGGATAGCAGCAAGAGATCTGGTTATCATCTAAGCAACCTCTTGGTTGAATAAGTAGGATCCATTTCATTCTGTAGTTTAAACACCAAAGCCAATACGTTAAAAAAAACCTGCTGGGCAACCAGTAACCAACGGGAGGTTGCACAAAACAGGAGTAACATGCTCCTTAAAAATCATACTGCTCAATTTTTACCCTCTGCACCCTACCAATGCCAAACACCTATCAATGCCAATCAGTGTCCACAGACACTTTTAACATGCACATATTATATGCACTAATTTCCAAAGAGGAAAAATGTGGACAATTTCTCTTTGAAAATTTGCATAAATTATGTGCATTAAAAACACCTGAATAATTTACAACTACCCAGGCTGTTTGAAGATTGTATTCTGTACCTGGGATTTTCAGTTTCATTATCTTTTTTTGGCGCACCAGTTTTCTCTTGCCTCTTACCAAGATGGGCATTTGCCATTACTCAGCAATTATTCCCCATTTTATATCCCCTCTCCCAAAAGATAGTCCAGCCATCACAATGCCATATTTCCTCTGAAAGAAGTCTTGCTAATAAGTCATGTTCACTGGAGCTAATTGTTCATGTTGGTTATAATATCACAAATCAGATCATATATACACATACTACATTAACCAATCAGATCCAATCACATGTGGGGTAATCTGTGACATGGTCTAGATAAAACTCCTCCTAATTGTTTGGGATGGAAAAGAACATCTGCTTATAGAATTTCAAAACTGATGACAGGGTAATATTTATAATAGATAGAAGGTGGGTGTTACTATTTTTTGTTTGTACTTACTATACTGCAGAATGCAGATGGTGTGGTTTTCATTTAAAGACATTCATATTCTCTGAGGCCCACACCAAGTGTTCCATCTATAAGCATGCACTGAGGAGGTCATTTTCAAAAGGATTTATGTATGTAAAAGTAGCATATATAGTAGCAATTTTCAAAAGTCAATTTACGTGTGAAAACGTTTTGAAATTTGGCCCTGTGATGTGAAATTTCAAGAGTTACATGCATAAAAATAGCAGTTTTCAAAAGCCCATTTATGCACACAAATCCCTTTGAAAACTACCTACCTAAATAGGTAGTTTTCAAAGGAGTTACACATGTAAATGAAACATATTATTGTGGCAATTTTCAAAAGCCTACTTATTAAAGTGCATTTACATTTGTAAAACCCAGTGTTGCGCGTGTAAATGCTTCTTAAAATCAGATCCTAAGTATTCACACTAAAGTTACTCTTGAATATTTATCACCCCATCCAATGCTAAAGTGAGAATGAAAAAAAAGAAAAAACTCCCATTATAGTGTTGGGATGAGAGGAGAAGAGAGTCCAGAAGGTTATAGGGATATAGAGGTGATCCTCTAGTTTTACAGTGAGAGGGGAGCAGAGCCCAGGAGGTTACATGGACATGAAGGTGGGGCAGGGGACTAGTTATAGTATAGCAGTGAGAGGGAAGAGGGAAACAGTACCCAGGAAGTTTTCAGGGACATAGAGAAAGTCCACTAGTGTCACAGTATGGTAGTGAGAGTGAAACAGAGCTCAAGAGATTACAGGGACCTGGAGGTCTCTTCTAATGTTATAGTACAGGAGTAAGGAGAGAACAAAATTCAGGTGACTTAGGAGGTTTAGAGGGAGGTGGGGAACTTCTCTCATATTACAATATAGTAGTGAGAGGGAAGCAGGTTTATTGGGATACAGGGGGAACTGCTTTAATGTTACACTGTAAGGTTGATGGGTATTTTTACTGAATGATTTTCCCAAAAGTACAAATTAGGACTAAGCTTTGTATTAACTGGGCCAGTAATGTACTGCCTGCTTTGGAAAATACTGCAGGATGGCAGTCCTTTATAGATTGTCACTGTAATAATTTATAATATTCAGCTGAAAATGCATTTTTAAGAAAGTGCCAGGTACAATTTCTATGGGAGCCAACAGCCCTCCGCTTCCACACTGCATCAGCTTAAACCTTTTCTGATAGAACAGTGCCACAGGAAAGATAAAGTTTAAAGTATGTTTTATTTACTTTGGAACATCAAAGTAGAGAAAATACTAAGGGAAGTCACCATTCCTTGAAGATGTGGGGAGTGCAACTGCTAGATATAAGCTAGGATGAGGATTTAGGAAAAGAAGGTGTACCAATGAACTAGAAGGAGTCATTTTCCAAAGGTATCGCACGCGAAAAGTCCCTTTTCGCGTACGATACCCAGATCGGGGCGGGTTCTGGACGGTGTCCGCACCGGAAGGGGAGGGGTCGAGGCGGCACTGGGGCGGACGCCGCGAAGACATTGCTGTCGGTGAAAAGGTAAGGAGCCTTATCGCCATCAGTATCGCGGCCAATAGCACCACCTTTCATGGTGGCGCTCTTGGTTTGCAAAAGCCGGCAGCGATCACACCGCGGTGGTGCGATCACTGCCAGCTTTCGCAGGTCCGCCCCCTGCCCCCGCTGGATTTTCTAAGTTCGCAGAATTAAAAAAATCCAGGCCTAAGTTAGTTTCTAGAGATTAATATGACATGCTGTTTTTTAATATTATATTAACTTTACAGTATTGAAACTATATGAGAAACAGAAGGCATGAACTAGTAAAAGATGGGAGAAGGAGAAAGTGAGAAGTGAGAAGAGGGAAGAGAAGGTAGAGAAGGAACAGTTTTGAGTTACCTGCAGAACAAAGGCATTTCTCATGTGCTCAGGTAAATTTTCCAGCATCTCTGTGTAGCATCGCATCAAGCTCAGAAGCCAGAAGTTGGCTGAAGCCGACTCCTCATCTGCAGTGTAAGTGAAAGGATCCACCACATAGATCACAACAGCTGGAGGATAGGCGTTACTATCTGCAGACTCGGGCTCTGTGGGGGTCCCAATTTTCTCTCGTTCTGTTGCACTAAAAAAAATTTATGCTCAATATTAGCAGAAGAAAAATGTGCAAAATTGCAGATATCTGCTATGTCATACAGATGGAAAGACAAGGGCCATCTCAGGTACAGAACACAGTTTCACTTTTTCCATGTATTTAAAAACAACAAGAGCTGCTAATCTAACATCTATAAGAAGGACTGTTTACAGTAATGAGTGATTCACATGAAAACTGGGGTCTGACTGAGATAGGCTGGTATAGAACTGAAGGGAAAAAGAGAAAAGATGGGATTTATACAGTTCTAGAAAAGAAAACGTGTGCAGCTCAATTTGTTTGGTCTTGTACAATGAAAGCTCACAAGAGGGAAGATGCATGCTTTGCTGCAAGTCATGCATTTGACCCACCTATCATCTTCATGGTTTTTCTCTACAATCTCTTTCAGTTAAGGATAAAGTATTGTGGCTATCATGTTAATCCACTTGGATATACAGAAATAAAGGTCAACAAAAGCTGTTGATGAGACTTTTCTATTTGACTAACAATACATTTGTGATTAGCTTTCAACTGCTATGCTCCCTTCCATGAAGTCAGTACAGAATGAGAAGAGTTCCACATTTTCAGTATTATTTTTAAAGAAAAACCCTGAAAAAGGTTAGGAAATATTTTATAAATATTAAAACCAAATTGATGGGGATGCTGTGGAGGCAGCAGCCATAGCCACTGGGACAGGAGGGAGTCAGGAGTAGTGGTCATCAATTAGGGTGATAACTGGTAGCCATATTTAGAGCCCATGATACAGGCACACCAGGGTTCTGCAAGCACTCCTGGTGCCTGGCTCTCAGCACCAGAACTATTGCTGCGCTACCAGACTAGGAATAGTGGGAGGGTGGGGCAACTGAATTAGGGGAAAAATCCCCAGGCATTTATAAATGAAGATTCATGGCACCAGGAACCCAGCCCTGGTTCTAACTGAGCTGGCAGGGAAAAAGAGGGACAAAAAAGTGAGTTTGAAATCAAGGTAAAAGAAAGTAAATCCTCAGCCCTTAATTATATACACATTTTAGTACTACGCTGAAATCTTTGTATACCTAACAGTGTTTAAATGAATTGTTTCTACATTTGTATTACAGCAAGAAATATAATTATATTGCCAAAAATATGTCATAACTTAGGCTGTAGTGTCCCATTGTTTCTATCAGTTTCCTCTGGAATCCATAATGGTTTTTATTTAATTTAAGAAAAGTTTTGTTTTCTTTTTCTTCTTAATTTTTTAGTTTAAAAACAGGTTTTCATTAACATAATTCAACTTCACATTTGCTGATTTCTAAGCACTGATTTTCTAGCTCAAATTCAGATACATATTTACATTTTCAATCCAGGTTTAACTTTTATTTTTCTGCCACTGTTTGGATTCAGCACCACATTAAACAGAGGTACTGGCAGGAGACTGTCTCCTTATGTGAGTCAATCACAATTCGATATTAACACAATTTGATTTTTTGACCAGCTCCACCATGTGTCTGTAACGAGTTTTACATTTCAGAACTGCTCCAGTCTCAGTACTGCAATAGAAAAGAGCCTTAGGAAATAGTTTGTCACAAAAATAGATACCTGGAAAATACTGGGTAAACTGAAAATATGCAAATCAGTAAAAGCTGGATGCCTTTTAATTAAAATAGGTACTTTATAAGTGAAATTCAGTAAAAATTGAAAATGTAAAACACTAAGAATGAGATATTTGTTTATTGTATTTATTTATTGGAATTTATAGCCCATTTTCTCATTCAAATTGTTGCTCAGAGTGAATACTATTAGAACTTTTGCTCCACTGAACAAATGAACGAGTGCTGCTTTGTGAGACCCTCAGTCCATTGTAGAGCTTAGCATTAGATAGGAAGTCAACTGTCCAGGGCGCTGGGGGGTATTAAACATGGCTAATTCATTCTGTTGTCTATGTAGAACCCCGTTTACAGTAAGCAAACTCATTTTCTGCTGACAAGCAGGAATTAATTAGCCATGATATGTGGGGAGTCCCAAGCTTAGAGTTACATTGCAGAACACTCACTGACAGAGTAGCCTGGCTCCTGTCTAAGATTGCTCTCTCTCTTTGAAAGACTGTCCAGTCAGTAATGGGGTGTAAAAGTGTGCACAGACGACCAAGTTGCAGCTTTGCAGATGTCCTTAATGGAGATTGTTTTAATGAGCAATGGAAGTTGCCATGGCCCTCACTTGATGGGCTTTAACCTCGTTTGTGATCTGGAGGCCAACCAGTGTATAGCAATGTAGAATATAGCTTGCTAGCCAAGTCAACAATCTGTTCAGCCACTGCCCCACCTATTCTGTTGTAGAGTTGGGATGCTTGCCAATTTGGTTGCATTCTTTGCGGACAGTAAGTTATAGCCCTCTTATAGTCCAATGAGTGAATGAAGGGCTTTCACTCCCTGGGTAATCTTTCTAATATCTTTACTCTGATCTAGATATAAACCGACAGCTCTCCTGCAATCCAAAACATGAAAGAATGTGATCTTGGGAAAAATGCTGGAAGAATGATTGATTGATTACGGTAAAAATCCATTCTGACCTTATGTAGAAACTTAGGGTGTATATGTAGCACCCCCTTGCTGTGATGACATTTAGTATATGGTGGATAAGTTATTAGTATTTACTCAGCTCTGTGAGCTAAAGTTACTGCCACAAAAATATAACCTTCCAGGTATTTCAGCTCACAGTTTCAATTTGGTTTTAAGTCTGGCCACAACACTGAAACCTTATTGTTTGCTAGCTTAGATAAGTTCTAAAGAGGATTTGATGTTGGTCAAATATATTTGAAATTTATTTTTTTTTTAAGACATTTCAGCTGCCTTCAATATGCTTGACTATAATATCTTGTTGAAATGTCCATTGAACATAGGTATTTCTGGTCAGGTATACAAATGGTTTCAATCTTTCCTTTCCAATTGTCAACAAAAAGAATCTTTGAATGACTTTCATTCTGCTTGGTATCCACTGTCTGCTGGAGTATCTCAAGGATTGGCACTATCTGCAACACTTTTTTTAAAATATGTACCAATATGCCATTTGTTGACTGATTTGGATATAGATTTTAAATTGTATGCCGCCCACATATAATTTGCTCTTCCTGTATGTGATTCATTTAAATCAGCATGTAAAAAGGTACAGATCATTGTCAATACCATTAAGTCTTGATTACTTGCTTATAAACTGCCAATAAATATTAGTAAGAGTGAAATTATGTTACTAGCAAGTGTCACCAAGGATGATTTCCCAAAGTTCATTGAAATTGATGGTCATAAATTTCTCATTTCCTCTCATGTTCATAACCTACGATTTATTTTTCATACATCTTTGTCATTTAAGTCACATGCCAGAAAGTTAGTACAGAATGTATTCTATAAACTGCACAATATGAGGCATCTACAGCCTTTTTTGCTAATGGATGATCTTTTTACTGTGACTCAGGCTCTACCTGCTGCTATGACAGGAACCTTGCAAATTGCACAAAATGCAGCAGCAAGTGTGATCACTGGGGCCTCTAGAAGACAGCATATCACACCTATTCTTGAGTTTCTTCACTGGCTACCCTCTTGTCTAGCGTGTGAAATTTAAGTTTTTATTGTTGATTTTTAAAGTCCTCCACTGTGTGGTACCATTTTGCATTAGTGCCAGTCTGAAAATATATACCCCAGTATGCACATTAAGATGTCAGGAAAAGAATTTGTTGGAGGTATAAGCAGTAAGAGGTACAAACAGTGAAACAAGAGAGCACACCTTTGCCATTAGACGGCATGAACTCCCCAACGACATTCACGCTGAAGTCTGAATTAAGGCTTTCAGGAAAAAGGTTAAGGGCTTTTTATTTAAACAAGCTTTTTATGATCATTCGAGGTAAACAACATTTAATGCTCTTTTACAGATGTCAGTAATATTTTCTTTTTTAGGTAGAAATTTTATAACATCTTTTGTTTCTCCGTTATTCTTGTAAGTCATGTTTTATTTATTTTTATTTTGTTATGTGTGTAATTTCAATGGTTTTATCTTGAATTTGTTTTTATCATTAGTTTTATTTGTGCTACATGTTCATTTTATTTCTTTTTGTATATTATTCCATTATTCTGTAATGTTTAATATATGTTCTTATTGTAGATCGCCTAGAAATACGATGGCTTATAAATGAAATAAATACATAAATAGCAGGCTTATACTGTGTCAAACACATGCCTAACAAATCTGAGGGTCAATAATTGTACCGTGGAAAATCAACAATTATAAATGTTAAAATATATTTCAATAATATACAGTCAAACAAAAGCTAGTCAACAGATTTAAAAAAGTTAAAAATGTCCTATCTATCAGGACAAGATGTTGGAAATGGGATTTACAATATCTGTCTGGCTTTTCAGAAAGGTTTTAACATTAGCATTAAAGTGTGGACAGTACTCACACACCAGTGGGACACTGCATAAGTGCTCCTGAAAATGCTGAGAGGAACTATTAAGTGTACAAGCATGAGAATCTGGGGGTAGGAGTAGGGACATAACAGGAGAATAAAATTTACTTTTCCTAAATATAATTGACTTATTCTTAAAACAGTATATATAACATGAAGAAACATACTTCTGCCAATACACTTCATATTTAATATGCTAGAAACTTTACTATCACAGGGCTATAAACATAGACTCTGGCCTATGTCGCTCCTTACTATTCCAGTATTGAGAGCCCCCACACACAGCTCCAACAATATTAATTTACTTATTTATTTATTATTTTTATATACCAACATTCGATCTCAATTGAGATATCACACCGGTTTACATTCAGGTACTGTAGGTATTTTATTTATTTAACATTTTTTTCTATTTCTATTTTTCTATCCCCAGAGGGTTTACAATCTAAGTTTTTGTACCTGAGGCAATGTAGGGTAAAGTGACTTGCCCAAGGTCACAAGGAGCGACAGCGGGACTTGGTCTCCTGGTTCATAGTCCATTGCTCTAACCACTAGGCTATTCCTTCCTCCCCTCAACCCCATCCTATGGGGTCCTCTGATATTCCAGTACTGAGTTCCAAAACAGCTCTGTAATAACCTTCAGCATATCTAAATATTCCAGTCCTAAGGCTTAAAACATTGTTAAGTCTATGCAGTAGCTTTGCTAGTGCAGACTATGTAAAGTACTTAAATTGAACTGGCCTAAATCAAACTTATAAGTCACTATTGAAGAAATATTAATAACACTCCTGTACACCTCGTCACATTCACAAATCCAAATTTTACACTTCATTTTAGTGTCAGAGCCTGCTCTCAGTACCTTACCTTTCCTGCCCTTCTTGCTGCTGATGTGATGTGTTCTGTCCAGCCTCGGCATCTCCTCCTGATCCAGTGCTCCCTTGTAGTCTGTCTCCAGAGCTGCCAGCAGTGCAAGGGTTCTGACCTGTACCCACAGTTCCACTGAATCCTGAGACTGAGCTGTTGCATATCTGGTTTAAGATGGGTGTAGAGGAAGAAGATGATGGTGGTACGGAGGTTCCAGAGCTGGTACTGGTTGCAAGGTTTGTACTTCCACTGCTAGGTGTGGAATTAAAGGCACTGCTGTTTGGCAGTGTGCCAAGACCTGGAAGGCATCCTGAACTGGAAGGTACAAGACCGTTGCTCCCCACTGTGGTTTGCCCCTGGCTTGGTGGTGCTGGAGTCTGGTATTTTGGTGGAATCAATAAGCTGTTGTCAAGCTGCAGAGTGGCCAAGTAAGGTGCTGTATATGGAAATATATAACGACAGTAAAAAAATGAAAATTAATTTGTATTTACATAAAATGTCATAGTTCTGTAGAAGCATATGTGCAACCATCCTTATATAGATCCTTCTTCAGTTTTCAGGTACTTAACACACTGCATGAAAGTTACTTTACTAAAGAAAGGCGATATAAAAACTACAATTATAAATTATTTTGTAAAGAATTACTGATAGAAAAAATGTCATTCTTAATTGGTAGTTGAGTACTTTGTAGCTAAAAGATTGCCTGCTCTAATTAGTCTATGAAGAGGTCTCATACAGCAAGAGACATCATTACCACACCTATTAAGTTATTTTACAAAGCTTAGAAATGTCAAATTTATAGATGCACTATATTTGAAAAAAAACTTAAGATAATAGATTTTTCCTAGTTTAGTAGTCAGTCCACAGGGCCGAGGCGTCCCAATAGGCGAACTAGGTGGTCGCCTAGGGCACGACAAAGAGCAGTCATAAGGGGCCACAAGTGGAGCCCATCCCACTCACTACTGAGAGGAATAGAAACTCGGCGAGCCAGAAGCGGAGTCTATCCTGCTCGCAGCTGAGAGGAGCAGAGACTTGGCAAGCCGCAAGCTGCACTCATCCTGCTCGCAGCTGAGAAGTGCTTCATTTTTTTGAAGGGGTTAATAAACATGTGGATAAAGGTGAACCGGTAGATGTAGTGTATTTGGATTTTCAGAAGGCGTTTGACAAAGTCCCTCATGAGAGGCTTCTACGAAAATTAAAAAGTCATGGGATAGGAGGCAATGTCCTTTCGTGGATTACAAACTGGTTAAAAGACAGGAAACAGAGAGTAGGGTTAAATGTTTAATTTTCTCATTGGAAAAGGGTAAACAGTGGCGTGCCTCAGGGGTCTGTACTTGGACCGGTGCTTTTCAATATATATATAAATGATCTGGAAAGGAATACGACGAGTGACATTATCAAATTTGCAGATGACACAAAATTATTCAGAGTAGTTAAATCACAAGCAGACTGTGATACATTACAGTAGGACCTTGCCAGACTGGAAGATTGGGCATCCAAATGGCAAGTGAAATTTAATGTGGACAAGTGCAAGGTGTTGCATATAGGGAAAAATAACCCTTGCTGTAGTTACACGATGTTAGGTTCCATATTAGGAGCTACCACCCAGGAAAAAGATCTAGGCATCATAGTGGATAATACTTTAAAATCATCGGCTCAGTGTGCTGCAGCAGTCAAAAAAGCAAATAGAATGTTAGGAATTATTAGGAAGGAAATGGTTAATAGAACGGAAAATGTCATAATGCCTCTATATCGCTCCATGGTGAGACCGCACCTTGAATACTGTGTATAATTCTGGTTGCCGCATCTCAAAAAAGATATAGTTGCAATGGAGAAGGTACAGAGAAGGGCAACCAAAATGATAAAGGGGATAGAACAGCTCCCCTATGAGGAAGGGCTGAAGAGGTTAGGGCTGTTCAGCTTGGAGAAGAGATGGCTGATGGGGGGATATGATAGAGGTCTTTAAGATCATGAGAGGTCTTGAACGAGTAGATGTGACCCGGTTATTTACACTTTCGAATAATAGAAGGACTAGGGGGCATTCCATGAAGTTAGCAAGTAGCACATTTAAGACTAATCAGAGAAAATTCTTTTTCACTCAACGCACAATAAAGCTCTGGAATTTGTTGCCAGAGGATGTGGTTAGTGCAGTTAGTGTAGCTGGGTTCAAAAAAGGTTTGGATAAGTTCTTGGAAGAGAAGTCCATTAATGGCTATTAATCAAGTTTACTTAGGGAATAGCCACTGCTATAAACTGCATCAGTAGCATGGGATCTTCTTAGTGTTTGGGTAATTGCCAGGTTCTTGTGGCCTGGTTTTGGCCTCTGATGGAAACAGGATGCTGGGCTAGATGGAACCTTGGTCTGGCAAAGCATGGCAATTTCTTATGTTCTTATGTTCTTGGCGGGCTGCGAGCAGCACCCATCCTCGTGACCGAGAGAAGCAGACCACATGTTGTAAATCCTCACAATGGGTGCTGTCATCTGATGGATCACAATGTGGATAGCTTTTGGTATACTCGATTGAGTATGTGCAGCATAACCCTTGTCACTGTGTCATGCAGTGCCAGCTTAGTACTCTCATAGCTATTAAAGTGAATGAGAAGAATCAACTCCAAAGGGAAACAGATGGATATTGTGAGGACATACATACTGCTGTCCACACAGAACACCTGTTACAGCTAAGCAACTCTTGCTTTCTCTGAGGACAAGCAAGATGATATGTTCTCCATAGTGAGGAGTACCAAGCTACAGAGTGCCCCAAACAAGAAAAGGGGAAATGCAAGCAGAAAATCATCAACAACCAACCATTTTCTCTTTTCTTTTGCTTTCTGAAATAGGGGCATCCTCAAGATAAAGATAACGGGCTCTAGTGGGGATGAAGTTATACCTGACCTCTACTGGACAGACTGACCAAACCTACTGTCACATTGGGAGTCCCTATCCAAACAATAGCCAAATATGAATGTGTGGAGAGAATTTGCAAATCTCCTCCATGAAGGCTGCTCTCAGGTGGGCCACTGACGCTGCCATGCTCTGACATTTTAAAGCTTGACATGACCTACCACTTCAGGCCTCTGGGCATAACAGAAGGAAATGCAATCTGCTTGCCATTTGAAAATGGTGTGCTTAACAGTAGTTCCAGGTTTATTGGGGGTCAAATGAAGCAAAAAGCTGGGTGAAATGCCTAAGGGTTTCAGTCTATTCCAGACAGAAGGCCAAAGCTCTTTTGCAATCCAAACTGTGCGAAGTTTGTTCACTTTTGTGTACATGTGGTCTGGAGAAGAATGTTTGAAGGATGATTGACTGGTTAAGGTGGAAATTTTACACTACCTCTGGCAGGAACTTAGGATGCATTTACAGATACACCCTGTTACAAAAAAACAGAGTAAGGTAGATAACTCACCAAAGCCTGAAGCTCACCAAATGCATGTTGAAGTGACTGCCACCAAAAATATGATCTTCCTGGTCAGGTACTTCAGCTCACAGGAATCTAGTAGCTCAAAGGCAGTTTTCATCAGCTGGGTCAATACCACATTGAGGACTCAACTCAGTGGAAAGACTTGATAGGAGGCTTTAACTGATGCAAACCCAGTATAAATCCAACAACTAAATCCTGTACAGAGATGGTTTTACCTTCTACGTGGTGATAGCAAATGTTGCTTACCTGTAACAGGTGTTCTCACAGGACAGCAGGATGTTAGTCCTCACATATGGGTGAAATCATCAGGATGGAGCCCAATCACGGAAAACTTCTGTCAAAGTTTCCAGAACTTTGACTGGCCCCTACTGTTACAGGTAAGCAACATTTGCTTTCTCACAGGACAAGCAGGATGGTAGTCCTCACATATGGGTGAGTACCCAGCTGAGGATGTCCAAACATGCACCAAATGTACCCAACGGCGTGCAACAGGCACAACAACTGGGGTGGAATTTGGTAGAGGGCATCCTGAACCCCACCGGGCAGGCGGAAGGGTGTTGGTACGTCACGGTGGAAATAGGTTACGCAGGACAGATTGGCCGAAGATGGAATCTTGTCTTCCGGCTTTTTCTAGGCAATAGTGGGCTGCGAAAGTGTGGAGAGAACTCCAGGTGGCAGCCCTGCAAATGTCAGGAAGCGGCACCGATCTTAGGTGTGCTACTGAAGTCGCCATGGCCCTCACAGAGTGTGCTTTAACACGGTCTTGAAAAGGAATGCCTGCTTGCTGATAGCAAAAGGATATGCAGTCCGCCAACCAGGAAGAGAGAGTCTGCTTACCCACAGGTTGCCCTAGTTTGTTGGGATGGAAAGAGACGAATAACTGAGTGCTCTTTCTGTGGGCAACTGTACAGTCTAGGTAGAACGCTAGAGCCCGTTTATAGTCAAGGGTATGCAGAGCCTGTTCCCCTGGGTTGGAGTGGGGCCTGGGAAAGAAGATAGGTAGTATGATGGATTGATTATGTGAAACTCCGAAACTACCTTAGGCAAAAACTTAGGGTGAGTGGGGAGTACTGCCCGGTCCTGCAGGAGTTTAGTGTAAGGCGGATAGGTAACTAGGGCCTGTAACTCACTAACCCTGCGAGCTGAAGTGATAGCCAAAAGGAAAATCACTTTCCATGTGAGATATTTTAGGTCACAGGAGTGAAGAGGTTCGAAGGGTGGTTTCATGAGCCGCCCAAGAACCAGATTAAGGTCCCAAGAAGGGGCCGGAGGACGTAAAGGTGGCTTGATATGGAGCAAGCCTTTAAGAAAACGTGTTACGAGGGGTTGTACTGATATAGGGACATCCCCGACACCTTTATGGAAGGCGGCTACTGCACTGAGATGCATTCTGTTGGAAGAGGTCTTTAGACCTGATTCCGATAAATGCCAGAGATAGTCCAAAAACCTTGGGATTGGACAGGAAAAGGGATCAAGGGATTGCTAAGAACACCATGATGTGTACCTTTTCCATTTATAGGAATAAGATTTTCTTGTGGAAGGCTTTCGTGAAGCAATCAGGACACGAGAAACCGAATCTGAAAGGTTAAGTGGTTGACGGATTAACCTTTCAACATCCATGCCGTCAGGGACAAGGCCTGAAGATTGGGATGGCGTAGACATCCGTCGTTCTGAGTGATCAGAAGCGGGTGCGTTCCCAAGGGAATGTGCCTGCAGATGGAGAGATCCTGGAGTATGGGAAACCACACTTGGCGTGGCCAGTGAGGTGCTATCAGGATCATGGTTCCCTTGTCCTGACGGAGCTTCACGAGAGTCTTCGAGAGAAGAGGAAGTGGAGGGAATGCATAAAGCAGACCGGCTGCCCACGAGAGGGAGAATGCATCTCTGGGCTGAGAGTGCTCGCTCCGAATGAGGGAGCAGTAATTGTCCACCTTGTGGTTCTGAGGGGATGCAAAGAGGTCTATTTGGGGATGACTCCATTGCTGGAAGAGAGAGGTCGCTACAGAGGGATTGAGAGACCACTCATGCGGTTGGAAGACACAACTCAGTTTGTCTGCCAAGACATTGTGCACTCCCGGCAAATAGGTGGCTCTGAGGTACATCGAGCGGGAGAGCGCTTCCGCCCAAATCTGCGCAGCTTCCTGACACAGAAGGAAGGAGCCTATGCCTCCCTGCTTGTTGATGTACCACATGGCCACCTGGTTGTCCGTCTGAATCAGGATGACG
Source organism: Rhinatrema bivittatum (assembly GCF_901001135.1). Taxonomy (NCBI): domain Eukaryota; kingdom Metazoa; phylum Chordata; class Amphibia; order Gymnophiona; family Rhinatrematidae; genus Rhinatrema; species Rhinatrema bivittatum. The sequence continues at coordinate 61,025,479 of NC_042625.1, read as the reverse complement.
TGATTTGATAGGCCATCCTGAAAAGCTCTGAGAGCATATCACATCGCTCGAAGCTCCAGGAAATTTATCTGGTGTTTGGCTTCCTCTGGAGACCAAAAACCTTGTGACTGCAGATCGTTCACATGAGCTCCCCAGCCGAGGTTGGAAGCATCGGTGGTGAGAATGAGTTGAGGATCTGGCAGGTGAAAAGGCAGTCCCTGGAGGAGATTGTTCTGATCTTTCCACCAGGCGAGAGACAGACGGAGTGCATCGGTGATGTGGACAATGGTTGACAGAGATTGAGTCGCTTGAATCCATTGTGACCTCAGAGTCCAATGCATGACTCTCATGGCCAGGCAGGCCATTGGTGTGAGATGGACTGAGGACGCCATGTGTCCAAGAAGGACAAGGAATTGTCGAGCTGTTGCTGTATACTGAGACTGCAACTGATGAGCGAGGGGACACGAGGGTTTGCACTCGTTGTTGAGGTAGAAAGGCTTTTGCCTGTAAGGTGTCCAAGTCTGCCCCAATGAACGATAAGGTTTGAGATGGAACTAAATAGGATTTCTCGTAATTGACGAGAAATCCTAGAGAGATTAGAGTGTGTAGGGTCAAATCCAGGGATGACCGAGCGTCTTGCTGGGTTGGGGCCCTGATTAACCAGTCGTCTAAATAGGGGTAGACGTGAACACCTTGTTTCCTGAGAAAAGCTGCGACGACTACGAGGCATTTGGTAAAGACTCGTGGTGCCGATGCTAGGCCGAATGGTAGCACCTGGTATTGATAGTGCTTTGGGCCTACTAAAAACAGGAGGTACTTGCGATAAGCTGGAGCTATCGCGATGTGGGTGTATGCGTCCTGGAGGTCCAGAAAGCAGAGCCAGTCTCCTCTTTGTAGAAGAGGTAGAAGCGAGCCCAAGGTTACCATTTTGAACTTTTCCCGCTGGAGGTACTTGTTGAGGGCACGTAGGTCGAGAATTGGACGAAGTCCCCCGGATTTTTTGGGGATCAAAAAGTACCAGGAATAGAACCCTAGGCCTTGTTGCGAAAGAGGAACGGGTTCTATTGCTCTTAACTGGAGAAGGAGGGAAACCTCCTGCTCCAGAGGGACAGAGTGGTCGGTTACTCTCCACGCTTGGAGAGGTGGGGAGTCCGGTGGAACAGCAAGAAAATTCAGATGGTAACCCTGAGCAATGATTGCCAGCACCCATTGGTCGGTTGTGATTGATTGCCATATTCCATGAAAGTGGCATAATCAGCCTCCCACTGGTATGCTTGGCAGAGGGATCAGGCTGCTGCTCTCCAAGTGAAAGTCAAAAACCTGAAGCAGGCCCTGGCTGGGGAGCTGCTTGTGGTTTTTTGCTTCCGGGGCTGGTGAGGCTGAGATTTTTGATAAGGCCTCGTAGCTCGGGACCTTGTTGGTGGGGGATAGTACTTCCTTGGATGGAAGAATGACTTCTTGGAGTCCTTCTTGAAGGGCTGTCTAGAAGGGAAGTCAGAAGGTATCGATGAGAGCTGTTTGAGGGTCTCATGATGATCCTTTAACTCAGCCACTATTTGCTGAATCTGTTGACCGAATAGATTATCTCCTATACAGGGCAGGTCAGAGAGCCTGTCTTATACTTCTGGGTGAAGGTCAGAAGACTTGAGCCAGGCCCAGCGTCTTGCCGAAATGGCAGTTGCAGACACTCTAGTGGAGGTGTCGAAGATATCGTAAGCTGTTCGTATCTCAAGCTTCCCTGCTTCAAAGCCCTACTACAAATCTGAAAATTTTCTCTCAGATCTGGGAATATCTCCATATTGGTATAAGCATCCTTGAGATATATGGAGCATAGTCAGTCTCCTTTTTCTAGAAAAGGGATTAAAAAGGTAGCAAGGAAAACCATCTTCAACTTTTTCCCTACCAGCAATTTGTTCAAAACACCTCAGGTCTAGAATAGGACAAAGTCTTTGCAATCTCTTTAGAATCAGGAAGTACTTAGAGTATAATCCACACCCTATTGCCCCTAGTGAAAAAGGTTTGATTGCATTGGCCTCTAAAAGGGAGGAGAATTTCTGATGCTGAGAAGCTGACCAAAAGCCTATTGGTGGGAAATTTGATGGATTTTCCAGTGGACAAAATTTGTATCCATTCTTGACTATGCTGAGAATCCATGTGTCTGAGGTTACCCTGGTTTATATAAAACCTCAGACTTCCCCTGACAGAAAGGATTTCTAGCATAGATACTGAGATCCTGGCTATGCTGTCCTTGGATCCATTCAAATCCTTGTCCCAAGTTTTGGCTGGAATGCTGGCTTTGGGGCCCTTCTAATGTCTGGGAGAAGAGCGAGGTCCCTGTTGTTGATGGGGATGAGGGGTGAAGATAATAACTCCTCGGCTGGCAGAAAGGTTTCTTTGGCACCCCACTCATAGTCCTCCTTTCTTGTGGAAGAAAGAGCTCCAAGGGGAGAGCTGCTGACATTTCCTGATCAGAGAAGACCCCAGATCCATAACTGTATCCTACAAATACTCTTGAGCCCATGCCAGAACGGTAGCTTAGTCGTGTGGACTGAGCATGCATCTGGCCAGCAGACAAGGCCTCATTAAGGACAGTACTTTTCTGTTAGCATCTAGACCCTGATGAACTTCTGTGCTTCCTAACCTAGTACACTGGAAATTAACATTGGTACGGTGATACCTAATGTCGATGCCCCTCTGATGGATGCTCCTAGAGACTTCAGCAGGGTTTGGACCTCAATATAAGGAAACTAATGCTGTTAATGCTGATGCACCAATGCCTGACTTCTTTCAGCCCAATGGCTACCAGATCCTTCTGCAACATTCCTCCTCGAAAATTGATGATTCCATTTCTACATGGGAAGCAGGAAGTGAGGCCACATCTTCCCGAGTCACTTTAGGAAGATCAGTGTCTAGCATCTGAACCCTTGAAGGCTGTTGCAATTCCTGATAAAGATGTGAGGATGAGCTGTCTGCTCTGTGGGAATGCTTCTAGTGATTCAAGGCAGCAGCCAGAATATTCACACTCCTGGAATCGAATACCAATACCGATGTTTCTTGGCCTTGCTCAATGCACATCACTGGGGCTCTTCAATGCTGGAAGAGAAGCAGCAGAACCATTTGTTTTCTTTGGGTGGGAGAAACTGAACAATAGCCTATCTCCCTGGTCCTTATGGATCCTCAATTTTGAGGGGGACTGATGCCGATGCACTATCAGCAGTCAGTGCAGCTTCTGGGTCCCTCAATGCCAATAGACTGGACTTAACTCTCCAGAGCTTCTCCATCAGCTCTCATTAGGAATGCCACACATAAGATGTTGAGGTCATCTTCCAGGCCACACATCTAACATGAGGATATGTGATAGATATGATGCATTTGCACCAGAGGCACTTATTAAAGTTGCAAGCCTTCATCGCTTTCTGGGACATTCGCTGAAAAAACTAATGAGGCAAAATCACACAGCTCGACTTTAACAAAATAAAACCCTGACTGATATTGCTTGATGCACTGATGTCAGTACACCTGGTTGACAACAAAAAAATAAAGAAAAATGATAATAAGATGAGTGGAATCAAGAGAACTAGAAGGCCCCCATGTGAAAATTCAGGATTTTAAAAATTGTTTCCTCAAAAAGAGAGAGAGAGAGAGAATAACCGTGACCGTAGGGCTCAGCATAAAAACAAAGATTGAAGTGAGGTGGTCCCATGCAACGAAAGGTTGTGCTACACATGCTCAGTTTCTAGAAACTTTTGTATACATTTACGCATTGAGCTCTGCCATATGGTCACCCACTGATAAGGAATTCTCATCCTGCTTACTCTCAGAGGAACAAAGCGCCAAAAAAACCTAGAACCCTGAATATTAATAATACTTTAGTTTTGTAAATGTATTTATTTTTCTTAAATTTTATATTCCACCTCTTCCAAAAAGTTCAGTTCAGTGCGGATTACAAGTTTATGTCCATAAATTATCAACAGCAAAATTATACTTCAAATAAACAAACATTAAAACATTTAAAACTATATCATGCAGCAGAGTGACCAAATGCTTCTCTAAATAATATGGCCTTACACTGTCTATTTTATTTATTTTTTTTATATAGCCATTTTATATACCATCGTTCCAAATAAAGATCACAATGATTTACAACATGACATACATATTATAAATCAACATGTACATTGACTTAATGAGGTCAATCATCATACATTTTAAAATAGACACATATTTGGGATAAGGTATTTAGATCAATACATAGGTTAAGAACATAAAAACATGCCATACTGGGTCAGACCAAGGGTCCATCAAGCCCAGCATCCTGTTTCCAACAGTGGCCAATCCAGGCCATAAGAACCTGGCAAGTACCTGAAAACTAAGTCTATTCCGTGTTATTGTTGCTAGCAATAGCAGTGGCTATTTTCTACGTCAACTTAATTAATAGCAGGTAATGGACTTCTCCTCCAAGAACTTATCCAATCCTTTTTTAAACACAGCTATACTAACTGCACTAACCACATCCTCTTGCAACAAATTCCAGAGTTTAATTGTGCATTGAGTAAAAAAGAACTTTCTCCGATTAGTTTTAAATGTGCCACATGCTAACTTCATGGAGTGCCCCCTAGTCTTTCTATTATCTGAAAGTGTAAATAACTGATTCACATCTACCCGTTCTAGACTTCTCATGATTTTAAACACCTCTATCATATGCCTCCTCAGCCGTCTCTTCTCCAAGCTGAAAAGTCCTAACCTCTTTAGTCTTTCCTCATAGGGGAGCTGTTCCATTCCCCTTATCATTTTGGTCGCCCTTCTCTGTACCTTCTCCATCGCAGTTATATTTTTTTTGAGATGCGGCGACCAGAATTGTAAACAGTATTCAAGGTGCGGTCTCACCATGGAGCGATACAGAGGCATTATGACATTTTCCGTTTTATTCACCATTCCCTTTCTAATAATTCCCAACATTCTGTTTGCTTTTTTGACTGCCGCAGCACACTGTTATCCACTATGACGCCTAGATCTCTTTCTTGGGTGGTAGCACCTAATATGGAATCTAACATTGTGTAACTATAGCATGGGTTATTTTTCCCCCTATATGCATCACCTTGCACTTATCCACATTAAATTAATTGCCATTTGGATGCCCAATTTTCCAGTCTCACAAGGTCTTCCTGCAATTTATCACATTCTGCTTGTGATTTAACTACTCTGAACAATTTTGTATCATCTGCAAATTTCATTGCCTCACTCATCATATTTCTTTCCAGATCATTTATAAATATATTGAAATGTAAGGGTCCTAATACAGATCCCCGAGGCAATCCACTGCCCATTTCCCTTCCACTGAGAAAATTGTCCATTTAATCCTACTCTCTGTTTCCCGTCTTTTAGCCAGTTTGTAATTCACGAAAGGACATCACCACCTATCCCATGACTTTTTACTTTTCTTAGAAGTCTCTCATGAGGAACTTTGTCAAACGCCTTCTGAAAATCCAAATACCGGTTCACCTTTAGCCACATGTTTATTAACTCCTTCAAAAAAGTGAAGCAGATTTGTGAGGCAAGACTTGCCTTGGATGAAGCCATGCTGACTTTGTTCCATTAAACCATGTCTTTCTATATGTTCCGTGATTTTGATGTTTAGAACATTTTACACTATTTTTCCTGGCACTGAAGTCAAGCTAACCGGTCTGTAGTTTCCCGTATCGCCCCTGGAGCCCTTTTTAAATATTGGAGTTACATTAGCTATCCTCCAGTCTTCAGGTACAATGGATGATTTTAATGAGAGGTTACAAATGTTTACTAATAGGTCTGAAATTTCATTTTTGAGTTCCTTCAGAACTCTGGGGTATATACCATCCGGTCCAGGTGATTTACTACTCTTCAGTTTGTTAATCAGGCCTACCACATCTTCTAGGTTCACCGTGATTTGGTTCAGTCCATCTGAATCATTACACATGAAAACCTTCTCCAGTATGGGTACCTCCCCAACATCCTCTTCAGTAAATACCGAAGCAAAGAAATCATTTAATCTTTCCGCGATGGCTTTATCTTCTCTACGTGCCCCTTTAACTCCTCGATCATCTAATGGTCCAACTGACTCCCTCACAGGCTTTCTGCTTTGGATATATTTTAAAAAGTTTTTACTGTGAGTTTTTGCCTCTACAGCCAACTTCTTTTCAAATTCTCTCTTAGCCTGTTTTATCAATGTCTTACATTTAACTTGCCAACCGGCAACTTTGTGGTTTAAAAGTCAGTTTTGAATCTAGTTTGATCCTTCAGTTAAAATAGAGAACTGATCATCATCATAGGTGATCTGCTGATCTTCCTCTCTTGGGGGAAATTTTCCGACTCACAAAAGCTTAGCTTTTTGGACATTCCGTGGCAAGCCAATTACAGACATCCAAGTCTTAATCACTGTCATATATTTACACTTGTCATATATGTATATTTGTCATATATTTTTCAGTATCTCATTATGTTTACTACTGGGTATATATAGCTGAATATAATCAGCGTATAGAAATTAATTAACCCCTAGTGACTGAAGCATCTGTCCCAATGGGATCAGGTAGAGACTAAACAGGACTGAAGATAAAGCAGAGTCCTGAGGAACACCACTCACCAAATTTAGCCAGGTGGAACAATCATGACCAATATGTATCTTTACATACACATCACATACAATAGCAGAATCTTCTCTTGATAACTCACATACCTAGGTGATAGCAACAGACTTGAGCATAGAGTTTGAGTCGGGAATGATTGTCTGTCTCCTCATTATTCCATGGCTGGTTAAACCACTCACTCACAGGCTCCTCAGTCAGTCTCTGTGCGATGGTCTTACCAACTCGCATGATTCCATCCCGTAGCACTTTACAGATTGGCTTGTGCTGGCCCAGCCTGCACATCTGGAAATACAATGCAGAATCACTAATTATGACACACAGATTGCACTTGCCCACTCTAAACCCAAGAACATTCAGAGCTGTATACACTGTACGGATTATCACCAGGCCCCTTAAAAATGCCAAAAAAGTTAACAGACGTGGGTGAAAACATGAAGGGAAAATGGAGAAATTACTTACCTGATAATTTTGTTTTCCTCAGTGTAGACAGATGGACTCAGGACCAATGGGTATAGTGTACTCCTGATAGCAGTTGGAGACGGATCAGATTTCAATCTGAAGTCAGTCCTAGTACATATACCCCTGCAGGAAGTGCAGCTCTTCAGTATTCTCCTCAAAAAGCATTGTGGATATATGTATGACTGAATAATTTGAATAACGTGATTAACTTTATAACTTGGCTAACTTAATAAATTTGAACCGGCTGAATTGGTTATAGCTGGAGACCGCCAGTGCCATCAACTGAGAAACATCAACACCCAGAAGGATGGGTGTCCTAGCAAAAGGAAAGCATGGCTTACCCGTGAATCCCCTGAGAATTCCATGAGTAACGGCAGCCATGGTTGGGATGCTGAGTCCATCTGTCTACACTAAGGAAAACGAAATTATCAGGTAAGTAATTTCTCCATTTTCTAGCATGTAGCAGATGGACTCAGGACCAATGGGATGTATAAAAGCTACTCCCGAACCGAGTGGGAGGCTGCCCGTGACCCACTTAGTACTGCCCTTGCAAATGCTGTGTCCTCTCGAGCCTGAACATCCAGGTGGTAAAATCTGGAGAAGGTGTGGATGGAGGACCATGTCGCCGCCCTGCAGATCTCGGCAGGTGACAGCATCTTGGTTTCCGCCCAGGACACTGCCTGGGCTCTAGTAGAATGGGCCTTGACTTGTAAAGGCGGTGGCTTGCCTGCTTTTATGTAGGCCGCCTTGATGACTTCTTTGATCCAGCGGGCTATGGTTGCTCGCGAGGCCGCTTCCCCTTGCTTCTTCCCGCTGTGAAGGATGAATAGATGGTCCGTCTTTCGTACAGATTCCGACCTTTCCAGGTATCGGATTAGGAGTCTGCCGACGTTGAGATGGCGTAGACTTTGAGCCTCTTCAGAATTCTTATGTTCATCTGGCGATGGTAGCGAGATGGTTTGGTTGAGATGGGGAGGAACGAAGGAACTGTGCGTAACTGGATAATTCCCGGGGTGAGTCTGAGAAATGGCTCCCGGCAGGACAGTGCTTGTAGCTCAGATATGCGATGGGCCGAACAGACTGCCAGCAGGAAGGCTGTCTTCAATGTTAATAGTTGGAAAGACAGGCCGCGGAGAGGTCTGAAAGTGGGTCCTAGATTTCCTAGCAGGAACAGGTTGAGGTTCCAAAGAAGCACCGGCCACTTTAGGGGTAATCGGATGTGCTTGACTCCTTTCGGAAAGCGTGAGACATCCGGGTGAGAGGCTATGCTGCTGCTCTCGCTCTTGGTTCCATAGCATAACAATGCGGCCACCTGTATCTTGATGGAGTTGAGAGACAATCCCTTCTGTAAGCCGTTCTGCAGGAATTCCAAAAATCGCAAGAATTTTGACTGAGCATGGTATGATGTCGCGGTCCTCGCACCAGGCTTCGAATACTCTCCAAATCCTTATGTATGTTAGGGATGCGGAGAACTTGCTTGCTCGGAGTAGAGTGTCAAGTACTGCCCCCGAGTATCCGCTCATCCTCAGGTGAGTCCTCTCAATGGCCAGACCGTAAGAGAGAATGGAGCTGAATCCTCGTGGAGAATCGGTCCCTGTTAGAGCAGGTCTCTGTGTGGAGGTAGTGGGAGGGGGCTCCCTATAAGCAGTCTTCGCATGTCTGCGTACCACGGTCTTCTTTGCCAGTCCGGGGCCACTAGAAGTACTGGTCCCCTGTGGTGTTCTATTTTGTGGATGATTGCGCCCAATAGGGGCCACGGCGGGAAGGCGTATAACAGAGTTTCCTGTGGCCAGGTCTGTACCAGAGTATCGATTCCCTGGGACTGGGGTTCCTGCCTGCAGCTGAAGAAACTGGGCACTTGGGCGTTGGACCGGTTTGCCAGGAGGTCCATGGTTGGTGTTCCCCAACAGTTTACTATCAATTGGAATGCTGTGGTCGACAGCCTCCATTCTCCTGGGTCTAGACTTTCTCTGCTGAGGTAAGCCACAGCGACGTTGTCTTTCCTGGCGATGTGGGTGGCCGAGATCTCTTGAAGATTCGCTTCTGCCCATGATATTAGGGGGTCTATTTCCAGAGACACCTGTTGGCTTCTGGTTCCTCCCTGTCGGTTGATGTAGGCCACTGTTGTGGTGTTGTCTAACATTATTCTGACCGCTTTGTCTCGGAGTCTGTGACCGAACCGTAGGCAGGCTAGTCTGACTGCCCGGGCTTCTAGGTAATTGATGTTCCATCCCGCCTCTTCTTTGTTCCATTGCCCTTGGGCGGTTAGCCCCTGGCAGTGTGCTCCCCATCCTCATAGGCTGGCATCCGTGGTGAGCAGGATCCAGGTTGGTGAGGATAGTCTCGTTCCCTGGCTCAGATGGCCTTCTTGTAGCCACCATTGTAATTGGGCCCGAACTCTGTCCGGAAGCTGAAGACGTACGGTGTAGTTCTGGGACAGGGGATTCCATTGTGATAGTAGTGAACGTTGTAGGGGTCTCAATGTGAGCTCGTGCCCATGGCACTACTTCCAGCGTGGATGCCATGAGGCCGAGGACTTGTAGGTAGTCCCATGCTATGGGGCGAAGTTCGCTCAACAGGGTTCATAACTGGGTCATCAGTTTTGATCTCCTTGTCTGTGACAGGATGACCTTGTCTTGTTTGGTGTCGAACCGGACTTCCAAGTATTCTAGAGATTGAGAGGGCTGCAGGCAGCTCTTGTTTGTGTTGATCACCCAGCCAAGGCTCTCCAGTAGAGTTTTGACTCTGTTGGTTGCCTGGTGGCTTTCCTCTGGAGATTTCACCCTGATCAGCCAATCGTCTAGATAAGGGTGCACGCAGATTCCTTCCTTCCTCAGTGTTGCTGCCACCACCACTATGATCTTGGTGAATGTCCAGGGTGCAGTGGCTAACCCGAATGGTAGTGCCCGGAACTGGTAGTGATGGCCCAGGATCAAGAAGCGTAGAAAAACGCTGATGCTCTTGATGGATCGGAATGTGTAGGTAGGCTTCCGACAGATCCAGGGATGTAAGGAACTCTCCTGGTTGTATCACCCTTATTACCGAGCGTAGGGTTTCCATGCGGAAGCTAGGAATCTTCAGGTGACGATTGACCGCCTTGAGGTCCAGGATGGGTCTGAACATTCCTTCTTTCTTGGGGACGATAAAATAGATGGAATAATGTCCAGTATTTATTTGTTGTGGAGGCACCGGTGTTATAGCCTCTAAGACTAGCAATCTGGTCAGTGTAGCTTCCACTGCCATCCTCTTGGAAAGGTTGTGGCAGGGGGATTCCATAAACTTGTCCAGAGGGAGGTGTTGGAAATCCAGGTAATATCCCTCTTGAATGATGGATAGGACAAGTCTGCCCCCTATGGCTTCTTCCTTTGGACAGGTCAGCTGATTTTCATTGTGGGGTGTGGCTGGGGCCTGGGCCCCTTTTGTTGTGCTTGTTCCAAAAGGACTGGCTGCGGCCTGCAGGGCGGGTCCAGAGGGTACATGGCTGCCAGAGCCCGCCCCCTTTGAACGAAGTTTCCGGGGCATCCCATTCTAGGTCAATTAGTTGCTGGACGGCTTGTAATAATGAGAAATGACAGGAGGTCTGACGGAGTCCCTCTAGTAGAGTGTTCGTCTTAGGTTCCCCTGAGGCACTTGTGCCCAGGAAAGCAAGCTCTTTTAAGCTGTGTGTGACCAGGTCTGGAAGCTCGTCCTTGGTGAAGAAGCGTCTCATGGTTCGGTGGGGCTCTGTCCCCGATGGGAGTTCCCCTTCCTCCAGGGGTTCTGAATCCTCATCCGAGTTGTCCGTGTCCCTGAAGGTGGGACTTCTGGGCAGTGGGATCGCTTCCCTGGGCATACAGGGTCCCAGAATGTTGAGGTCCTCTGATGGAGCTTGTGGCCGTATAATAGGAGGTCCCGGTTGCATGTGGACGAAGGTATGCAGACCTTTGACGAATTCCACTCAGGAGAAAGATGCTGGGTCTAGACTAAGGGGCGCCGTGTCCCTGGGGATCCCCGTTTGAGGGGGGGGGTCCCCGCTGTGCAATGCTAGGTCCGGCGTACTGTTCGAGAGGCCGGAACCTGTTACCGGCTGGGGAGGGCCATGAGTTGGATCCTCTAGGGCCTCTTCACACTGTATACACAGGGCCGTGGCCTCCTCTAATGCTGTGCAGCTCTAATAGGAGACTATACGTCAGGATCATCTGCCACCTTTTCCTGCGTTCAACAAAGAAAAAGATAAGTGCACACACTAGCGATTTCAATTACACAGTGATTGTGCCATATCTTTAGCGCCGGCAGGCGCATAAACAAGTGTTCAAGCAACCCATGCAACCTATGATTATATCTGCCCAGAATATTATAGGCTTTACCAAATAAGCCACAAATTAACTGAGGCTATTTATGAAGGTTGCGAAACACACTTCAATAAGAGTTCCTTTTCCAGCTGAATATATTTATTGTGCAGCTCTAATGTGGCATGCTGGGCAAAGGCCCTGAGCCTTGAGTTTCTTTTCCGGTGGTGCCATGGCTTGTGCGCGTAAAATACAGTTGTGCGCTCCGGTGCGTTGAAGTTGTGCGTGTAGGTTTGGTGCGCGCTCAGGGAGATTTGCGCGCTGTTGTGTGCACAAGTCGAAGTTATGCGCCCGGCACAGTAAGCACGTGGCTATGCGTGTGGTTTGTGCGCACAGTACTTGGGCGCTCGTCGTTGTGCGCACAAGATATTTGTGCGCACGGCTCGCCTCTGTGCGCATGGATCGGAATGACGGACAGGGCGGCGAACAGAGCAAAATGGTGACGGTGACCACGCGGACAATATGGCGACCACCTCAGAGGGTCTCCACATGGGAGGACCCTCGGATCTGACCAGGGTCTAGCCCTGCTAGGGCAGATCAACCCGATGGCACTGGTCCCGGCTGGTGACCTGTGTGGCTCCTCGAGCTTCGGAGACCGGAGACTTTTAAATAGATTTCTACCTTACCTTGCCTTGGCGCTTCCCGGTCTCGTTCCGGGCGGTCTCCGGCTGTGGGGGGAAGAGGGAAAATACCTTCACCGCCGCGCTCGAGGTTGCACCTGCTGCCTCTCAGCCTCACCCGATGTCGGGGGCTAGGTCCCCGTCAAGGGTCGGCCGCCAGACTGAGGCTTACCTCTGAGGGATCGCGGAAATCACCTCGGGAATTCTCAACTGGGGGAGGGACCCAATGGGTGTCACCGCAGGAAAGCAGGGCTCGTCTGTAGAGGTAAGATTTCTTCTTAATTTGGTTTTCTTTGGTAAATTACTCTAACGCTGTGCAGGCGTGCATAGAGTCCCTAACTGCTATGAAGACGGAAAATACTGGACAGCTGCTCTTCCTACAGGGGTATATGTACTAGGGCTGACATCAGATTGAAATCTGATCAGTCTCCAACTGCTATCAGGAGTACACCATACCCATTGGTCCTGAGTCCATCTGCTACACGCTAGGAAAAAGTGTGTGCGCTCTGAGGGGAAAGGAAGGAAAGGGTGAGGTGGATAGAATGGTTGATGGAATTCTGCAGTACAACAGACTATAATCAACATCATACATATACGATGAAATTCACAGATGTGTATCAATTACTCCATATACAATATTTACTTAGTGAGTGTAGACTATGGAATAACTTCAAACCACTTTGTTGTGGTTACAAGATTTATTGTCCCATGTTTGTATTCCATAAAAGTCAATGAAATAAAAAGTAGACTATGCTTTATTATAGCAGCCACAGCAGAAGACAACTGTGCCCAGGAGAATAAAAATGAATGGTTAAAAGCCTAGTTGATGTCCATTTTATCAACTGTTTCTGTCACTCAGAATTTCACAGAAAAGAACTGCAGCATGAGACAACTCAGGAAAACTTCACCTAATATAAGGTTTTCTTTAATCTCAACATTCATCACCTGTGCATCACCAAGACATTTGCACTTTATTCAGGTTGGTCTCACACGTGACCTTTACTATGGTTCTTACAAAATAAGAATGAACAGTATACAATGTGTAAACTGAGTATACTATTCTCTGATTAAATTAAAAAAAAAATACCATGGATCAGCAAAAATAGATATCTAACAAGCAGGCTGTAACAATCTTGGCTGCTAAAAAGCCTCCCAACCAGCAGAGGTCCTCATGGAGCCACCCTCTCTCTCCTGGGCTAGCTCTCTCCTTGAAGCTCCTATGATGCTGCTGGGCCAGTCTTATTTAGCCCTGTCTCTCACACAACTCCATGCCTCTTCATCGAGTCACTTTGGCTCTTTTTGCTTTGGCCCATTTTGTCTTGCTTTCCTTCTGTGTGGCCCTCGTGGCTTTCTTTGTTGCACCTTGCCTTGTGATCTGCTTGACCTTCCTGCCTTATTCTGCAGCCTCCTCAGCTTTCTTGTCCAGCCCTGTGGCCTTTGGGCCTACTAGCCTCATTGTGCCTTGCTTTGAGGCCTGCTTAGGCCTCCCAAAGTGTTTTAATTGTAAATTCCAGAATTCTGCCTTGCTGGTGTGTAAGGAGTGCCCGTTTGCAAACCCTTTATTCATAGATACCTTTCTTGGCTGTGATGCATCTAAAATGGGTCCAAAGTTACAAACTCCAGCTCCCTGACCAGTCTCTCTCTCATACACAAACCAGTCACCTCCCTGCCCTGATTCTCTCAATCACACACATGCTCTCTCTCTCTTATACACATGCTCTCAATCAGAAACACATGTTCTATTTCACACACATGCAATCAATCACACACACTCTCTCTTGCTCACTTACACACACTCTTGCTCTCTCTCTCCCTCCCTTCCCCCCCAGAGCACAAATGGCAGCTGAAGTAGCCTCCTCCTCCAGCCCCTGTGGCCAAGACAGAAGAGTCCCATTTGTCATGTGGGCTAATTTGGCTTTGTCTCCTCTTGTTGATCACCAGCTAATCATTATTTTGCACCAAGTTCCTGTTGCTCCGATTAGTTTTAAATGTATCACTTGCTAACTTCATGGAGTGCCCCCTAGTCCTTGTATTATCCGAAAGTGTAAATAACCGATTTACATCTATCCGTTCTAGACCTCTCATGATTTTAAAGATCTTTATCATATCCCCCTCAGCCATCTCTTCTCCAAGCTGAACAGCTCTAACCTCTTTCGCCTTTCCTCATAGCAGAGTTGTTCCATCTCCTTTATCTGTACCCAAGGGAAGTCTTGCCTCATAAATCTCCTCGTTTTTTTTGAAGAGGCGAATAAATATGTGGACAAATGTGAACCGATAGATGTGGTGTATTTGGATTTTCAGAAGGCATTCGACAAAGTCCTGCATGAGAGACTTCTAAGAAAACTAAATAGTCATGGGATAGGAGGCGATGACCTTTTGTGCATTGCAAGCTGGTTAAAAGACAGGAAACAGAGAGTAGGATTGTGGTCTGTTTTCACAGTTGAAAAAGGTAAATAGTGGAGTGCCTCAGGGAGCCGGTGCTTTTAAATATATTTATAAATGATCTGGAAATGGATACGATAAGTGAGGTGATCAAATCTGTGGATGATACAAAATTATTCAGAGTTGTTAAATCACAAGCGGATTGTGATACATTATAGGAGGACCTTGCAAGACTGGAAGATTGAGCATCCAAATGGCAGATGAAATTTAATGTGGGCAAGTGCAAGGTGATGCATATAGGGAAAAATAACCCATGCTGTAGTTACATGATGTTAGGTTCTATCTTAGGAGTTACCACCCAGGAAAGAGATCTAGGCATCATAGTGGATAATACTTTAAAATCGTCGGCCCAGTGTACGGTGGCGATAAAAAAAAAAAAAAAAGCAAACAGAATGTTAGGAATTATTAGGAAGGGAATGGCTCTTGTCTCATCCTCTGTAGCGCTCCATGGTGAGACCGCACCTTGCATACTGTGCAGTTCTGGTCGCTGCATCTCAAAAAAGATATAGTTGCACTGGAGAAAGTGCAGAGAAGGGTGACCAAAATAAGGGGCATGGAACAACTGCCCTATGAGGTAAGGCTAAAGAAGTTAGGGTTGTTCAGTTTGGAGACTGAAGGGAGATGACTGAAGTTTGGATGACTGAAGGGGGATATTATAGAGGTCTACAAAACATGAAAGGTCTTGAAACAGGTTAATGTAAATCAGTTATTTATTTTCTCAGATAATAGAAGAACTAAGGGGCACGCCATGAAGTTAGCAAGTAGCTCCTTTAAAACAAATCGAAGAAAATTCTTTTTCACTCAGTGCACAGTTAAGCTCTGGAATTCATTGCCAGAGAATGTGGTTACAGCAGTTAGTGTAACTGGGTTTAAAAAAGATTTGGATAAGTTCCTAGAGGAATAATACATAAACTATTAATTAACAAGTAATAGCTTGAGATTTATTTAATGTTTGGGTACTTGCCAGGTACTTGCAGCCTGGATTGGCCACTGTTGGAAACAGGATACTGGGCTTGATGGACCCTTGGTCTGACCCAGGATGGCACATCTTATGTTCTTAATCAAACCCTCGTATCTACTATATATTACCATACCCTCTTATCACTGTATATACCTGTTCCCGTTAATACTGTACAAGTTATTCCCTCCAGTTCCGATCCCCCCTGTTTTTTGTACTTTCTCTGTTCAGTTCCATATAAACCGATATTATGTTTCGACGAATATTGGTATATTAAAAAAAAAAAAAAAAAAAAGTTTAAATAAATAAATAAATAAATCATTTTGGTCACCCTTCTCTGTACTTTCTCCAGTGCAACTATATCTTTTTTGAGATGCGGTGACCAGAACTGTACACAGTACTCAAGGTGCGGTCTCACCATGGAGCGATACAGAGGCATTATGACATTTTCTGTTTTATTCACAGTTCCCTTCCTAATAATTCCTAACATTGTTTGCTTTTTTGATTGCTTCAGTACATTGAACTGACGATTTCAATGTATTATCCACTATGATGCCTAGATCTTTTTCCTGGGTGGTAGTTCCTAATATGGAACCTAATATTATGTAACTTCTGCATGGGTTATTTCCCTATATGCAACACCTTGCACTTGTCCACATTAAATTTCATCTGCCATTTGGATGCCCAATCTTCCAGTCTCCAAGGTCCTCCTGCAATTTATCACAATCCGCTTGTGATTTAGCTACTCTGAATAATTTTGTATCATCATTTATAAATATATTGAAAAGCACCAGTCCAAGTACAGATCCCCGAGGCTCTACACTTTTTACCTTTTTCAACTGTGAAAACAGACCATTTAATCCTACTCTCTATTTCCTGTCTTTTAACCAGTTTGTAATCCACGAAAGGACCTTGCCTCCTATCCCATGACTTTTTAGTTTTCTTAGAAGCCTCTCATGAGGGTCTTTGTCAAATGCCTTCTGAAAATCCAAATACACTACATCTACCGGTACACCTTTATCCACATGTTTATTAACTCCTTCAAAAAAATGAAGCAGATTTGTTAGGCAATACTTCCCTTGGGTAAATCCATGTTGACTGTGTTCCATTAAACCATGTCTTTCTATATGCTCTGTGATTTTGATCTTTAGAATATTTTTCACTATTTTTCCCGGAACTGAAGTCAGGCTCACTGGTCTATAGTTTCCTGTATTGCCTCTGGAGCCCTTTTTAAATATTGGGGTTACATTGGCCATCAAGTCTTCAGGTACAATGGATGATTTTAATGATAGATTACAATTTTAACTAATAGATCTGAAATTTCATGTTTGAGTTCCTTCAGAACCCTTCGATGCATACCATCTGGACCAGGTGATTTGCTACTCTTTAGTTTGTCAATCTGGCCTAGTACATCTTCCAGGTTCACAGTGATTTGGTTCAATTCATATGACTCATCACCCTTGAAAACCATCTCCGGAACTGGTATCTCCTCAACATCCTCAATAGTAAAAACAGAAGCAAAGAATTAATTTAGTCCTTCTACAATGGCCTTATCTTCCCTAAGAGCCCCTTTAACCCCTTGGTCATCTAACAGTCCAACCGACTCCCCCTCACAGGTTTCTTGCTTCTGATATATTTTAAAAAGTTTTTATTATGAGTTTTTTGCCTCTATAGCCAACTTCATTTCAAATACTCTCTTCACCTGTCTTATCAATATTTTATTTATTTAGAATTTTTCTATACCGACGTTCTTGAACAAAATATCAAATCATATCGGTTACACTGAACTTGACAATGCTTATGCTTTTTCCTATTTTCTTCGGCTGGATCCTTCTTCCAATTTTTGAAGGATTTTTTATTGGCTAAAATAGCCTCTTTCACCTCACCTTTTAACCATGCTGGTAATCGTTTTGCCTTTCTTCTACCTTTCTTAATGCGTGGAATACATCTGGACTGTGCGTCTAAGATTGTATTTTTAAACAATGTCCATTTAATGCTAAAAATGCAGAGTAATGCATTTAGGATGCAAAAGCCCAAGGGAAAGGTACAGTATTGGATGTGAAATTCTTCTAAGCACAAAGGAAGAGCGGGATATGGGGATAGCTGTATGTGATGATCTTAAGCTAGCCAAACATGTGGATAAAGCAACACTAAAAGCCAGAAAGATGATTGGCTGCATAGGGAGAGGAATGGTAAACAGAAAAAGGGAGGTGATATTGCCCCTGATTTACAAAAAATACAGAGAAAGAAGGAATTTTGACTTTGAAAATGTACTTTAAGAGCATACTGATTTGCAATAAACATACTGTCTGGAACAATCTGTGCGTAATTTATAATCCATATAAATCTGCTGACTTTTTATGGGGTTGAATACTTTTGCATGTGCGTTAGTTATAGCCTTTCATGCTGTAAGATTTCATGTGATTGGCTATGTGATTATATCATATCATCAAACTTACAACACAATGGTCAGGTGAAAGTATTAGTATTTTTTTCACTGACTTCATTGTAAAAACATAACTCAAATTATTAAAGCATGAAGACCAGATTATATTATGCAAACATTCCAGATGTATGAGCCTATTCACCTTTCACTTTCTGCCTTCAATGTGAACAAAGGAAGCAATGATGGTCAAGCGAATTACTCCCTGCAGTACATTTGTGTTATATTACAAACGGAATTGCTTCAATGAGAGACAAATCAGACAAAGACCAACTTGAGAACTCACCTCATACACAGCACTCAAATCCCTGAAGAAAGTTTTGGCTCCATCGAGCAAGGCCTCGTTTTCTGGACATACCACAATGTAGGCGACATCACGGTGGCCCCCATAGGGGTCCAGCAGCAGCCGCTCCCAGAATGGTAAGGAGAATGGGGAAATAGTCAAGAAGTCCTTGTCATAACCCACAAGCAGAGTGGGAATGGGAAGGGGTTCAGGAGATTCTTCAGAGCCTGTAGGTAAAGAAAATCAAGCACAAGACACCATGTCAGAGAGGTGCAATCAGCCTAACAAATTCCTCCTTTTCTCATTTTTATTTAGTTATAGGTTCTAGAAAACACGCATGATAGCAAGAGACTTGCTACCCAGAGCAATGTCAGAAAAGACAAAGTGAAAACTACAAGAGATAGCAGGTGGAGATATACAGGTGGAGATAGAGATGCTGACCTGTAACAGGTGTTCTCAGAGGACAGCAGGTTGTTAGTCCTCTCACATAGGTAACATCATCAGATGGAGCTCTGATGCGGAAAACATATGTCAAATTTTCTAGAATTTTGACTAGGCACACTAAGCATGCCCAGCATGCCCTATACCATGTGTTCATGTGGTGTCCCTCTTCGGTCTCATAACATAGAATTATGATTAAAAAAAAAAAGTAGGTTTCGTGAGGACTAAAATCCTGCTATCCTAGGAGAACACCTGTTACAGGTAAGCAACTCTGCTTTCTCCAAGGACATGAAGGATGGTAGTCCTCACACAGGGACCAACAGACATCTAACCAGGTGCCAACAGGCACAACACCACCGGTGCTATTGATAACAGAGGGGGAAACAGCCTGAAATTAAACAATGGGCCCTAGGCAGAGTTGGGTTTTAGATCTCAAACAGAATCCGAAGGACAGACTGGCCAAACCTATTGTCACATCAGCCATCCCTATTCAGACAGTAATGGGATGTGAATGTGTGAAGAGAACTCCACATCGCAGCCTTGCAGATCTCCTGCATGGTAACTGCTTGCAAGTGTGTCACCGACACCACCATAGCTTTCACAGAATGAGCCTTGACATGGCCCCTAAGATGCAGTCCTGCCTGGGCATAACAGAAGGAGAAGCAATTTGCTAGCCAAATGGATACTGACTATTTGGCAACGTAAACACCCAACCTATTCTTATCAAAAGAAACAAAATTGGGTGAAATGTCTTTGGGCTTCTGTTCGCTCCAGATAGAAGACTAAGGCTCGCTTGCAGTCCACTCAGGAATACTCTTGTCACATCAACTTCCTGGAACTTCAGGGGATCAGGTACGCACTATGGGCTTTGAGCAATCTGCTGTCTAATAAAGTCCTGATCTAGACCGACAACCAAGTAGCCATGTGGTATGTCAACAAGCAGGAAGGCACGGGATCATATCTCCTGTGTCAGGAAGTGGTCCACATCTGGTCATGGGCCCTGTCCCATGAGATGATGCTCATGGCCATGTACCTGGCTGGGAGGGAGAACATGGTAGCGGATAGGCTGAGTCAAACCTTCAGACGCCATGAGTGGTCCCTAGACCAGGAGGTAGTGAATCGAATATTCCGCCTTGGGGGAGTCCAGACATAGATCTGTTTGCATCCTCCTGCAACAGGAAGGTGCCTCGGTTCTACTCTCTGTCCAGATCAGACAGCAAACCTTGGACGCCCTTGCCCATCATTGGGCAATTGTCCTCCAATGCTTATCTTCCGATTCCCTTAGTGACGAAGACTCTCTTGAAGCTTCATGAGGACAGAGGGACTATGATCCTCATAGCCCCTCATTGGCCAAGACAGGTCTGGTTTCCACTCCTGCAGGAGTTGTCCATCTGGAAACCGATCATTCTGGGGACTTCCCCAGATCTCATGATGCAAGTAAATGCAGGCTGCAGCATCCCAACTTCCAGGCCCTGTCGCTCACAGCTTGGATGTTGAGAGGTTAATTCTGCAAAAACGTGATCTTTCAGAAAATGGGTCTCTGGTCCTGGTGGCTTCTAGAAAGCCTTCCACTAGAAAGTCCTACAGACTGAAGTGGAGGAGGTTTACCTTGTGGTGTGAGTAGAAGGTCCAATCTCCTGCTCCAGGCCTTAGTGCTTATCCACCTTATACTAAGTTTTATCATGACAGGGTAGTACACATCCTAAATTCCTGCCTAAGGTGGTGACAGATTTCTGTCTTATCCAGTCAATCGCCTTGCCAATACTCTTTCCCAAGCCCCATTCGCACAAAGGTGAATGAGTGTGCTGTACTCATTCACCTTTGTGCGGGCGCCAGGCACTGTCGCACTATTTTTTACGCGTCTGTATTGTATCGGCCTATTTGTTTGCAACTAATGATCCTCTGTGTTTATCCCATGTCTTTTAGAAGTCCAATACTATTTTAGTCTCCACCACCTAAGTCTTGGGGGGGTGGGGGTGTTGGAGGGAAGAGTAGCGAAGGACACAGCCAGGACTCAGAACAGCTGCAGCGTCTATGGTGGGGTGGAACAAGCTCTTTTCATACTGTGCTCTTCACTTCTTAATTCTTATTTCAGTCAGACCCATTTTCAGCAGTGCCATATTTCTCCTTCTTTCCTGCTACTCAGCACTCCCTCCCTGCTCTGGAAATTTTCACAGGAAGAGACCAATTTGTGTGGACAAAGAGACCAAAGAAGAAAAGGCAAGGGATAAAAAAAAACCTGGTGCTGTATCAAAATGACAAAGTGTATATGGAAAAGAAAATATGAAGAATATCAAAACTTTTTACTGGAGTGGAAAAATGTGTATTTTTGTTTTGGAACAAAAGGGAAAGCCAATGTCTCCTATTTGGCTAGACCTCTCTTTCACAGTTCAAATCTTCAGCGGCATTTCATTACAAACTGTCCTCATACTGACAGAGAATTTCCAAAATGTTCTGAACTCCAGTCATTAAAACTCAAGACCTTGCAAAGTCAGACAGAAAAACAGGCAGATGTGTTCGCAAGAGTTGCCAAACAATCCGAGTCAATGACACTAGCTTCCTACCAAGCAACTTGGACCACTGCCCATGCGAGAAAACCTTACTCTGATAGCAAAATTGTAAAAACATGCATCAATGTGATTTCTATTTGATTACCAGAAAACAACCAACTACAAAAGTAAGTTTCAGAACCACAGCTCCCATGTCACACAGCAGAATGCGGGATCTATTTTAACACTGATATTGAACAGTACCTGCATTCACACCTTCAAAAATGTGAACACTTAAGTATTGCACTGGACAAGTCGTGTGACAAACAGGGCAAACTTCAGTTAGGAGTATTTGTATGCACTATTGGAGTGACTGTACAGTGAAAGAAAACCTTTTTCAAATTGTGTCCCTTCGAGACAAAACCTGGGATGTGGATACTAAAGAAACATTCATGCCCATGATCACAAAAACCCACCTGCCTTTATTGGAAATTGTCAACTACATTCATACTCATGATTGAAGAGCTTAATGAGGAAGATCTCCCTGCAGACCTGGTGCTTCACTTCTCTGTACACTGGCTTTCAAGGGGCAAGTTTCTTTGAACCTTTGGTTGCTGAGAAACTGTTCATGGGAGAGAAACACAGAAAGTATCCTGAACTGTCAGACCCAGCTTGGAATCTTGATTTGGCTTTTCTGGCAGACATGTTGCTTCACTTAGATAAATTAAATTTGGATCTATAAAGGAAAATCCAAACTATTACCAGATCTGGTGCAAAACATGTTTGCATTTCATGGACAACTACAAAATGGAACGATAACACACTTCTCTTCAGGGGCAAAAGCTAATTCAACTAAACAGGCAACAGACACAGTTCAACGGACATACCCAGATCGTTAGCACTGCTTCATGATCTCCAGGAGAAATTAACTAAAAGATTTCAAAATCTTCAGTTGAAAAGACCTCAGATTGGATTTCTGGATGACACTCTCTACTGAAGCAGACTGTTTGAAATCTCCATTAGTGGCTGATGAAGCAGCTTCTCAACTAAAAATAACAGAACTTTGGGAAAATGATAGATTGAAGCCTGTTCTAAAGATGGAACCCTTCATTTCTGGAGACTGTGACAAAGGACAAATGCCCTTCAAATTATTTCAATGTTGATTCAAACTGTCTTTGTGAATCTCTTTTCTCTGCCCTAAAACATGTGAAATCCAGACACAAATCTGTTCTGACACCACATATGCAAATTATTGTGTTTCTGCAAAATTGAGTACCAACCAAATTTAAAGAAAATAGAATGCAAAGAATCTCAAGTTTCACTGATTATAACAGGGCTGGAAATCCCAGGAACCAGATCACTTGCACTCTAAAATTTGACATGTGCACCTCATTCAACACATAATTAAGCTCTGGAATTCATTGCCAGAGGATGTGGTAAAGGAAGCTTGATAGCTGGGTTTAAAAAAAGCTTTGGACAAGTTCTTGAAGGAGAAGTCCATAAACTGTTATTAACCAGACAGACTTGGGAAATGCCACTACTTATCTCTAAAATACTATGCATCAATGATTTAAGGGTACACTTATTACATGAACCAAGAAATCACCACACAAATGGAAAGTGTCCCGTATCAAATTTTCAATAATGCTTTTCAAAATGTAAACTGGAAAATTCTCTGTCACTTTAATTTCTTTTTATTAAACATTCATTGCAAAAAAATTTTTTAAGAAGGAAGTGGATAGTTTCATAGAACTTCAATGCACTACTAATTTGTAATGCTTTGTATGGGTTTTAATCATAAACATTCCACCTCCTACCTCTCTAGGCATTCACAGCATGGGACCTATCTACTGTTTGTGATCCTGCCAGATACTTCTGACCTGGACTGGTCACTGCTTGAAACAGGATAATGGGCAACCCTCAGTCTGACAATTCTTATGTAGATGCTGTATTCAGTAGAAGTACCCCTTGGAATAAAATGACTTCACCGACTGAGATGGTCCATACATTGCATAGTGAGATCACCTTAAGAAAAAACTGTACCACATCTTTAGTTACAAACTTCACTCATCAGTACTCCTAGGTATGAAATAAAAAGCCAAGAAACATGATAGTTGATATTTTGAAGAAAGTAACTTGTTCTGCTATTATGAAATTGAAATAAACTGAGCAGATGTGACACAGGTGGAGTGTGGCAGACTTCTGGCACCCTCAAGCAACAGACAAGAGAGAAAGAGGCAGAATGTGGTAGACTCCTGGCACCACAAGTATCAGACAGAGGCAGAGTGTGGTAGACTCCTGGCATCTGCAAGCCACAGAGAGAGAGAAAAGCAGAATGTGGCAAATTCCTATCACCCACAAGCAGAAAAGAGAGAGAGAGAGAGAGGCAGAGTGTGGCAAACTCCTCAAACCCACAAGCAGCAGAGAGAGATTCAGAGATACAGAGTGTGGCAGGCTTTTGGCACCCACAAGTAGAGATGTGCATCAGGTGCCTGATCGTTTCCGCTTTTGAGTTCGTGTGGCCGCAGGAAAGCAAATGTTGCTTACCTGATGTAACAGGTGTTCTCACAGGACAGCAGGATGTTAGTCCTCACAAATGGGTGACATCGAGGATGGAGCCCTGTACGGAAAACTTTTCTGTCAAAGTTTCAACAAGCTTTGACTGACACTGGCACACTGGGTGCACTGAGCATGCCCAGCCTGCAATTATCCCTGTGAGCCACAGGTGTCTCCCTCAGTCTCGTCTTATAGCTAAAAAGCGCAAGCGAAACTAAAATAAGAGTATACAGACCCAACTCCGCGGGGTGGCGGGCGGGTTTTGTGAGGACTAACATCCTGCTGTCCTGTGAGAACACCTGTTACATCAGGTAAGCAACATTTGCTTTCTCACAGGACAAGCAGGATGGTAGTCCTCACAAATGGGTGAGTACCGAGCTGAGGATGCCCGGGAATGCACCAGATACACCGCAGATGCGCAAAGGCGTAACGACTGAGGTGGAAATGGGAACGGAGGGCATCCGCAACACCATAATGGGTTCGTGGAAGGATGTTGGGTAGTGAATTGAAAAAAGTAAGAGTAGGCGGACTGGCCAAACATGGAGCATGCCGGCTAGTCAAATGTAAGCAATAATAGGCTGCGAAGGTATGGAGAGGACTCCAGGCTGCAACCTGATAAAAAAGTACAAGCAGCAGTAACCAAAGGGAAGCTGTTAAGGCTAAGACGGACACAACAGTATGTGGATACCCACAGTGTTGTAGTGAAATGTCTGCTTGTTGGTAGGAAAGGAAATATAGACCACTTAATCAGAAGGATTAGGTCTGTGTGGCCACTGGAAGTAGCAGCTTGACCCTTGCATGAAGGAAAGAGTCAAGTGGAATTCACATGGAATGCAGTGCAATGTAGATAGAATGTAAGCGCAGCATTACTGTCCAGGAATGTGGAAAACCCAGTCTCTCCCTAGGGCGAGAGAGAGAGGTTAGGAAAAATTAATAGAGTATTTCCTGAGGAAAGGAGATACAACATCTACCTGAAAAGGATAGAAAGTTGAATGCGTAGAACTACTCAGTGGCAGAGGAACGGAGTCAGGTGAGTATGGAAAGAGTGCATAACTCACGGACCCTGCTGGCAGGAATGACATTAAGAGGGAAAGAAGTTCCCTTGCCAAACTGTGGAAGAGAGGAATGGAAAGGCTCAAACGTAGAATGTATGAGACTTATAAGGAGAATATATATGTTCATTCCGTGATTAGAGAAATAGAGGCGGCTTGATCAGTGGATAATCCATGGTAAGCCGACTCAGAGAGGATTACCGAAAACGGGAACCCAACTCCCAAAACGATACACCTCCTAAGAGAAAGGTGTATCTATGTGGAGGATGTCTGGAGAACAGAATCCGAGGGAGTAAGAAAAAATGGTGGAAAAGTAAAAGGGGTAATACCTCTTTTTTTTTTTTTTTTTTTTTTTTTTAGCGTCAGGAGGTAAAGCCTGCCATATTAAACGGCAAGATTTATGTTTAGAAGGTTTTGTGACGCTACCAGAACCTAAGAACATCAGTAAGTCTATGATTTGGGACTGACTGGTGAGAGAATAAAAGGTTACTGATATGATGGATTGAGAAGTATGGGAAAGCATACTGATCTCAGTCAGGGAGTGGGGAAAAGAATACTGAACCCCATCCCAGTTCAACATTAGAAGAATGCTGGCTACGAGAGGCAGCAGAAGAGATATATTGAAGAGGCCTTTGATGGAAGAAAAGGCATCTAAGGGAACGCATAGGAAACATGTGCAGGGAGCAGAACCTGTGCATCGTATGGAATGATGCAGACGCCGAGGAAAGTTTAGTTAAACTCAGCGTTAAAAGATTTGCCCTGTACACATGTAATTGAGACCATTCGAGAGGATAGAACCTACGTGGAGAAGGTCTGATAGAGCGTTCATTAAATCTCTTAGATATGTGGCCCAAGGACGCATGAAGTGAACAAGGGCCAAGGGTAGAGCTGCGCAGCTGTCTAGCAGAGCAGCTAAGAGGTAATGCGTGCTTATGAGTTGGAAAGCACATTGTCCCTATGCTGTCTGTCTGTATGCACAAAGAATTGTTGCAAAAGCAGTATTGGAAGGCATAAGGGCATAACTCATGGGTGCAACGTCCAGGAAGTTTATGAGAAACTATGCTGGAGTGCAATAGATGCATAATGGGTTGACAGCTTTCAGGAGAAACTTTATAACCCTAAGGAATTGCGAGCATGAGTCGAAGGAGACTAGGTCCTAGTTCGAACTGGGATAAGAATCAGGGACGAAAGCAATGAAACCACTTAGGTCCATTGAGTATAGAATGTCACTGAATATAACCCATAGCAGTTTTGAATTATGAGAAAAATGCATAGTGGGAAGAAACCCCATAGCCCAACCATGAAAAGTTGAAAGGCTGAGGTTATGGAAAATATGCACAGGGACATATAACAATGTATCAGAATGTCTGTGCGCATGCTGGACAAGAGGGTCTTAAGACTGTGGTGTCCAGAAGTGTTACAGAAGGGATTTATGGCAGTGACAGTAATCCCAGTTAGTAAATGTATAGTGAGTCCTGAAAAAAGTGAGAGCTCCTTGCATGTACTGAAAGTGGTTAGCAGTAGTCTATGCAAGGAAAGTGAATGATGTTACACTCCGCAGAGAAAACAGCATTCACCAACAGTGATGCAAGAGACAGTTCACTTACCGAAGCTGGTGCCAGCGGCAGAGCTTGGGGTTGTAATGTTGACTCACCATAAAGCACATAGAAACATTAAAATAATGTTCTTACTGCAGTATGGAGTGATGGTAACCAAAGATACCATTGTACCTGTGACGTCTAAAGAAAGTTGGATTTTCTTAGGTCCAGGATGTGCGGAGAGTAACTATTTTCTGTTAAAAGAAAGAATAGTGCAATTAAAACTCCCCAACCCCCCTCCCTTCTCCCCTCTGCACTTCGTAGCGCCTGGGGGAGTGTACCGGGACTTTGGTACAAGGTGGGGTGGCCGCTCTGATATCTGACCAGATGGGAGACCAGGAGGTGTCCCAATGGAGGATATCATGTAGGCTCCTGCAGGTGTGTGAGCGGTAAGTGGTACCCGCATTTCTGTATGCTGTACAAGGAGACACTGAGACCTGTGGCCAGGCCTCAAGGTGGACTTGTACATGGGGCAATGGTTGCTGAATCTCATGTTTAGCAGATCAGCCAATGCAGCTGGACCTTGGTTGGGAGGGAACCAAGAGTCAGAGCATTGGTCGGCACAGGGACTTGTTACTGACAAGAGAAGAAGCCCTGCTGCAATCCCAAGAAGATAGAGGGGTTCTCCTGATATTGTGGCTAACATAGCTAACATAGCGATATGTGACACTAATACAGTTCTAAAAGGCACATGACCCAGAACTTTTCGAACCACGGTCCGAATGGGAGAACACAACTCTATGGGAATGCCGCCGAAGCGGGTACTTACCATCCGACGTGGATCGCCGCAAGACGAGCCGGTGAAGATTGTTGACTCCGACGGTCTCCGGAGTCCTCGAGGGTAAGGCCGGGGACGTAAACGTCCATCTCGCTCTGAAACCCGGTATGGTGGCACAGGTACAGAGGAGACAGGCCAGGCGTGAGTGGCGTTTAGACTGCTAAGTGTAACAGATGGCCATAGTCCCACACCACTTGACGGTGGGGCACGCCAGGAACAGAGGAGCCCTAACGGAACTCATGTTCCCTTCCCTCGTCACAGCGGCTCGATGTGTCGTGACGCCAATGCAGAAGCTGTCGGACCTGGATCCGGAAGTTCTGGATCACCAAGGACTGCCAAAACTGTAGGAACAGTGCTGATGGCAGTGGTGATGTCGCTCTGCCCGAGCGTTGTCCAGCCTGGAGAAGGATGGCACCGATGTGCTGGATGGCGTCAGCGGCGGACGATCACGATGTCGGCGATGATGGGTGCCACGGTGCTCGGCCCGGTCTTTCCCCAGCGCCGAGATGGAAGCCCTCGTCGTCCTGGAAGGCGATCGATGACGAACTGTCAGCACGCCTGCTCTGCTCCTGACACAATGGAGTGTCTTAAGCTAATACGGGGCTTAAAAAAGAACCCAAAGCGTGGAGCAATGTGAGGAGGCGAGGGTATTATGTGGCGGTGCTATGTCGGTATTGACGATATTGAAGGCAACCTAAGGGGCTTCGAGGATATCATCAAAATGGGTATGAAAAATCGTCGATGACTGGCCAGGAGAATGATGACAGTGACGGGCACTGACAGCAGTGGCATAGGTATCTTTGAAACGATGTGGAATCGAATAATCGAAAAACATTGCCGTTATTGAAAAAGATACCGGCATCGACTGAGTCGAAGTCGAATCAATAGGGCGTCAAGGACACCGAAGGAAAACGGAGGTGTCGAGGGCATCGATGCATGGAGGCGGGCATTTATGCCGTTTGTGGCATGGCCACGGGCATCAACTATAGGGCCACAGACGTTGACGGTATCGATTTGGACAGACTCAGATTTCCAAGTGTACATGGCATCGGTGCCCCAGACACGTGTGTCGGTGGCATCGATATGGACACGTATGGAATCAATGGCATGGATCTCCCAGTCGATGAATTCCATCCCGGCATCAACGCCAGTCCTGGAATCGGCATGGGCATCGATGCCAGCCATAAGGCTGGCATTGGCATCAACGCCCATCCATGGAATCGAGCCGGCATGGATACCCACCGATGGGACCCACCTGGGCATCGAATTTCACCGATGGGAGCAGCCTGGCATCGACTGCCCTCGATGGATGCATTCTAACATAGATGCCCATGGATGAAACACCTGGGCATCGGTGTCCATCGATGCAAAAGGACCTGGCACCGATGCCATCGACGGACGGCCATCCGGCACCAATGCCATCGACGGACAAGCCATCCGGCACCGATGTCCACCGATGGGGACCATCCGGCATCGATGCCCACCGATGGGGACCATCCGGCATCGATGCCCACCGACGAATCGATGTGGCACCGATGCCCACCGATGGAAAAGGGCTGGACATCGGTGGGGAGGATGGGGCATCGATGGCATCCCCAAAAGGGGGGGTGGCATCGATGAAGTGACCCTGGGATCGTTAAAAAGTGTCTCGGGCAGCGGTGGCGGCGACCCGAGTATGCATGGCAGTGACTAACAGCGTGTGTGTCAATGGCATGCATCCGGGTAGGGACGGCACCGAGGAAGCCCAAGGAAAAAAACAGTGCGTAGGAGGAAAAAGCCTGGTAGCACTGAAAAGCAAAAAACATGGATAAAGGCATCAGGGCACCGTGGGGGGAGGGGCGCTGATGACATATAAAAGCCCAGGGCGGTTTAGGAGGGTCCCGGTGTAGCGATAGGGTATCGACTGCGTGAGGGTACCAGGGAACGAAGGACTTGAAGCTACAGAGGTCCTAAAGTTAAGGAAAAAATCCCTACCCCACTAGCATAAGCAAGCAGAGTGTCACAGAGATACTCGCAAGCTGTTTAAAGCTAACTGAAAAATGGGGGAAGGGAAGGCTTCAGTCAGTTAACAGCCTTAAGATAGTGACAGGAACCGACCGAAAAATAAGAATTAGTACTCACCGAGCGTCGTAAAAACGTACGCGGAGGGAGACCTGTGCAGGGAAAAGTGTTTTTTGAAGTGAAAAGTTAAGTGTTTCCATGAGGTAATTAGTTAAAAAATCCTCACAGAGCTCCAACCGCTATGCTGACTGCAGAGCGGAAAAAAGAAGACTGAGGGAGACACCTGTGGCTCACAGGGATAATTGCAGGCTGGGCATGCTCAGTGCACCCAGTGTGCCAGTGTCAGTCAAAGCTTGTTGAAACTTTGACAGAAAAGTTTTCCGTACAGGGCTCCATCCTCGATGTCACCCATTTGTGAGGACTACCATCCTGCTTGTCCTGTGAGAAAATCTTGTATTCCCGCGGATCGGCATTTTTTTTTCCCGTGAAAAATTGTTTTTCGGCTTAGTGCGCGCTATTGTACGAATTTCCTAATCATCAAAAAAGGATTGCACATCCCTACCCACAAGTAGCAGCATACAGAGAGAGAGAGAAAGAGAGAGATAGCATAGCAGACTCCTGGCACTCAAAAGCAGCAGAGAGAGGCAGAATGTGCCAGACTCCTGGCATCGCCAAGCAGCAATGAGAGGGGCAGGAAAGATAAAGGTAATGCCATTATTATTAATAAAAAAAAAACATTTTACATGTTGAAAAGAAGTTATAAAATGTGTGGCTCTTTAGCACTCTTCATTTTGGTTTTTTGGCTGCTGGTCTGTGAAAAGTTGGCCACCCTTGCTATAGAATGTTCATTAAGATGTATTAATCATTGTATTTTATTTAGAATATGGGCTATAGATTATGGGAATATGTTCAGTTTCATTAATATGTGGGTTGGCAGGGTGAGTTATTGGAATGTGATTTAGTTTAACCGTGAGGGTATTGTCATTTAAGACTAATCGGAGAAAATTCTTTTTCACTCAACGCACAATAAAGCTCTGGAATTTGTTGCCAGAGGATGTGGTTAGTGCAGTTAGTGTTGCTGGGTTCAAAAAGGGTTTGGATAAGTTCTTGGAGGAGAAGTCCATTAACGGCTATTAATCAAGTTTACTTAGGGAATAGCCACTGCTATTAATTGCATCAGTAACATGGGATCTTCTTAGTGTTTGGATAATTGCCAGGTTCTTCTGGCCTAGTTTGGCCTCTGTTGGATACAGGATGCTGGGCTTGATGGACCCTTGGTCTAACCCAGCATGGCAATTTCTTATGTTCTTATGTGAGGCAAGGAGGAGTGAGCAGAGAGCACAGGAAAAGGTCAGGCAGATCTCTCACCTTGCCTGCTGCATCTGCTCCTGGTAGTTGCCAGTCAGAACTTTAGTGACATTTTTTTTGTTTTGTGACAAAAGATTTTTAAAAGGAGAGATATTATTGCAAAGCTCTATAGACACACTTAGATACTTGCTTGCTTGTTTTGAAATGTGAAACTTTTTTTTTAAATTTAAAAAATCTAATAAGTTTCTTTAAAACAAAATACACAAGCCTGTCCCATGGAGATAGGGTGACATCTTGTGGTCAGTATGTGTTACCGCAGAGTATGTTCATCCTTTCACCTCCCTTTTATTATGCCCATTGTGGCACTGGAAAGGTTCTAAAGTTATGGCATGGTGAGGTGAAGAATTTTTTGTGCTGGATGTATCTAAAAAGAAGAAGCAACCCTCAGTTGCACAGTGGGTGATACTTCTTTAGCATTTAGCTGTAGAATTTGGGACAAAGTTGCTTTGAAAGGTAGAGCATAAAAACTGGCTTTATTTATTGAACTTGATATGAAAAACAAAAGTGGTTTACATGTATTGATCTCATTTTTATTTATTTGAAAATATTAAATCAGCTATATAGGGTGGGGTGAAGGGAGATTTGTAAGTATTCAGGCCCTTGTGCACGATCAATTGAACTTCCATCCTGTCATGTCCCTGTGGGTAGACAATGGAGGGCTTTTAATGTGAGTGATCCTGGTGCTGAAGAAATGGGAGAGAAAGAATAACCCTGAGGAGAGATGGAAAGATTGGGGGTGGGAGGCGCTGAACTTAAAATGAGAGGGTGGGGTTTGCCTGGCCCAATATCATTTAATTATGCTCTAAACTGCCGCAAGTCCATTTTTTAGAGTAGGGCAGTACAGAAACGTGAACATGAAATGAAAGCAATATATCCCATCTCCCCAGTGAGAAAAGGAATTTTATATTGATTATTGTTTTGATTTTATTATACTGAGGATTTATATTGTGTGTGTGATTTAAGACCAACTGTAACATGCAATGGGTGCAGGTTTTTCCCATATAAAAGACACGAGTAAGGAGAAATGTTGTTACTTGTAAATTTCTTTTCCTTTGGTCCTGCTAAACCCAGTTCAGTCCTGTATAGATGGGTAGTTTCCCCCTAATAGCAGTTGGAGGCAGACAATACTGATTTCCATACATGACATCACTGCCACTACTTAGGGGTGTTGCAACATAGCAGTATCCAGTATACTTCTTTCAAAGCTTTGGATCGGACTGAAAATACTTTCTGGTTACCTTTCCATTGAGGTATCTCTATCTATATTTTGGTTTTCTTTTTTTAATACAAAAAACCTGAACAGAACTGCAAATGATCCTGAGAAAAAGACTTCCCAAGACTCCCATCCAATGGAGAGAGAAAGAAAAACAGAAACAGTCCAGGAAGATAAACAACTATGTACAGCTAAACTGCAGACAGAAAATCTAGCTCAATAGATGGGTTGGCCTTGCTTTCTAGGAGGGTCTTGGATTGGTATAGCAGGACTAATGGAAAGGAAATTAACAGGTAAGAAAATGTCTCCTTCCATCTCATCCTGCTACACCAGTCCAGTCCTGAACAGGTGGGAAAGTACCAAAGCCCTACCTATCTGGGTGGGCGGAAGGGAGGGCCACCCTGAGAACTCCAGTGCCATAGGCAGAATCCGCCCTGGCTAGAATATCCAACTGGTAATGCTTCACAAAGGTATGCAACGACGACCACGTTACTGTCCTACAAATGTCCGCAGGTGATAATGCCTGCATCTCTGCCCAAGACACCGTCAGTGCCCTTGTGGAATGTGCTCACACCAAATCTGGCAGCCTTTTTCCTTTCAGTACGTAAGACAAGAGAACATTCTCCTTTATCCAGCGCCCCAAAGTAGCTTTGGAGTCCACTTCTCCCTTTTGTTGACCCCTAAGTAGGATAAACAATCTATCTGACTTGCAAAAGTCATTTGTCACCTCAAGATATCTTAACATTGAAGGGACTGATATTCGGCTCCCCATTCCTCCCAGGGAAAAGCCGACAAGAAAACTGACTGATATGAAAAACGGAGTTAACCTTCAGGAGAAAAGACAGCACTGGCCAGAAAGTGACTGCATCTACAGAAAAGACCAAATAAGGGTCCCAGTAGGACAAAGTCTGAAGTTCTGAAATTCACCTATCAGAGCAGTTAGCTACCAAGAAGGCCGCCTTCAAGGAAACATCTTTCAAGGTTGCTTGCCGCAACGGTTTGAAAGGAGAAATCATGAGGGCCCGTAACACCAAGTTGAGATCCCAGGAACAAGCAGCTGAAAAGGATGACAATCTCTTGAACCCCCTAATAAACATCTGTGTGAATTGCTATAGAAAGGCCACCCAGCTTTCTTTGATAACAAGAAATAGCTGCGATCTGAACAGGTAATTCAAAGCAAGCCTCTTATCCAGCCCTCCTTGCAGAAACACTAAGATACCAACAAACACACAGAAACCGATGTGATATGTTCTCATGACACTTCGGTATATAAAAATTAAATAATAATAATAATCCCACCTGTCTCTGCAGATTCAACCTGCTGCAAGGCCTGCATGTGTAGGAAGCTCCTCCAAAATGGCTGTCGGGCCTAATGTGCCCGCTGATGGCCACAATTCTGCTTCCCCTGCTGCTGCTGGTAACTGCCATGAATCTGGGAAATGTGAAGGGACTTCTCTCGGCCCTGGAAACTCCCCTATCTGAATGCCTCCATCCGAAACTCACTCAATCGCCGTGGCCTCTTCTCCACAGCTGCATGATGCACCCCACAGGCCTTGCATGGTTGGTCCTGTCCATGCTGGTGATCGTTGCAAGGAAAAAATAAACCGGCACTCATCCATCCCAGAGCTGATTTGATGCTCCGGCAAGTCTCCTGGAACTGCAAAGCCCTATCACTGCCTTCAGTCAACCCTGTCAACTTTTTTTTGGGGAACTTTATCAGAAGAAGTGGAGGGAAGGGGAGGGGGAAGAGAGAGAGAGAGAAAGTCACAGCTCAAAAACCTTCCTCTCAGGAAAACTCTCAGCTCCTTTGCTACTTTATCCTACCCCCCCCCCCCCCCGAGCTCAATGAAGTCCCCTTTGGAACGGGGAGGTGCCAAAAATGGCTTGCACCGCTGGCCATAATCTTGGAATCCATTGTTATCCTACTGCACCACCCAGTCCTACCATCTGCTGGAGGCAGAAAATACTGGATTCCTGCTATATTGTACCACCCCTAAGTAGTGGCAATTATGTCTCATTTGTAAATCAGTGTGGTCTGCCTTTATCTGCTGGTAGGGGGTAACAATCCACCTGTATGGGACTGGAGTGGTGAAGCAGGCCGAAATGGAAACTGTAATTACATTGCATTACATTTTCTAAAAAGATTAAACAGAACTAGGGGTAGAACCATCTTATCCATATGTCATTGTTCATTTAATATGGGTCCTGAATACTATGGGTTAATATATCTTAATAGTTTATTTATTTAAAAGAGATTTATATCCCGCACCCACCAAAGTTCGGGGTGGGATACAAGTAAACAAACATAATAATATCCTCAAAGTCAGAATCAATTAAGACAAATTAGGAACATAAAATAATAAATACAATGATAAATTTAAATAAACTAACAAATATAGAATGAAGAAAGGCTACTGGCATAAAGTAAGGTTCATAACAGAAATTAAAGATTTTATCTACTTGAGTCACAAAGGTCTGCAAATGCCTGATTAAATAAGTAATGTTTTAAGTTTTTGTTTTTTTTTTTAAATCTTTTGAGTTATTTAGAGTTCTTAGAGTGAGTGGTATTGAATTCCAGAGGATTGGTCCTGCGATGGAGAATGCCCGTTCATGAGTTGTAACTAATCTTGTTAGTTTTGGTGAGGGAATTTGTAATAGGAGTTGGTTCTTTGACCTTAGGTTTCTAGCAGGAGTGTATAAGTGAAGGCTTGCTGATAACCAATCGTTATTGTGTATGATGGGTAAGATTTTATATTTTATCCACCATTTGATCGTTAGCCAATGTAATTTGAATAGAATAGGGGAGATGTGTTCGTAGATTTTGGTGTTTGATAGTAATCTGGCTGCTGCATTTTGCATTAACTGTATAGGCTGAGTGGTGGATAGAAGACCACCGTCAAAGAGTGAATTACAATAATCAATGCTGGTTAATATTAATGACTGAAAGATTGTACGGAAATCAGAAGTGTTAAATAATGGCTTGATGTGTCTTAGCAAATGGAGTTTGTAGAAAGATGATTTTACTATAGTTTTGATGTGGGATTGCATGTTTAGTTTGGGATCCAGTATGATTCCAAGATTGCGAATATTTTCTTTTATAGCAGTAGTAATATTTGAAAAGGAAAAAATTTTAGGGATGTCATCAAATTGAGGATGACAAAGAATCATGATTTTAGTTTTTGATAAGTTAAGACTGAGTTTGTTATGGGATAGCCATGTATTGATGGTGGATAGACACAATGTTAGATACTGAGCTGTGGATTTCCAGCTATCACGGGTGAGGAAGTAGAATTGATCATCATCAGCATAGAGTCGGTAAATGACCTCCAGGATAGAGAGGAGTTGACACAGTGGTATGAGATAGATGTTGAAAAGGACTGCTGAGAAGGCAGAGCCTTCAGGTACCCCAATATTCAGTGGAAATTGGGAAGAGGAGGTACGATTTATAGATATTTGTTGTGTTCTGTTGGAGAAGTATGATTTGAACCAAGAGTGAACTGTTCCTGAAATTCCGATGTTTGATAGTCTAAACAGTAGTATTTCATGATTAATAGTATCGAAGGCTGCAGATAAATCTAGAAAAACAGACATATGATGTACTTTGGTCGAATCCATGTTGAATGATATCTGTGCTGGATAATAATAGCATTTTGGTGCTGTGATTGGGACTAAAACCAAATTGATATTGATCAAGTATGGAGTAGTTATTTAAATATTCAGTAAGTTGTTTACATGTAACGGATTCCATGATTTTGGCAAGAAATGGGAGAGAAGAAATTGGGCTATAGTCTTTAACGTCTGGAATGTTATTTAATGCATTCTTTAGAATGGATTAATAAAAGAAAATTCTAGCTGTCAGTTTCAATGAGTCCAAATACTCTCTGGTCTATCTTTGAACTAATATAATTAAGTACAGTGTTGTCCAATAGAAAACTGCAGACAGCTGCAGGAGGATCTCACCCAGCTCTGATCAGCTGCAGGACATCGCTAAACAGAAGCTACCACCAGTTCCCACAGGCTGTTCCTAGTCCATCCAAGAATATTTGTTTTGAAAAAACCCTGGATTCTGATCGTTTAACAAAACTGAAAATTTTGATGGGATCTCTTGTACCTCTCTCATCTTATTCCTTTCCCATTCAATCTTAATGAGGGAGCTATCACAACAATTGGCTGGCTGGCAACATAGCACAGTGTTTGAAGCACAGAAACTTGGAAGCTCAGGTTCTATGCCTTGTGTACCAAACTGATGCATCCTTTCTAAGCTCAAACTAAGCGCATTAGTGCAGGGAAACCTAACTTAGTGAATTATCTTGTGCAACACTGTGGGTATTTTATATCTACCATATAAATGGGCTTGGACCGACGTGCCGCAAATGCGTAGTAGAGAGCAGCTCTACTGCGCATGCGCGAGAGCACGTCAGTCAGAGGGGAGCCCAGCAGACGGCTGTCTTGGAAATGGCGAGGAGGAGCAGCGGCGGCAGCACAGGAGGTCTTCCGGGGGGGTCTCTCTCTCGCGCGCGCGGGGAGAAGCAGCGGCGGCGGCACAGACACAGAAATGGGAGGTCGCTGGGCGTCTCTCTTGCGCGCGCGGGCCAGCAACAAGCCCGGTGGAGAGTCGCGCGCGCGCGAGAGAGAGACCCCGGGAGACCTCCCATGGAGCAGCGGTGGTGGTATCTAAATGTCAGGCGGGCCAGAGAGAAGAAGAGGGAGTGGAGGAGGGCTGAGGGAGAGAGACGGGGTTGTGGAGGAGGTGGGAGAGGAAGGAAGAGGATGTAAGTGGGGAGGGTAAAGTTGTGGAATACAGAAAAAGGGAGTGGAGGAGGGCTGAGGGAGAGGGAAGGGGTTGAGGAGGTGGGAGGGGAAGGAAAGGGAAGATGAGAAGGGATGGAAGGAAGAGGATGTAAGTGGGAAGGGTAAAGTGGAGTAGAGAAAAAGAGGGAGTGGAGGAGGGCTGAGGGAGAGGGGAAGGAAAGGGAAGGTGAGGGGGAAAGGAAAAGGGAAGAGGATATGACTGAACAAGTGGGAAGGGTAAGAAGGTCTGGAGAAGAGAAAAAAGATTGGAGGAGGGCTGGGAGAGGGAAGGGGTTGTAGATGAGGTGAGAGAGGATGGAAGGAAAAGGGAAGTTGTGGAGAACAGAGCGGCTCTAACCGTGCCGGTCTGACCGATGGAATCTCGCCCGTTTTAATGGGCTTAACGTCTAGTATATAATAAAGCACAATACTGTTCCTAATTTAGCTATATAGACTTCAATATATAGTAACATAAAAGATGGCAGATAAAGAACAAATTGGCTCATCCAGTCTGCCCAGGTAAGATTGTTCTATTTGGTAATTTCAGCAGTTTATACTACATTTAAAGAATGAACTAACATTTTGCTTCAAATCGGCACAGCAACATCTTATCTTGCTTACTTTTTATTTATTTATCTGCTTCTCCCAAGAGGCTACAGGCAGTGTACATGAGAAACAAACAATCCATAATGAACTAAGTATACAATTTTCAACACCTCTAAGCAATAATTTCAACCTGAAAATAAATAAAAGCCAGAAAGATAAAAGCAGCATATTACTATTAATATTGGTTCCCACTATAACTAAAATGCACAGTATTAGTGGTTTAATCTGACTGCCTTGGGGACCCCAATACTAAAAGCCAGTAAATTTACCATAGGATCCTCGTCCTGCCATTTTGTGGAACTGCTGCCAAGTGAGAGGTCCCTGAACATGCTGGATGTTCTCCCAGGTCCTGCCTGTCCGCTTTTTTTGGATAGCATCTTGGAGAAATGGCTGCAAGGAGAGCAACATGCGCACCACATCTTGAGATGACAGCATACTGATGTCCAGCACTGAAGAGAGACCAAAAAAGGGACAACACATTCAGAACAGTGCCTTCCCTTACAAAAGGGTATTTTCAAAGGTATTTCTGTGGAAAGACCATGGACCTAAGGAAACAGCCATCAGAAAAATACCAGTCCAATATGCAGGTAAACCTTTGTGTGTATGTGCTGTATGCATATACACCAGGACTGGGAGCAGAGCTAGGGAGCGGTTTGGACTTACATGCATACTTTTTGATTTTCAAAAGTATGCCATGAATTTTCCTCAAAATATCCTGGACACAAATTAGTAGGTGTAAAATGCATGCAGGTAGTTTTGGTGAAATAATTTTCAAAGTGAACATACACACGTAAGTTCGCTTTGAAAACTGGTGCCACTTGTGCATGTTTTTGCTGACTTTCCTATGTAAGCTGTTACAAAATTATGCCCAGTGTGCTAGGAAGAAACATACTGGAACAGGGATAAGCTTTTACCAACTCAGAGGCCAAAATATTGGGCCACAATTAGCTTCTGGACTGCGAGAACTATCACTGTAAAAAAACAAAACAAAACAATGTATTTCATGCATATCACATAGAGAGTAACTACAAAAGCACACAATGTACTGCACAATAAGGAGACAGTTTTCAAACCATGCATTTTGGAAGAAAGTCAATTAAACTTTTCCCCAAGTTTCAAAAAGAAAGTCTGTGTGTAATTTCAATTTGAAACGTGCTGTGGGTACCTGCAGACATTTTGCACCTTCTTTTTTGCAGGTAT
Organism: Rhinatrema bivittatum; assembly: GCF_901001135.1. Taxonomy (NCBI): domain Eukaryota; kingdom Metazoa; phylum Chordata; class Amphibia; order Gymnophiona; family Rhinatrematidae; genus Rhinatrema; species Rhinatrema bivittatum. The sequence continues at coordinate 60,987,251 of NC_042625.1, read as the reverse complement.
TTTATTCCATTTAAAATAAGGTGTGAAAAGGTAAAAATGCAATCAATGCACCCTCCCAGGGAACACTTCCTCTTAAAAGCACATGTGCTGTTCTACAACATCTGACTTTTAGTTAAAGGGTAATGTGGAAAAATGTGTTTGCCTGAACACACCTTTCTGCCTGCATTTGAATGTGTATTTTCTGTGCGCAAAACTGCAGATGTTTTGCATACAGAAAATGTTTTGCATACAGAAAATGTGTGTTTCTAAATGGGAAATCCCATGCAAATGAGAGCATTAAGCAGTACTCCCCAATGCAAATAGACTGAATTTGACCAGTGCACTTTTCTTAGTGCTGGAAACTTAACTCTTGGGTAGGAGCTGGAGTTAAGCTTCCATCGCTATTGCGCTGGCACTTAAAACCCCTAAAAAAAGGAGAAAAAAATGTTTTAAAAAGGTTTTAAAATGTCAACAGATAAGCTGCCAGATATATCAGTACTTATCTGCCTGATGCAGTTCACCACTACTTATCCGGCTAAGTAGCGGTCGCCCACACCGGATAGCTGTATAAGTACTTATTTATCTGGCAGAGACTACCCATTGCCAGTTAGCTGGATAATTCAGTATTTATCCAACTAAATGGCAACAGCTGGCATCAGTTATCGCCTGTCAGGGATGCCTCCCCCTTCTTGAATTAAAATGTGCATTTGGCCTTTGCTGAATGCACATTTTACAGTTTTTGCATGTTTTTTTAAACTCTTGAAGTATTGCATAGCATTAGCATTATTAATCTGAGCTTTAAAAATGTGTGCTGAAAACTATGCATGTTTTCTTCACGCTTAGATTATTGCATCAGCCTGTCACAGTCATCTTTCTAAGTACTTTGCTTTTCTGTCTGACCATTTTTCTTCTCACCTTTCAATCATTTTTATTCTTTATTCTTCTAAAATTACAGAACCAAATCTTGCTGACACACACATATAGCCATCCTCACTGACTAGGCCTTACACAAACACTGCCTCAAATACACACACAGCCTCTCACTTGTTATAAAGGCACATAAACATCCTGTCTCCTATAGTCACATGGCTCCATTTTCTATCTCATAGGAAAACTCAGTGGGTCCCTTACTCTTTTACAGAGACTGAAATGCATGCACACAAAACCAAGCCAGTCTCTCCCTCACAGATAGTTAGTCTTTCTAACAAACCCAGCCAGCCACAATTTTCCTCTTACACACAGCTGCTTCCTCCCTCTTGTTCTTCCATCCAACCCTCTCAATTTGCTTCTTCACCTCTACCACATTACCATTCATTATCATCATCTTTATTTTTCTCACCATTCTTCAGTTCACTCTATATTTGTCATCTGTCATCTCTATACAGCTGTCCTAGTGTCCATCTCTTATCTTCCTAATTATCCCATATCTTCACTTACTGCCCCTTCCCTCTTGGTTCTTCATTGCCCTTTTTCCTCATCTAAGCCCTCTCTCTCTCATTCTCATTTCCAGGAAAGCAGAGTTGCTTACCTGTAACAGGTGTTCTCACAGGACAGCAGGATGTTAGTCCTCACGTATGGGAGACATCATCAGGATGTAGCCCAATCACGGAACACTTTTGTCACTTTTGGGGTGGCAGGCGGGTTTTGTGAGGACTAACATCCTGCTGTCCTGTGAGAATACCTGTTACAGGTAAGCAACTCTGCTTTCTCACAGGACAAGCAGGATGGTAGTCCTCACATATGGGTGAGTACTGAGCTGAGGATGCCCGAGAAATGCACCAAATGTACCCAAAGACGTGCAACAGGCACAACTGGGGTGGCATTTGGTAGAGGGCATCCTGAACTCTAACGGGTTGGCGGAAGGATGTTGGTACCTCAGTTCACAAATAAGTTGCATAGCACAGAATGGCCGAAGATGGAATCTTGTCTGCCAGCCTTGTCTAAACAATAATGGGCTGCGAAGGTGTGGAGAGAGCTCCAGGTAGCAGCCTTACAGATGTCAGCAAGTGGCACAGAGCGTAGATTCGCTACTGATGTTGCCATGGCCCTGATAAGAGTGTGCCTTGACACGGTCTTGAAGCGGAATGCCTGCCTGCTGATAGCAAAAGGAAATACAGTCCGCTAACCAGGAGGAGAGAGTCTGCTTACCCACAGGTTTACTAAATTTGATGGAATTGAAGGAAACAAACAATTGAGTGAATTTCCTGTGGCCAGCTGTACAGTCTAGATAGAATGCTAGAGCACGTTTACAGTCAAGGGTATGCAGAGCCCGTTCTCCTGGATTTGAATGGGGCCTGGGAAAGAAGGTGGGTAGTATAATGGATTGATTGATATGAAACTCCGATACTACCTTAGGCAAAAACTTAGGGTGAGTGTGGAGTACTACCCTATCATGCAGAAGTTTAGTGTAAGGCAGGTAGGTGACTAAGGCATGTAACTCACTAACTTTGCGAGCAGATGTGATCGCCAAAAGAAAAATCACTTTCCAAGTGAGATAGCGGAGATCACAGGATTGGAGAGGCTCAAACGGCGGTTTCATGAGCCGCCCCAAAACCATGTTGAGGTCCCAGGAAGGGGCCCGAGGACGCACTGGAGTTTTAAGGTGAAACAAGCCCTTCAAAAAGCGTGTTACAAGGCGTTGTACTGAAATAGGTACATCCCCGACACCTTTATGGAAGGTGGCTACCGCACTGACATGTACCCTGATAGACGAAGTTTGGAAGGCTTTCATGAAGCTACTAGGACACGGGAAAACAGCTCTGAAAGATTAAGAGGTTGAAGTATTAACCTTTCAACATCCAGGCAGTCAGGGAGAGGGCCTGGAGGTTGGGGTGACGAAGGCAGCTGTTGTTCTGAGTGATCAGAAGCAGGTCCTTCCCCAGAGGAATGTGCCAGTATACTGATAGGTCGTGGAGAATTGGAAACCAGACCTGGCGTGGCCAATGAGGGGCTATCAGAATCATTAGCCCCTTGTCCCTTCGCAGTTTCACGAGAGTCTTTGAAATGAGAGGAAGTGGAGGGTATGCATAAAGGAGACCGCTGGCCCACGAGAGGGAGAAAGCGTCTCTTGGCTGAGGATGTTGGGTGCGAGTGAGAGAGCAGAAGTTCCCTACTTTGCGGTTGTGAATTGACGCAAAGAGGTCTATGTGAGGGTAACCCCAACGTTGGAATATTGAGTCCGCTATGGTGGGGTTGATGGACGATTCGTGCGGTTGAAAAGTGCGACTCAGCTTGTTTGCCAAACCATTGTCCACTCCTGGCAAGTAGTTGGCCCTGAGGTACATCGAGTGGGAAAGGGCCTCCGCCCATATCTGTGCAGCTTCCTGACACAGAAGGTAGGAGCCCGATCCCCCTTGCTTGTTGATGTACCACATGGCCACCTGGCTGGCTGTCTGAATCAGGATGACCTGGTTGGAAAGGTGATCCTGAAAAGCCCTGAGAGCATATCTGATTGCACGAAGCTCCAGGAAATTTATTTGGTGTTTGGTTTCCTCTGGAGACCAAATGCCCTGAGTTTGCAGATTTGCAACATGTGCACCCCAGCCAAGGTTGGAGTCATCTGTTGTCAAGGTTATTTGAGGTTCTGGAGCCTGAAATGGAAGGCCTTGAAGAAGATTGGTTTATCCACCAAGCCAGCGATAAGCGGAGCTGGTTGGTGATGTGGACAATAGTGGACATTGGCTAAGAAGACTGAATCCACTGCGATTTTAGAGTCCACTGCATTACTCTCATGGCAAGATGAGCAATGGGAGTGACATGCACCAAGGATTTCCATATGACCCAGTAAGACCAGAAAATGATGTGCGGTTGAATGTTGTCGAGACTGCAGTCGATGGGCCAGAGAAGCGAGAGGGAAAGCTTGATCCCGAGGTAGGAAGGCTTTCGCTTTTGGAGTGTCCAAGTCGGCCCCTATGAACGACAGGGTTTGAGAAGGAACTAGCCTGGATTTTGGATAGTTTATGAGGAACCCTAGGGAGATCAGGGTATGCAGAGTGAGACGTAGGGACGTCAGTGCAGTTTGCTGAGTGGGAGCCCTGATCAACCAATCATCGAGATAGGGGTAGATGTGGACCGTTTGACTCCTGAGAAAGATAGCTACCACTACGAGGCATTTGGTGAAGGCTCGTGGGGCAGATGCTAGGCCGAATGGTAACACTTGATATTGGAAGTGTTTTGGGCCTACTAGGAACTGCAGGAATCTGCGATGTGACGGAGTAATTGAAATGTGTGTGTAGGCGTCCTGGAGGTCTAGAGAGCAGAGTCAGTCTTCCCTTTGGAGAAGGGGAAGAAGAGAACCCAAGGTCACCATCTTGAACTTTTCTCTTTGTAGGTATTTGTTTAAGGTGCGAAGATCCAGTATTGGGCGACCACCACCTGACTTTTTTGTATCAGGAAATACCAGGAATAGAACCCCTGCCCCTGCTGGGAGAGGGGCACTGGCTCTATTGCGTGGGACTGGAGGAGGAGGGAGACCTCCTGCTCCAGGAGTGATGAGTGGTTGGATGTTCCCCATGTCAGCCGAGGTGGGGAATCCGGTGGAACAGAGAGAAAGTTGAGGTGGTAACCTTGAGTTACTACAGCGAATACCCACTGATCTGTGGTGACTGTGTGCCAAGGCTTGGAGAAGAGGCACGACTGGCCTCTGACGGGAATAGCCGGAAGTGGAGGCTGGGTACTGCTCTCTAGGAAGGAGACAAAAGTCAGATGCTGGACCTGGCTGGGGGGCTGGCTGTGACTTCTGTACTCGAGGTTGCCTGGGTTGGCTTTTTTGGTAAGGCTTAGAACACCGACCCCTGGACGCCGGGGGATAGTATCTCCTTTGCCGGTAGACTTGTCTTTTGGAGTCTCTCCTAAAGGATCTTTTGGAAGAGGAAGAGAGATCAGAAGGCAGGTAAGGAGAGCTGGCGCAGAGTCTCTTGGTGATCCTTGAGCTGTACCACTGGTTCTTGAATCTTTTCTCCAAAAAGATTATCCCCAGCACAGGGCAAGTCAGCTAACCTGTCCTGTACTTCTGGTCTGAGGTCTGAAGACTTTAGCCAGGCCCATCTCCTCACACTAATTCCTGCTGCCGAAACTCTGGAGGCAGTGTCGAAGATGTCATATGCAGACCGTACTTCATGTCTGCCAGCATCTAGGCCTTTTTGTGCTAGGGTATGAAGCTGGTCCTGGAATTGCAGAGGTAAGGCTTCAGCAAATTCCTGAATCTTAGTGAACAGGGCCTTGTTGTACTGGGACATGTACAATTGATAGGAAGCAATGCGAGAGATCAGCATTGAGCCATGGAATACACGTCTTCCAAATGCATCCAGGAACTTTTGTTCCTTTCCTGGAGGAATGGAAGAATGAGGTTTGGAGCATCGTGCCCCTCTTCTGGGCTGACTCCACAACCACTGAGTGATGATCTAATTGAGTTCTCTGGAAGCCAGGGGCTGACTGAATTAAGTTGGTGGCATCTGCCTTACAGTTGACAGGTGCCACAGAGCCAGGGTGCTCTCAATTTCTCTTTACAAGGTCCAGAAGGATTTCATGAATAGGGATAGACATGATTTCCTTTGGAGCAAAGTTGATACAGTCCTCTGGAGGAGAACACTTCCTTTCATCAGGAGGAGAGGGCTGTGAAGGAAGATAATCAGTATCCTGGGACGAATCATCAGACCAAGGATCGTAAGGCTCATCACCAGCTCACATATGTTCATCAGAAGGGAGTAACGGTGTTATCCCGTAAGACCCGGGCCTAGGCATCGATGGCCTCAGAGACAGAATCGAAGGCATAAATGGCATCAAGGGTGGCATCAGAGGCATCGATGGAGGCACCGATGGAATTGGCAACATCGATGGCAGCACTCCCGAAGGTGGAATGGAGATCGGTGTTTCTTCTTCTTCTTCTTCCGATGACAAGGGTATCTGTGAGGAAGGAATTGAGGCCATCGGTTATCTCGGATCCACTGGTGGAAGGGCACCGATTAATGCATCCATTCTTGCCAATAGCGGTGCAAGCACCTTGGGTATCGAATCGGTGGCTGGCTCGGGAACCGGCACTGGCATCGATGGAGGTTTGAACCACTGGAGTGCTTTACCGATGGCCTCTTGGATCATCCGATCCAATTCCTCACGGAAATCTGGGGCATGGATACCCGGTTCCGGAGTAGGAGGCAGCACAGGCGGAGCTGGCGGATCCACCGGTGAAAGTGGAGTCATGGCTCCCGGCACCTGTCCAGGTGGGGAACGCCTCAGTGACCCAGAAACAGAAGAGGATGGGGCCTTTTCTGTACGGGACTTCTTTGTCGTTGGCTCAGACGACGTCGATGCCGAGGGTTTGCCTGTATCGGTGGCCTGAGCTTTCCGATGGCGGTGTCTATGTTTTTCTCGATGTTCTCCTCCGTCTTTTTCCTGAGGAGGAACAGAGGGGGTCGACACCTGCGGAGTCATCGAAGCCGGTCAGGCAGCAGCGGTTTCCTGGTGCTGGCGCGAAGTTGATGGTACTGGTTCGGATGACGTCGAAGCTATCGATGGAATCGTTGCTGGAAGTTCCATCTTCTCCAGCCTAGACTTGCGACCCTTTGGTGTCATTTGGGCACATTTGATGCAAGTAAGGACATCATGGTCGGACCCCAGACACATCACACAGACCGTGTGAGGGTCAGTGATGGACACTGTTCGAGTGCAGTCGGGGCACTGACGGAAACCAGACGTCATGGCCTCGACAAAAATTTAGTTGCGTTGCGGTCGATGGCCGGTAAGCCGCAAAGGAAAAACTCAATGGGAATCGACCGCAAGCCGGTAAAAAAATTACCATTCGATCGCAGAGCAAAGGTATCGATAAGGGGACGCCGTGGGGTATAATTATTTGAAATTTTTTGAAAAAGTTCCGTGAGGAAAAATTCCTGTCAGGAATCTCTGAAGAGCTCCTTAACCAGTGTGGCTACTGCTGCATGGAAAAAAGAAGACTGAAGGGGGACTCCTGCTGGATGCGGGGTTGGTGCTATGCTGGGCATGTCCAGTACCCAGTCAAAGTTCTAGAAACTTTGACAAAAGTGTTCCATGATTGGGCTCCATCCTGATGATGTCACCCATATGTGAGGACTACCATCCTGCTTGTCCTGTGAGAAAAATGGTTATAGAGACAAAAACAACCTCTCTGTCCTCTATTGTTTCTTTCCTTGTTCATCATTTATTTTCCCTAATATCTCATTGCCTCTCTGCTCCTTCTCTCACAGTGTCTTTTCCTCCCACTCCTTTTTCTCATAGTATCTCTTCAATGCTCTTCTTTCTTGATGGCCTCTTTTTCCTCCTCTGATTGCATCTTTTCTCCCTCTCATCCCATCTCTTGTAGTAGTAGAATTCTTCTCTTTTATCCTTCATGGTATTCCTTCTACTCCTTTCCTTCATGGTGCTTCCACTATTCCTCTCATTCATCATGGTGTCTTCTTTTCCTCTTCTCCTTTCAAGGCTTTTTCTCTCATCTTTCTCCTCTCCTTTTCCTTCATGGTATCTATTCTCCCTCCTCACTCCTTTCTTTAAGATGTCTCTTCTCCCCCTTCCTATATCCCTTATGATGTTTCTTCTTTCCTTCCTCATCCCTCATGGCCTCTATTCTCCTGCTTCTTCCTTCCCTTGTGGAGTCTCTTCTTCTCCCTTCTTTCCTTCATGGCATCTCCTCTCCTTCATTTCCATTGTGACTCGACTCCCCTTCCCTCCATGGTGTTTTTTCTCCTCATCATCCTTCTTCCTTCATGGTGTCTTCTCCTTATCATCTGCCCTTCTTTCATGGGATAAGCAGCATGGAAACTATCAACCTTTTGGGTTCCTGCCAGGTTCTTGTGACCTGGATTGACCACAGTTGGAAAAAGGATACTGTGCTTGATGAACTCTGGTCTGATCCAGTATGGCAAATCTTATATTCTTAATAGCAGGCTTCAAGATTACCTTAGTCAACTGTAATAAATACATTTTGCAACCCGAATTAAAGATGCAGAAACAGCTCAGCAGGAGACAACAGACTAAGAAATTCTGTTGGCGTATGAGGTCAGCAGATCTCCACATTGTGGCAGCCTGGTCCCAAAATGTCAGCTTTGGCCTACTGCAAATTTCAACCATTAATATGATGATGTCTAAACTATCTGCATCTTCCTAGAATGTAAGTATTGAACATTACAGAGCTGTAAAGATATTTAAAAAGACATCACAAACTGCCTCACAAATATTAGAGCTGATTAGTTCATATAGGCTATGTTATAAATGATGTCTCATACACAGAAAATGCGACAGCTGTGGTGATTTTTGACACTTTCTAAAACATGGCTACTTATAGCAAATCATGTGACTTGCAAGATTACAGTTTCTCCCCCCTCCTAAAAGAATTATACTTAGAAATATTATGAAAAAAAATTGTTGTCAATACTGGCTGTGCGCACTTTTAGTAATATTGCATAGTATGTGTCAGTGTAGGTGTCTTAACATTGCAATCCAGTTTTGTGGTGTGATTGAGCATTAAAGCCTCATTCATGGTCAACTCCAGGAACATAAACAATACCACAGAGAACCCTGGATACTTACTTTTCATCTTCTAACATGGTTGTTTGGCGTATAACATATAAGCAGTAATTTAATACTCCAAAAAGGTTACGGAAATTGAGAATTGAAATTAAAGAAACACTAATTTTCTTGATCTTTAAATATATATCTTATTGTATCAAACTTATGCATACATTTTAAAACAAAAACAAAAAGATACAGAAATCCCTATCTTGGGACTCCTACCATTGGTGTGAGGCCAGAGGTGGATAGTTGCGCTTCTTACGAGAGCTTCGTCTACTTTGCCACCTGTGGGATTATCCACATACTGCCGGCCCTGTTCAAGAGCATTAAAACACTCAATCCAGGAGTCACTACTCTCTGCCTGCACCTTGTCATAGCTCCAGTTGACAGTAGGGAAAGTCTCTCTGTTGCTGGAAGAGATGTAATCTAGGCAGGTCAGAGAGGTGAAAGGCTGCGTGCACTGGTTCTGGAGCAATAGTAAGATATTTGTGGCTGGTTCTTGATCTCTTTTGGCTTCCTCCCCAACCTGAGGAAGAAAGGAGGTCTGGCACATCATCAATCTCCTCTCAGCAGCCTGCCCAATATCAGAAGCCTTACCAAAGATATCCAGTTCATCCTCAATGAAGAGCCCAGAGTTGTAACCCAGTTTGCGGTTCATGATGGCACTAAAGCCACAGGTGCAGCGGTACTGATCCTCATTGGAAGAGTCTGGGATGTAGAGCCCTACATCTGCACCTTTGATGTTCATGTTACAGGCACAGATGCAGCAGCTATCAAAGTTGCGATCTTTAAAGATATTGAGCACAGAATCAGAAAGGATCAGTGTGACATACAGGCTGTGAGCCTCTGGGATTGGCTGTATGGTGGCTGGTTCCACAGAGTTCAATGGTCGTGTAGTGGAGGGTGTGGAGGCTGGTGAGCACAGATCTGTGCTATCGTATTTGACAGATCCTTGCCCACTTGCTGTGCCCCCACCCCTGGGAGTCCTTGGTGTCCTGGGAGTGCGGGGTGTAGGGACAGAAAACCGAGGGGTTGCTGGAGATGGCAAGACTCCAGCCCCACTATTGCTGGCTGGGGCAGTGCTGTTTGTCGCCACTGGTGTGTTCATCTGGGGAGTGTTCATCTGGATATAGTCTTGATCAGTTAGACTCCCAACGCTAGGTACATTACTGCAAGAAATGCACATAAAATATGGGTAAGAACAGTAAAATAAGTGGTACTTTGTGCTATGATGACATTTATTGTTTCAAGATGAAACCAGTGCTGAGCTGGATTCCATTGGATTAGTCTAATCACAGTTATCTAGATTCTTACTATAAAAAAACATTTGCCTACCCCTTATCCCACAGTGATAGCAGAGTTGCTTACCTTTAACGGGTGTTCTCCTAGGACAGACAGGATTTAGTCCTCACATATGGGTGACATCATCAGATGGAACCAGGCATGGAAAACTTGTGTCATAGTTTCTAGAACTTTGACTGGCTCACTGAGCATGCCCAGCATGCTCTAATCCACACGGGGTCCCTCCTCAGTCTCGTAACATATAATTACAAAACAAAAAATAAACAAACAGAGGAGAAACCCAACTCCATGGGGAGGTGGGCAGGTTTAGTGAGGACTAACATCCTGCTGTCCTAGGACAACACCTGTTTCAGGTAAGCAACTCTGCTTTCTCCTAGGACATGCAGGATGGTAGCCCTCACATATGGGTGAAACCCTAGCTGCAGGCTGTTCCCAATAGACAGCTAACCAGGTGACAATGGACACAACAACATTGGTGCTATTGGTAACACAGGAAGACAGCCTGAACCCGAAAAAAAGGGCCCTAGGCAGGAAGAGGTGGGTTTTACAGCTGAAAGAGATTCCGGAGGATGGACTGGCTGAAACTACTGTCGCGCAGAACATCCTTATCCAGGCAATGAGAGGCAAACGTCTAGCGACTTCCACATTGCAGATCTCCACCAGAGAAACTGCACACAGGTGGGCCACCAACGTTGCCACGGCTCTAACAGAGTCAGCCTTGACATGGCCCCTAAGCTGCAGACCCGCCTGAGCATAACAGAAGGAGCTGCAATCTACCAGCCAATTGGACAGAGTCTGCTTGTCAACAGCAACTCTCAATCTATTCTTGTCAAAGGAGATAAAGAGTTGTGTGAACTGCTATGTTCTTCTGTCCACTCCAGATAGAAGGCCAAGGCCCTCTTGCAATCCAAACTGGGCAGAGCCCGCTTGCTCTGGTGCAAGTGAGGCTTGGAAAATAAGGTAGGCGGGACGACTGATTATGGTGTAAGTCTGTCACCACCTTGGGAAGGAACTTAGGGTGCGTTCAGAGAACCACTCGATCATGAAAAAACTTTGTGTATGGTGGGTAGGTCACTAAGGCCTGAAGCTCACTGACTGTGTGCTGAAGTGACCGCCATAAAAAATATGACCTTCCAGGTCATGTAGTTTAGGTTGCAGGACCTCAGCGGTTTGAAAGCAGCTTTTATCAACTGAGCCAAAACCACACTGAGGTCCCAAGACAAAGTGGGGGGGGGGGGGGGGGGGTCTCAGGGGAGGTTTTCAACTGAAGCAGCCCACGCATAAATCGACCCACTATAGGTTAGACAGAGATAGGAGAACCATTCATACCATGGTGGTAGGCACTGATCGCACTCAAATACACTCTAACAGAGTTACATTTCAGACCAGGATCTGAAAGGTGCAGGAGGTAATCAAACAGTTTGGGAGTGGAGCAAGAGAAGGAGTCTAGGCCATATTGCCCACACCACATGGAAACTCTCCTCCACTTGAGCCCAAGAGACTTCCAGGTGGAAGGCTTCCTGGAAGCCACCAGGACCCGACACATTCTCAGAAAGGTCAAGGGGCTGCAGAATTAACCTCTCAACATCCAGGCCATGATCGACAGGGGCTGGAGGTTGGGATGCCGCAGCCTGCCCTGATCCTGAGTGATGAGATCTGGAGAGGTCCCCAGGCTGATCGGTTCCAGGAGGGAGAGATCCCATAGGAATGGGAACCAGACCTGCTTCGGCCAATGAGGGGCTATGAGGATCATAGTCCCATGGTTCTGCCGATGCTTAAGGAAAGTCTTCGTCACCAGAAGATTCGGAGGATACAAATACAGGAGGCCCTGGCCCCAATCGCGGGTAAAAGCATCCAAGGCCGATAAGCCGTTCCCCCCCCTGTACAAGGAACAGAACTGGGCCACCTTCCTGTTGCAGGGGGATGTGAACAGATCCATGTTCAGGAGACTCCAGAGGCGTAAGATCCAATTTGCCACTGCTTGGTTCAGGAACCACTCTTGGGGTGTGAAGGTTCAACTTAAGTGGCCTGCTACCACATTCTCTGTTCCAGCTAGATACGCGACTCGGAGCATGATCCCCCATGATAGGACCCAAGACCAGATCTGGACTGCTTCCTGGCACAAGAGGAACGATCTCGTGACCCCCTGGGTGCAGAGCCCAGGGTGCAGAGCCCTTCCACATGGGCTCCCCACCCCAAGATGGGACACATTCGTAGTGAGAACAATTTGGGGAGGGAGAGATTGAAACTTCACTCCCCGCACCAATCTGGACAGACTCCCCCACCATGGACAAGGAGTTCCAAAGGGACAGAGCAATGCTGATGTGCACCTGGAGGCTCTGGGTGGCTTGCTATCACTGGGACCTCAGGGTCCACTGGGCTCTGTGCATGTGCAAGCGTGCCCAAGGAGTGTCATGGACTGTTGCGGCCATATGGCCCAACAGTCACATTTGCCGCACTGAGACCTGCTGATTACATTGCATTACTCCTGCAATGGATGCCAAAGTAAATGCCCTGGCGTGGGGCAGAAAGGCCTTCGCCTGAGCCATGTCCAGCAGAACACCAATGAAGTCCAGCTGAGGTGATGGGCAGAGATGAGACTTCGGGAATTTGATAACGAACCCCAGCAATTCCAACACCAGGATGGTTAAATATAGGGACTGTGTCGCACCTGCCTGGGTAGTGCTCTTGACCAACCAGTCATCCAGGTAGTAGAAGAACTGCACTCCCAACCGGTGAAGGTGCACCCCTACCTCGGCCAGACACTTTTATTTATTTATTTATTTTTATTTAAAATCTTTTCTATACCGTCGTTAAGATAGGTACTGTCACAACAGTTAACAATAAGGCACATAAATTAATGTTACTAAATATATTGAATTATATCAATAAACAGGTGCCAAAAAGTTTCGGTAACATAGCTTTATAAAAAATTATAATTTTGTAAATGTGATGAATTGAGTCCAATTCTATCTGTATCCATTTTGAATACAGTAATAGCTTAATACTTAAATCTTATCCTTTAGTGCAGAGCTTTCCAAACTGTGTGTCGGGACACATTAGTGTGTCGCCTGCAGTGTGCAGGTGTGTCGCGCAAGCCCGGTCAACTCTGATGCGAGTTTGGGCTTTTTTTTTTCTAGAGATTCACTTTTTTTTTTTCAGTTTATGGGTTGCTTATTATTGGGTGATTTTTGCTGTCAATCGCGTTTTTTGGGGGGGCTTGGTGGGTGGAACGAGCCCAGCCATCCTTGCATTGGCTGCTGCTGCCGATGAGGCCTGGCCATGAGGAGTACTGACTGCAAGCAGCAGTGTCTGGTGATCATGGAAGGGAGTGAAGCACTTAACTGGCAACAATCAAAAAGACGAGGTACATGAGTGTGGGGGCCAGACATGTGCTGGGGAGAGAGAGATGAGTGAGTGGGGGGCAAACGTGCTGGGGGGACAGACATGTGCTGGGGGAGGAGAGAGATGAGTGTGTGGGGGACAGACAATTTGTTTTATTATTGTTTCTCATAAATTATAACAATAACATGAATCTTGGAATATATATTTTTAATATAAATTTAAGGTTTTCATGAGATAGGTTGTGTCGTGAAACATTTTATTTATGTATATATTTAAGGAAACATACATAAATTGTCGAAATATGTTTCGTTCGTTTAACCTTTAACCTCTGGTTTACTAGTAGATTGAATTACCGTGTCGTGAAATTATGTTTGTCTAAAAAGTGTGTCACCAACATGAAAAGTTTGGAAAGCTCTGCTTTAGTGGATAGAGAAAAAAATAAAATTAGTACCACACATATGGATTAAGGAGATGTGTGTGGGTGATTTAGTGTCCGCTCTCTGTACTGACCTGGTTTCTATTCTCCATTCTCTTTGTGATAAGCCTATCTAAAGAGCCATGTTTTTAGACTTTTTCTAAAGATTTTGATGTAATCTGATTTCTAAAGGCATGGTGTTCCAAAGTATGGGTCCTGCTAATGATAGCGCCCTTTCACTCACTTGGGTTAGTCTTGCTGTTTTGACTGATGGAATTGTTAGGAGTGCTTTGTTGGCTGATCTCAGGTTTCTGTGAGGGACGTGTACGCGAAGGGCTGTGCTCAGCCATTCTGCTTTTTCGTTATGTATTAGCTTATGTATGGTACATAGTGTTTTGTGTATTGTATTCTTTGCTCAATGGGTAGCCAGTGTAATTCAGCTAGGGTTTTGGTGATGTGGTCTCTCTTACTTTTACCAGTCAGAATTCTTGCAGCAGTGTTTTGTAGTATTTGGAGTGGTCTTAGTGTGTTGTATGGTAAACCTAGAAGTAAGGCATTACAGTAGTCAGTGTTTGCAAAAATTAAAGCTTGTAATACTGATCGAAAGTTGGTGGTCGTTAGTAGTGGTTTTAGTCTTCTGAGAATCATGAGTTTGGCGTATCCTTCCTTTACTTTTAAAGATATATGTTGTTTCATGTTTAATTCCGTGTCAATTATTACTCCGAGGTTCCGTATTTTCTCTGTTAATTCTATTTTTTGGTTGTTTTTGAGTGTGATTGGGTTTTGAATGATCTCTATGTTTTTACGTTCTAAATGTAGGAATTCTGTTTTCTCTATGTTAATGACTAATTCCATTTGGTTTAATAGCTGTTTTATGATATCTAGATACATGTTAGCTATGTTTAAAGTTTTTTCAATTCTGTCCTCGATTGGTAGTATTAATTGAATATCATCAGCGTATATGTAACGTGTAATGCCCAGACCAGCTAGCAGGTGACATAATGGCAATAGGTATATATTGAAGAGTGTAGCGGATAAGGCTGAACCCTGAGGTACTCCTTTTGAAGGTTAATTCTATCTGATGTTACGTCTTTAATCTGTACTTAGAAGTATCTGTTATTTAGGTATGATCTGAACCAGTTGATCGTTTTGTTGCTTAATCCTATTTCTTCTAATCTGTTTAATAGTATGTCATGATTTACTGTATCAAATGCCGCTGACAAGTCTAGCATCATTAGAATGTAGTGTTTCCCTCTGTCGAAACATCTCATGATGTCTGTTAGTGAAAGCAAAAGTGTTTCTGTGCTGTAGTTATTATGAAAGCCATGTTGTGAATGATACAGGATATTCTTGCTAAGTGTTCCGTTAGTTGATTTTAGTTTTTTCTATTAATTTTGCAATTAGGGGTAAGTCTGAAACTGGTCTGTAGTTGTCCAGGATATGTGGGTCGCTGTTTTTTTTTTCTTTAAAATTGGTTTTACGATAGCTCCTTTTAGTGAGTCTGGCATGGACTTCACTTGGTGAAAACGTGTGGTGCGGAGGCCAGACCGAAGGGCAACACTCTGTACTGGAAGTAGTGCTTGCCCACCACAAACCTGAGATACTTCCTGTGATCGTGGAAGATCTCGATGTGAGTGCAGGAGTCTTTTAAATCGAGGAAGCATAGCTAGTCCCCTATTTGCAGGAGGAGAATCAAGGTGCCCAGAGAAACCATCTTGAACTTTTCTCTTTTTAGAAACTTGTTCAAGGCTCTCAGGTCCAGGATGGGATGGAGACCCCCTGTTTTATTTTGAATCAGAAAATACCGGGAGTAAAAAAACCCCGTCCCCATTGTCTTGGAGGAACAGGCTCAACCGCCTTGGCTGTTATGAGGGCGGAGAGCTCCGCCAAAAGGATCTCCTGACACGCTGCTGGCCCTCAAAAGGGCCTCAGAGGCAAATCTGGTGGGACATCCAGAAGATTCAGCCTGTACCCCTGACAAACAATGTACAGGACCCACTGGTCTGAGCTAACATTGGGTCAATGATTCGCGAAGAACTGCAGCTGACCTCCGATCGGGGATTCCGACGTCAAGGGAACGGGCGGCTGACTTACTCCCTCTCAACAGGTCAAAACACCGTAGCAGGGCTTGGCTGGGGCTTGGGAACTCGCTACTGTCTGAAGCAGCCCCTAGAGCCCACCCTCTGCAAACGGGAGAGGCAGGAGGGTAATATCTCCTCTGATGAAAGACCTCCTTTGGCCCTGCCCATCTGACCTCCTGGCCAAGGTCGGTGGATCGGAGAGATGCTGGTCGAGAGATGCTGGAGGATCTCATGGTGATTCCGTAGCTGGGCCACTGCATCCCTCACCTTATCGCCAAAGAGGTTCTCACCCATACATGGCAAATCAGTGAGCCTCTTCTGCACCTCTGGGCGTAGGTCTGAGGCCTGGAACCAAGCCATCCAGCGGGCCCTGATCCTCGCTTCTGACCCAAACAAATCGTGGGTGGAACACACCTCATGCTTCCTGCACTCAAGGCCCTATTGTGTGACTGCCTGGAAGGCCTCTTGCTGCTGCTGCGGCAGTCTATTGGCCATAACCTGAACCTGTTTCCACAGGTTATGAGAGTACCGAGTCATATAGAGCTGGTAGAAAGCAATTCGGGCTATCAGCATGGCACCCTGAAAGACCTTCCTTTGCAGCACATCCAGTACTTTGTACTCCTTCCCCAGAGGAGCTGAAGCATGAGTTTGGGAGTGCTTGGCCTTCTTAAGCAGGACTCAACCACCACCAATTGGTCCGGGAGCTGGCACCTCTCAAAGCCAGTAGTATGCTGGACTAAGTACACCCCATCCGCCTTTCTGCTCATAGGAGGCATGGTAAGGGGGTGGGTCCCAAATCCTCAGGAGCAGTTCCTTGAAGATTTTGTGAACCGGGACAGCCACAATCTCCTTCGGGGCATCCACAAACTGGAGAATCTCCAGCATTTTATGTCTGGCTTCATCTTCCATCAGCATTTGGAATGGAATAGCCTCTGCGATCATCCAAACAAACCCCGCAAATGTTAAGTCCTTGGGCGGGGACCTCCAATGATTCTCCAGAGATGGGTCTGAAGGGAGGCCATCGGAGTCCTCTGAAGAGGAGTCAGAGGTGGCATCATCCCCCCAGGGTCATAACGGGTATCATCCTCACTAAAAACCGCTGGGGATGAAGGCCCGGGTTTTCTGCCCACAGCCCGAGTCCCAGGCACTGAAGGCATCATTGGCCCTGATGGTTCTGATGACCCCACAGGCAGACCGAGCAATGCTGGCTGTGGGGTGGGGGTTCACAATGGTGCCACTGGCCCCGATGGACTTTCCTCATCAGAGGAGCCATGAATGAGGACAGCATCGGGGAGGAAGAAGCAACTGTGCCCCATGGGAACCCAATGGCCCTCGGGACACCGGTGCTGAGTCGGAGGAATGCCCAGGTGGACATCGAGGCACTCCAACAGCGGCTCCAGCAGGGACGCTGTGGGCATCGGCCATGGTGGCAGCACCGGCTCGATACCCCATAGGGCTCGATCCACAGCCAGTTTCACCATGCGCTCCATCTCCTCCTTGAAGACCACTGACACCAGGACCGGCTGGGATGGAGGAGGAGGAGGAGGAGTGGCCCGATCCTCCTCAGAGCCATGAAGGTCATCAGTATCCAACACCAGGATAGGTGGGGACCGTCTCGGACACCCGGCATCGATAGAGGGTACAACCTCCTCGCAGCAAGAACCAGTGCCAACCCAAGCCTGGTTCCGTACGCCGACAGAGATGGGTGGCGATGTTTACAAGCTTTCCCTTGATGCTCAGCCTGGTCTTTCCCCCACGATGAGGTGATAGTTGAAAATTCAGACATCCTCGACCTGGAGGATAGCAGATTCCCTGCCTCCTGGCGGCACCAGTGGAGGGGTCAATGTTGAGAGATCAGTGTCCATCGGTTCCCCCCCCCCGATCCCTCGGTGTTGATGACACTGACACAGACATCGAAGATTCTGGTTTTCTTTGAGCCGAACAGCTTCTCCATTTTATCAAAATGGGCACACCGGCCTTTGGAGGACATTGGGTTGCAAAAAGGACACCCCCGAACATCGTGGGATGCCCCCAGGCAAAGAATGCACACATCGTGTGGATCCATGATGGACATAGTCTGGGGACACTGGGGGCACCTACAAAAACCTGACAACACCATAACGATAATGGGAAAATGGCCAATGACCAGCGGGCACCGAAGTACCACCAATGCAGGAACCAACCACAAAAAGGAAGACACTTACTGCGCCACAGGGACTGACTAAGGCAGAGAGAACAGAGAGGGATCCGTTGCAAGAAAAGGATGAAAAAATCCCACAGTAGAAAGTTTTTCAGTAGAAAAGAGCACAAGCGAAATGAAAGGTCCATGGAAAGAGACTGAAGAGGGACCCCATGTGCACGCGTGGATTAGGGCATGCTGGGCATGCTCAGTGTGCCAATCAAAGTTCTAGAAACTTTGACACAAGTTTTCCGTGCCGAGCTCCATCTGATGATGTCACCCATATATGAGCATTATCATCCTGCTTGTCATAGGAGAAAATATCTTTCACAAGATTGCTTAGAAATAGCTGCTGCCTGGGCCAGTCTGGTCTCTCATGCAAAGGACATGGGTTTGATTCACTGGCCAGAACTCTATTCTCCAGGTCAATCGGGGATGCCATGGAGGTAGCATTCACAGCTTCTGGGTGGAGGTACAGTCATTGCACAACAGTGACACTTAGAAGCTGAACTTGGGGCCCAAGATGGGAGTATTCTGGAAGGAGCCCTGTTGCATGGCTCCTAGCTGAAGATTGTTGCTGCAAAGTCACGGCTTGGGAGAAAATATAAAATAGAGGAAAAATCCCCAGGTAGATATGACTGAAGACTCATATTGCTGGATCACCTAATTGAGCTGTAATCCCATTGGAGTAGGAGGAAACTGCTAAACTAAAATTAAAAAGGGACCACCACATTATTTTTCTGAAGCATGAAAATGAAATAAATAACAGGTTAAGGCAGAACTAGACAAGGACATAGCTGGACTTTACAATAGATTACTGGTACTTGAAATTCTTAAGATGAACTGAATACTTGAGTTTATGAAGACTGACCGACCTAAGCATAAGGAAACTGAACTCAAAAGTCCTTAATTATTTGGGATGGTAATTAAAAAGCAGGGCTGGAGTCATAGGATTAGTGTAGTTTCAGTGCAGTCTACATAAAAAAGGGACCACCACACTATTTTTCTGAAGCATATAAATGAAATAAATAATTTATCACTGTACTACAATAGTTTCTGATCCAGCATTCTTGCAGTAACATCAGCTGTTGTTCCAGGTAAGAACTAATCTTTAATATAGACACTGCTTCCAAAGCTAGAGTCTTCTACAGTAAGACATTGATATTCAATGAGCCAGTGAGCAGGAAATTTACCTGATATAGTTGTCTGGATTTATGGAAAATAGCCAGATAAGTGTTCCACTAAATATACCCAGATAGAAGTTATCCAGTTAACTTCAGGGTACATATTTTTCCAACAAAACTTTCCTAACTAAAAGCTGTGTAGCGCTGAATATTCACCATCTCTTTTTACCTAGCTAAATTTTTTGTTTGTAATATTTTTATTAAATTTCAACAATACAACAATACAACATCAACCAGGTGTAAAATCATAGAGATCTAGCTTAACAGTGTGCAGCCTGGTAAGCTGAAATCCTCAGAGCAATCGGACATAAACTCCCACCCATCCCGTCTCCCCACCCGTCCCACCCAGACCCAGCACCTTAAGCGTATTGAGGAAGTCCAGCTATGTAGTTACCTAGCTAAATTTTATGCAAGTAATGTGTTACCAAGACAAATTTTGGCTGGGATGCAGCAGTAGGTGTGTGTGTGGGGGAGAATTTAATGTACAAAACCTAAGCAGGCTCAGCTGTTCTTCCTGACTTGATGCTGGATGGTTAATTCTAGTTTGAGGATGATCCCCCCCCCTGTACATTTTATTGAAATTTCAAGAATTATATGAATGTGTGAACTAGTAATTTATATAATACAATGTCATATATAAATCCTTATGGCTGAGATATACAAGGCTAGCAGTGAACCATTTCACTAATTTGGGAACTCTTTTTGAGGGAAACACTACAGCTAAAAGCCTTCCAGGATCATCAGCTGGTAGAAATGCTATTTAAATAGATCAAAGAAGAAAGCAAAGACTCTAAAGTTGATATCATCCATCTGAGAACCAACGACCTTGCAAGAAAAGGCATCCAAGTGGTACAGAGAGCTTTCTAATCTCTGGTGAAGCAGATTAGTCACATGGCAAAGACTATTGTCTTTTCAGAAGTGTTACCTGTTCATGGAAAGGGGAAAGAGAAGCTAAGCCATATAGATAACTTCAATGCATGGCTCAAAACTTGGTGTAAGCAACAAAGTTTTGGATATATTGGAGGCTGGGGGCCGTGTATGGAACAGAAAAAGGCTCTATGTCAAAGATGGCTTACATCTGTCTGTGGCAGGAAAAAGGATCCTAAGAGATAAATTCAAATCCTATACCATAAGGCATTTAAACTAGATGATGGGGTGGCAGAAGGAAATAAGAATGTCACCCCCCAAATATAAAGGAAATGGGTGAAGTGGATTACAAACGTCAGCTGAATAAGGTACAAAAGAAATCCAAGAAAAGCAGTAACCTGAATGAGAAAAACTGGAAAGCTATGAGCACAAATGCTCATAGTCTGGGCAATAAAATCCCAGCCCTGCAAGCCCTAATGGTGGAGGCAGACTTGGACATTGTTGCTGTCACGGAGACATGATTCACGGAATCTCATGATTGGGATATGGTCATACCAGGCTACAACTTGTTAAGAAAGGGCAGAGAGGGCAGAAAAGGGGGAGGAGAAGCTCTTTATGTCAAAAATGATATCCAAGTAACTGAGCTACAAGGAAGATGGGGTAAAGAAGCAGCATTATGGGCCGTCCTAAAAAAGGATAATGGTGCATCTATTTTTACTGGAGTGGTTATAGGCCTCCGAATCAAACGGAAGAACTAGACAGAGATCTGGTTGAAGACATCCAAAAGGTGATAAAGAAGGGAGAAGTGGTGATTGTTGGAGATTTTAAACTGCCGGATGTAGACTGGAGAATCCCTTCTGCAGAATCTAACAGAAGTAGAAAGATAGTGGATGCCCTGCAAGGGGCTCTGTTCAAACAAATGGTAATGGAACCTACGAGGGAGGGAGCTATTTTCGATTTAGTGCTCACTAACAGGGATAATGTCTGGGTGGGTGCCCACCTCAGCACCAGTGATCATCAAACGATGTGGTCTGATATTGCCAATAGGATATGAAGTCACACGAAGACCCGAGTTTTGCATTTCAAAAATACAGAATTTGTTGAAATGGGAAAGTACCTGGAGAGAGAACTAGAAGGCTGGGAGAAAATGAGAGAGGTGGAATAACAGTGGGCCAAACTAAAAGGAGCAATTGCAAAGGCAACTAATCTCTATGTTAGAAAAGTAAAGAAAAGCAAGATAAATATGAAATCTATCTGGTTCTCAAAGGAGGTGGCTGATACAATAAAAGCAAATAGAACAGTGTTCAAGAAATATAAAGGATCCCAAAGGGAGGAACACAAGGAAGAATGGTGAAACTGAGGGACACGAAGAAAGTAATCAAGAAAGCAAAAAGTAAAGCGGAAGAAAGGACTGACAAAGAGGTAAAGCAAGGTGACAAAACATTTTTCAGATACACCAGAGAAAGGAGAAAAGTCCAAAGTAGTATAGTGAAATTGTAAGGTGAAAAGGATCAATGTGTGAAGAGAGATGAAGAAATGGCAGAAATATTAAACAAATACTTCAGTTCGGTGTTCACTAAAGACAACCCTGGAGAAGGACCCATTGCTAGTTAACAAGAAAATGGAGGGGGTGGAGTAGACAAAACTCCGTTTACAGAAGAGAATGTATGGGAAGAGCTAGTCAAACTGAAAGTGGACAAAGCCATGGGGCCTAATGAGGTTCATCCCAGGATACTGAGGGAGCTCTGAGACATGCTGGTGGGTCCGCTGCACAACCTGTTCAATAGATCCCTGGAAATGGAAGTGGTGCCGAGTGACTGGAGAAGAGCAGTGGTGGTCCCACTTCACAAGAGTGGAAGCAGAGAGGAGGCTGGAAACTACAGGCCGGTTAGTTTCACCTCAGTGGTGGGAAACGTAATGGAGACACTGCTGAAGGAAAGAACAGTGAACTATCCACAGTCAGCAAAATTGCTGGACCGGAGGCAGCATGGAATCACCAGAGGAAGGTCCTTTCTGATTGACATTTTTGATGGGTAACTAAGGAATTGGATTGAGGAAGAGTGTATGATGTCATCAAATTGGATTTCAGCAATTTTTGACACAGTCCCACATAGGAGGCTTGTGAATAAAATGAGAAGCTTGGGAGTGAGCGCCAAGGTGGTGGCCTTGATTACAAACTGATGACGGACAGAAGACAGCGTGTGATGGTAAATGGAACCTAATCTGAAGAAAGAACGGTGTTAAGCGGAGTACCGCAAGGATCGATGTTGGAACCGATCCTGTTCAATATCTTTGTGAACGACATTGCAGAAAGGATAGAAGGTAAAGTTTGTCTTTTTGCAGATGAAACTAAGATCTGCAACAGAGTGGACATGCCTGAAGGAATAGAGAGAATGCCACGTGATTTAAGGAAGCTTGAACGGTGGTTGAAGATATGGCAGCTGAGATTCAATCCAAAAAGCAACAGGGTAGGCGATCCAGTAGAGCCGTAAGGAAGTAACAAAGTGGTGGATGCCACAAGAAGTCTCTCTCAAATTTTTATTGAAGGAGACGTAAAATATCATATGCAAGTGCCCGACTCTGGCCGAGTTTCGCCACCAGCGGTGGCTGCCTCAGGGGCTCAACTTGTGTCGTGTTTTGATTAATAAATATCCAGGTCTTAAATAAGACTCTACAACAGCTGATTATTAAACAGACTTTGGAAAACATGTACGGGCAGTGGTGCCCCTGCCTCTCATTCACTCCCAAATGCACTGATATTCATGTGCCGATATTATTGAATGCGCTTGCGGTGGCAAGCGTCAGCGGCAATACGTCTATCCCGTATTCACTCACTCACTTTGCTTGAGTGAATACGGGATAGACGTGTTGCCGCTAACGCTTGCCACCGCAAGCGCATTCAATAATATCGGCACATGAATATCAGTGCATTTGGGAGTGAATGAGAGGCAGGGGCACCACTGCCCGTACATGTTTTCCAAAGTCTGTTTAATAATCAGCTGTTGTAGAGTCTTATTTAAGACCTGGATATTTATTAATCAAAACACGACACATGTTGAGCCCCTGAGGCAGCCACCGCTGGTGGCGAAACTCGGCCAGAGTCGGGCACTTGCATATGATATTTTACGTCTCCTTCAATAAAAATTTGAGAAAGACTTCTTGTGGCATCCACCACTTTGTTACTTCCTTACAGCTGAGATTCAATGCCAAGAAGCGCAGAGTCATGCTTCTAGGATGTGGTAATCCAAAAGAGCTATATGTCTTGGGGGATGAAGGGCTGTTGTGCATGGAGCAAGAGAGGGACCTTGGGGTGATGGCGTCTAGTGATCTGAAGATGGCGAAGCAATGTGACAAGGCAATAGCTAAAGCCAGAATAATGTTGGGCTGCATAGAGAGAGGAATAATAAGTAAGAAAAAGAAAGTGATAGTCCCCTTTTTTCAGATCCTTCGTGAAGTCTCACCTGGAATATTGTGTTCAGTTCTGGAGACCGCATCTCAAAAGGGAAATAGAGAGGATGGAGGTGGTCCAGAGAAGAGCGACAAAAATGGTGGGGGTTCTCCATCAAATGATTTATGAGGAGAGGTTGAAGGATCTAAATATGTATACCCTGGAGGAGTGGAGGAAAGGAGGTGCAGGGGAGATATGATACAGACCTTCAGATACCTGAAAGGTTTTAATGATGCACAATTGACAAACCTTTTCCGTTGGAAAGAAATCAGTAGAACTAGGGGACACATAATGAAACTCCAGGGAGGACGACTCAGAACCAACATCAGAAAATACTTCTTCACAGAGAGGATGATGGATGCCTGGGATACCCTTCCAGAAGAGGTGGTGAAGACAAAAACGGTGAAAGATGTCAAAGGGGCATGGGATAAACACTGTGGGTCCCTAAAAGCTTGAGGATCGAAATGAAGAAAAGAGTGCATGGGGGTAAACTTGCTGGTGTGGTGGTTACTACCCTTAACCAAAAAGCCTTCATACTGTTGATGCAACTCCATTATTGTTCTCTGCTTTAACGGCAGGGGGATAGAGGAAAAAGGGAATTTGATTCAGACAGCAACCAACAAGGACATTGGATTTTATGGGCTGGAAAAAACAAATAAGCATGGGGGGGGGGGGGGGCAGACAAATAAGCAAGGGGGTAACTTGCTGATGTGGTTATTACTACCCTTAACCAATAAGCCTGATACTTTGGATGCAACTCCAACATTGCTCTCTATTTCAATTGCAAGAGGTAACAGGGAATTGGATTCAGACAACAACCAGCAAGGGCCCTGACTGACGGTTTGGGAAACTAAGTAAGGGAGTGACCAGTATGGCGTAGCAGATGCTACTATAAGCTTGCTGGGCAGACTGAATGGACTGTTTGGTCCTTTTCTACCATCACTTTCTATGTTTCTATTTTTCTAGGTCATCTTTTGTCATGAGCCTCTATTCTACCAGCTCTCAACGACCAGAACATGATTTTGCATATTACAACAAGAGCTAATATTTCTATAGAAAGCAGATAATATGGAGTGGCATAACAAATGATGACCTAGAAATCCTGATTAGCAATCACAGCTGCAGTGGTAACAAGCAACAGCGATAATCCTTGGCTCTAATTGGATTATGCTAACAAACCAAAGGTTTTTATTCTATGAATACCTGTGAATTAATAAAGGCCATGGTCTCCAAAGGACTGCTAGTCATTATTGCAGATGTGCTGGGAATGAAGAGCCTCTCCGAGTGCTGGGAAGGGGCCAGCACCTCTTGCTCCTGCTCTCTCTCACAACACAATTCTTTTGAACAAAGCTCTGCTACAGAAGGATTGATGTATAGATGTGAGCTACCGTATTTTTCGCTCCATAAGACGCACTTTTTTTCCCCCAAAGGTGGGGGGGAAAATGTATGTGCGTCTTATGGAGCGAATATAAAAAAAAAACCAAACAAAAATCTAACAAATCCACCCCCCCCCCCGACTCCCCCAAGACCTGCCGACTTAATTTCCTACAACCCCCCACCCTCCTGACCCCCCCCCCCAAGACCTGACAAATTAATTTCCTGCAACCCCCCACCCTCCTGACCCCCCCAAGACCTGCCAAACGTCCCTGGTGGTCCAGCGGGGGTCCGGGAATGATCTCCTGGGTGTGGGCCGTCGGCTGCCAGTAAACAAAATGGCGCCGACAGCCCTATGCCCTCACTATGTCACTGAGACCCGACCGCTGCTATTGGTCGGTCTCAGTGACATAGTGAGGGCATAGGGCCGTCGGCGCCATTTTGTTTACTGGCAGCCAACGGCCCTATGCCCACACTATGTCACTGAGACCGACCGCTGCTATTGGTCGGTCTCAGTGACATAGTGAGGGCATAGGACCGTCGGCGCCATTTTGTTTACTGGCAGCCGACGGCCCTATGCCCACACTATGTCACTGAGACCGACCAATAGCAGCGGTCGGTCTCAGTGACATAGTGAGGGCATAGGGCCGTCGGCGCCATTTTGTTTACTGGCAGCCGACGGCTCACGCCCAGGAGATCGTTCCCGGACCGCTCCTGGACCCCCGCTGGACCACCAGGGACGTTTGGCAGGTCTTGGGGGGGTCAGGAGGGTGGGGGGTTGCAGGAAATTAATTCGGCAGGTCTTGGGGGGTCAGGGGGGTGGAGGTTGTTAATTTAAAGGGTTGGGATGGGGGGAGGGGGGGGGGGTTTGGGGGTTCCCAGAGAAAGAAAAGTTTTCTGATCTGGGGAGTGGACCGAAATGGCCCTCCCCAGACCCGAAAACAAAATGGGGAGAAAAAAAAAAGCTATGCACTCCCCTAATTTGCTCCATAAGACGCCCAGACGCAGAGCCGGTTTAGCACAATTTTTTTTTTTTTTAATTTTCCCCCTCTGAATCCTAGGTGCGTCTTATGGTCAGGTGCGTCTTATGGAGCGAAAAATACGGTACTTCCTGTAGAAAATAGACTGATATAGCAGGAGGCATTGACAATATGTTCTTAAGATGCCATCTTCCTGTGATTAGAATCACTTTGAGGAGTCTATGGTCTAGAAAAATCACATACTATCACATCTTTAAAAGGTGTCACAACCTACAAAGAATCTAGTTTTCTCCAGGGCGTATGCTGCTCCTAGAATTCTGTACCTTAGCAATCATATGTATCGCATACCTGTGTGTAGTCACTATATGAATAGCAAATCACAGTTGTGCAGTTTCTTAGCTCAAATCTATTACTTTTTTCTTGCACTTAACTACTGAAATGTAAAAATGCAATCTAAGCACTCATTCGGTTCTGAGCTGACATCTGAAAGCTACCAATTTACTGTCTAATAATGTTAACATAAGAACAAACACATCCTTAACTTCATGCATCATTTCCTATGTGCAGTAGGAAATGATTTATCTGCAATATACATGCAGAAAAACAAAAATTGTGCCATTTTTACCAAAAATGGAGAAAGACTAAATCATTATCAGATTTGACAATGTACAAGGCACAGCTATGTAAATATTGGGATAGTGACTGCCAAAAAAAAAACAAAGTCACCACCAAAATTTATAATACTGCCTTCAACATGCAAATTTTTAATTTTCCACTGTTAAACAACCAATTAATCTTTCTTCCAATATCCATTCTAAAAGCAAATCTTGTTTATCTCCAAGTTGTTGTCAAGATTTTGCATGTTTTTATTACAAACAAAATTGAAGATCTTTGCAAGGAACTCCTCATTTATCAGACTCCCTTCTGACATTTTCACAAACACCAATTATGTGCTGGGAAAATTTCTCTCAAACTTCCACATCAGAAATCCAACAGATAATAACAAAAGCAAATCCATCTTTTTGTGCTTTAAATCTGATCTCTGTTCACACATTGCTCCATTTCTTTCACAATTGGTAAATCTATCATTGTTGGAAGTCACTCAAAAAAGCATCAGTTCCACCAATACTGAAACATGAGTCAAGTAATCTGATGAGTCTAACTAGTTATTGACCAGTATCTAATTTATCTTTCCTAGCAAAATCATTGAAAATATTGTTCAAAGACAACTTACTGACTACCTGGAGAATGATTTACTTAACCCCTATCAATTTGGTTTCAAATGCAGTCAAAGCACCAAAAATTGCTTCTATTTTTTTTTTATGTCATCTGGCGTGGTTTTGACTGTGGTCAAAATTATATTCTGGTAT
Organism: Rhinatrema bivittatum; assembly: GCF_901001135.1. Lineage (NCBI taxonomy): Eukaryota > Metazoa > Chordata > Amphibia > Gymnophiona > Rhinatrematidae > Rhinatrema > Rhinatrema bivittatum. The sequence continues at coordinate 60,960,189 of NC_042625.1, read as the reverse complement.
TATTTATTTAAAACATTTGTATACCACAAAAACTTCCATACAATTTTGTGTTCAGTGCAGTTTACATAAAACATACATAAAATTATAAATCAAACATATATAAAATCTTATATTAAATATACAACAAAATGTCAAATAATAAAACTACAATAGTTTTCACCCAAACGCCTCTTGGAAAAGCAATGCCTTCCTTTTTTTCCTATAATAACAGATAGTAACATAGTAATGACAGCAGAAAAAGACCAAATGGTCCAGCCAGTCTGCCCATCAAGCTTCCCATGGTAGTAAATGCCGCTCATTGCAGGTTACCCCATGCCCACTACCCCTATGCTTCTTTTCATTCATTTCCATCCTCCAGCCTTTAGTGATCCACAGTGTTTATCCCATGCTCCTTTGAAATCCTTCACAGTTTTAGTTTTCACCACTTCTTCTGGAAGGTCATTCCAGATATCCACCACCCTCTCTGTGAAGAAATATTTTCTGACATTGGTTCTAAATCTTCCTCCCTGGAGTTTCAAATTGTGACCCCTAGTTCTACTAAATTGTTTCCAATGGAAAAGGTCTGCTGTTGACCACGGATCATTAAAACCTTTCAAGTATCTGAAGGTCTGTATCATATCACCCCTGCTCCTCCTTTCCTCCAGGGTATACATATTCAGGGTTCTTCAACCTCTCCTCATAAGGCATTTGATGGAGATCACCCACCATTCTGCATTCTTTTCCATAGTGCATTCCAGCATACTGGGACCACATAAGAAAAAGTTGTAGCTCATATTTTTTGAGATTTTTAATCTCTATTTGAAGGTACCTGCAATAAATGCTAATTAGTAGAATGAAGGGCACATGCTAGACTACATCTTAGGGTTTTTTTTGGAGAACACAAGGAGTGCCTTCATGTAACTTTGCTCTATACTTCACAGGCAACCAATGTAAAATATGCAGTGATGGAGTAATGTGATCGAACTTTGTTAAGGTCAATAAAAGGCATGCAGCAGTGTGTTGAATTAACTAACACATGAGCTAGTTTTTCAGGTAAACCCACACAAATAGTATTACAATAATCAGAACAAGAGACTGAAGTACCATTTGAAACGTATCTATTGGTAATAATGTACTTCAAAGGTCTAAGCTGTTTTAGCTAGATGTTTTATGTGGAGTTTCATGCTTAAGTTGTGAGCATAAGAACATCACTAAACCTTTTATACCTGATAATAATGATAACTTGATTACCTCAAAATTTATAGTTGCTGCATCTATGATCAAAGAGCTTTTTTCTACTCACAGAAGCTTTGTTTTTGGGACATTTAAAACTAAACTATTTAAGGTGAATTTTAAAAGCCTGGCACAAGCTAAAACTGGGAGATTTGTACACAAGTCAGGTAGGCGTGTGCCAAGAGGATTTTAAAAGCCACCCGAGTACACATGTACTTGCCACTACACGCACAAATGAAAAGCTCCCAAAAAGGGGTGGGGTGTAGGTGTGGTCTGGGTGAGGCATGGACGTTCCTGAATTTCACATTGAAATTAAGGCATAAATACGTGCATATTAGGGTCTCCTGCCACATAACTTTACTACTGCTGTGGATGATGTGTAAATTGTAGAACAAAAAATTCTAGGCAGATCAGTGAGGTTTTATAGGTTGGGGCTGGCAGGGAAGAAGGGGTTTGGAAGCCCTCTCTCTTACCTGGGTGAACTGGGAATGAACTGTGAAAACTGGTAAAAGCTTCAGCGCACATGTCTAATAAAATTCCTCCACTTATGCGTTACAAGCAGCATATTTGTGCGCATCACTTAAAATTGTGTGCACGTGTATGTGGTCAGCCTCTTTTATAACATGTGCAGATATACACGTCTATGTTTTAAAATGGCTGCATCCCTGGGCGCGGGTCAACAAACGCACGCACATGTGCACCCGCCTGCCAGCATAAAAGTTACTGTCACAATACGAAACCAGTTTTTTACTTCACACATACAGAGGAAGATTTTAAAAGCCTTGAACATGCAAAAATGGCCACATACATGTGTAATGGGCTGCATGGAGCTATGTGAATTTTAAATAGCCGGGAAGGGCACGCGTACATTGAGGAATGCGCGCCCCAAAAAAGTAGATGGAAAAGGGGCAGGGCAAGGGTGTTCCTGTGGCGGGCCAGCACTGACACATGCAACTTCAAATTTTCCTCAACTGGCACATGTATGTTATGTCATGAGGAAATGGGATTCATGGCACTGTACCCTGAATAAAACTGGACAGACTAATCAGCTGTCATATTCTAGGTGTCTATGTTAATCAGGCCTGGTGCAACCGGGTGTGCAAACTGTGCAATTGCAAAGGGTGGCACACCCAGGAGCAGGGAGAGTGAGAGAGAGAGTGAGCAAATTGGAGCCTGCCTGGGTTGTGAAGGTGTGTGATAGAATGGAGCTACAGGTGGATCCTAACCTGTTAGCGGCTGAAATGAAGAGGAAGGCCCGCGGCTGTTGGTGAATCTCAACCAATGAAGAACTGGAGACGCCTGGATGTGTGTGAGAGAAGGAGCATGTATGTGTGTGAGCTTGTGTGTGTACGTATAGATATACTGTATATAAGAAAAAGAAGAGAAAGTTTGTGCACCCCATTCTCAATAATTCATGACAATCTCAAGGTGACTGGAAATCAAAAGTTCCTAGATATGGAGAGTGTGAATATTTTTTATCCTTTTTACTTTTATTTTTCATGTGTTATTTGATGTCTGCTGTTTGAAATATTTTATTGATCTTTTATTCTTCAGATGTTTTTGAATTATTATGTTTTTACTATTATGATTATATATTTATTATATTTCTAGATTTTGTTTGATATTTGAGGAATGGTGATGGTTCTGTTTATTCATTGTTGCACTGCATAGAGAGTCTGGCTTCTTGCAATTTCCAGTTCAGCTTTTGTCTGCATGTTTGTATTTCTACTTTATAGTTGCTCTATTCTGTATTTGGTGAGGGTCTGTTTATGTTCTGCATATATGACCAAGGTGAGGTATTCTCCTAACAGGATGTGTATTAGGGTTTTCAAAGGGTCAAGTCCACACCTAACACATGTTACAATAAGTCTAATCAATCCAACAAGTGTATTGCAAAATAGGTTACCATGGTCCATAAAGAGAAACCCAGAATAAGCAATTAAACAGGAGAAATTCAATAATTCCAAGGTGCCGAAATCTTCATTGAGATGTCCTATTTAATTGCTTGTTCTGGGTTTCTCTTTATGGACCACTGGAACCTATTTTGCAACACACCTGATTGATTTATAGTATGTTTGCTCACCATTCCACACTCTGCTGTGACAATAGGCCTAATACCATATTGGTTCCAAGTGTCTTTTTTGCAGGGATTTCTGGTTGGCATCACAGCAGTGCACGTAAATTCAATATAATATAATGTAAGAGATATTTTTACTTCAGAATACTGTACTTTAATATTAATATTTTTCATGTAAAATATTATAAATGCATAATTCATAACTGTGTAGTGGAAAGGGCCAGGGTAGGGGGAGGTGTTGTGTAAGGCTATAAGGTTCATCTAGGGCACCTAATACCCTTGCACTGGCTATGGATTCTGGGACTGGGGATGAAGCCTTTGGGGGTTAGGGGAGGTGAAAGTTTTTAAAGTTTGTTTTGCTGGAGGCAGTGCCGGTTCAAGGAACTCCAGCAACCCTAGGCGGTGATCTCTCTCTCGCTCTCTCCTAGATTTCCCCAATTCTCACCTACCTCTGCATCACACTGCATGACTCCTTTTTTCAAACTTGGCACCCTCAAGTAGACCTACACCGTCCACCCCATTCCGGTGCCCTGCCACCTAGTCCACCTAATATGTCCCACCGGCCCTGGCTGGAGGGAGCTGGGCTTTCTTTTTGTTGGTCTGGGACAAAGACTGAATGTACTGGGTGGGGTGGTGGGGGGCGCAAAGTAATTGTTTGTACAGGGCAGCGCAAAAAAAAAAAAAAAAAGCTAGCATTGGCCCTGATGTTAATTGTAAACATACCCAAAGCCCAATGAATATGGGGCTCTGCTTTGTACATGGATTTTATATCCATTATCTATTGGTAACAGATCTCTATGTATGTGTTAAAGATTGGGACAGATAAAATAGTAGGTGAAGTATTAAATCTTATGTGATCACTATTTATGTATTTAAAATGTTTATATTTTGCTTATTACAATAAAATGTGCAAAGCAGATTATAATATATAATTGTGCACAATAAAAATCTAAACAATTTAAATATATAAAGTAAAAAATTAAAATCAATAAATAAATCATACACATAAAAAAAACTGTTCATCTTAGCAATGGTGCCAGATATCAAATATTTGTCACTCCAGTTCGTATGCCTGCCTTCATCTGCTTTCTAAACAAAATCATTAACTGAACATAGACCGAGGGCAATTAATTCCACAATATAAGCCCAGAGACAAAAAATGATCTTGAACGTGTTTTGCTCAGTCGTACTGTTTTACCAGCCAAGACGGCACACATATGCCTATAACTGATCTGAAAGGGAACTGGACCTATTTGTCATTATCACATTTTCCCTTTTATCTTTTCACATTATCATCTTTGTGGATGCCTCTTTTTAAAGATAACCAGGGGTAGCAACCTACTGGAAATTATTGATTTATATAGGACAGTAGGATCCAGTGAGAAAGGTTGGTCTACTAGTTATAGCAATGGGCTGTGAACTAGAGAAACCAGGGTTCAAATTCCACTTCCCCCATTGGCATGCCTTGCAACCCTGGTCAATTCAATTCATCTTGCATTGCCTCAAGTACCCCATTAGATTGTAAACTCTATATGATAGAGAATGTTTGTACTTGCATTACTAATAATGCTATAAGCCATTCTCAACATTATTTGGAAGGCAAGCTAAAAACTCAAAATTATGTATTAAATTATGTATAGGAATTTTTTTGAGTCATCCACCATTAAATCACAGTCACAAAAAGAACATTCCTACAAAATGGACAGTGATACAAATAGAACTGATTATTTAGCAAAATCTCATTCCAAGGCAAAGGCATGATCATTAAGCTCTACACATTTATTTCTTTATAACTTGACTTGAGTATTTAAAGATGACTAGACCTGATTTGTCTTTTTTACTCTTTAAAGCTGGATGCATTCTAAACCTATCTCCTCTTCTTCAGCTGCTTGCTGACCTGCTGACAAGTGAAAGAGAGGTTTAGCAAGAGTGAGAAGTCTGTGCGTACCTTCCTTGTCATGTTATGTTTCAGGAAGATAGAGCTATTGAAACCAGGTATGGGTTGACACTAGGTTCTTTATCTTTGGTTATTGATTCCTTTCTTTATTACATACTTTCTACACTGGTGCTCTTGGTTAAAATTTAATTTTGCTGTAAGCATTTATGAAGGAGCTAGACAACTAAATTCTCCAGCTCCGAGACCTTCTTTGATGTGTCCTGTCAAATCTCTCTCCCCTTATTCCTTCACACCTGATTTATATTTGGAAACCACTATGTCTGGCACAGGTTCTTTGTGTTTTTCCTGTTTTTATTCATATCAATTCCCTTGTATAGCTAAAGTACTAATGCAACCTATGATTATTCTGTCCCTCTGCTGTGAGACAGCTGTACTATGCTCTAATAGAGGGGTAGGAACCAGAGTCAGAAGCTAAAGCAGAATTCTATGCTGAGAGCTAATTATTGACCAGCTTCATTGTAAATGCATCATGGGTGCACATAGCCTCATTACAAGCATGGCTTTCTTTAGTTCCAATCAATCCTATACTTACATGTAGCCATCTCGGATGAAGGGGGGAGCAGGTGGCATGGAGAGCTGTTCTATCTTTGGAGGGACAGCCCATGAAGGCCTGTATATGCAGGTTTCTGGTATCTTCAGAGACAGCAGACACTGGCTTGGTAGCATCTTCAGAGGAGCAAACATAGAGCATCCTATGACTGGCTGCAGCATGGGTACTCTGTGCACGTATGAAAAGTCCTGTGAGGCCAAAGAAAGTTTATCAATGAGAAACTTCCTATTTTCAGCCCTTTTAATAAGGAAAATGCAGAAATTCAGTGATATTACATTGGAAGAATTTGACTCACCTCTTGCTCACTGGATCCATGCCCTACATGGGTGATTAAAAAAAGTGAAGGATGGTCTTGCAAATTGGATTGTTCAGAACATTAATATATCCCTTACTGAAGGCCATTTCCCTATTTCCTTGATACAAGTTGGGATATGTCTTGTTTTTAAAAAGTCACATCTGGACTTTGAGAATCTTCAAACTTCAGGCTGGACTCTAATATTTTACTGCTAGCCAAACTTAATGAGCATGTGGTTGAATATCAAGTACATGAGTTCATCAAGGATATGACTATATTAGATCAGAGACAAGTTGGGTTCAGAATTAGTCATAGTACTACGACAGAACTAGTTTCTTTATTAGATAATTTGAATTATTTTTCTAAAGATTCTTTCCCTTCTGCACTAAAACTACTTGATATGAGTGCTGCCTTCAATACCACTGACCATATTCTGCTTATAAACTTCCTTAAAATCTTTCAGGCAGATGTTCTTTAAAAGACTCAGTGACTAACTTAGGTGCACAAATTTTAGTTAAGCTGATTAACCTTCTAAATCTGGTCAGCTAAACTTAGTGCCTAAAATTAGAATGAAAATGGCTTCCCTAAGCTAAATCTGCCACCTAACATAGCTGGGATGCCTTCCCTCAGTCCCTGTGGCATTTAAAAGTAAAGCTGTGGGGCTGACAGCCACCCGGTAGCATCATTTCATTTTCATTTATTAAAATTTTATAAGCTGCCTGTAAAAAACATGTTATCCAGGTGGTTACAAAATATAACATACATAATTCTTTAAGTCAGTACTGCTTGCAAGAAACAAAGAAAAAAGTTTTTAGTATTGCTGCTTTTGATTTGTGGAATTCCCTTCCTTTAAAGCTCCATGATGTGTGTTACCATTTGTGCTTTAGGAAACAACTGAAGGCAAGATTATTTACTCAGGTATTTTCTGTTTGATCTATGTCTTCTGAAATGAACAACTTCTTTGTAATTTAGTGTACTGCATCATTGTTTATGTTTTTAGTGTTCTGTTTAAATAATTGTGTATGTGCCATATAATCCGCTTTGAACACTGAGGAAGTAGCGGAATAGAAGTTTGAATACATAAATAAAATAAATTCTAATTAAGATGAAAAATAAAACATAATTCAATAAACATATGATTATTAACAGAAAATGAAGTCTATAAAAACATGACAAACTAGCATAAATAGGTAAAAAACTAATCCCATCTGGCTCCAGTTTGTATTAAAATGTTAAACTGAGGGTGTGTGCCAGCCACCACTATAGATCCTCCCACCTTCCATTTCAAAATATTTTTCCAGGGAGAAGCTGCCAGACCCCTTGCGCACCTCCCCTCCTAACTGCCTGAAGTTGAATTAACACATGATGTCAACCCTCCCCTTACCCCAATCTCACCCCCTCACTCTTTAGAAGCACCTCCCCCTTAAGCTTAGCCAGGGGTACACAGGTTTACATCTTCCCAGTTAGGTTTTCAGCAATGGACTGACAGCAATGTTGCTAGTGTAATTATTTCAATGTTTAAGCTGCATGATTGTCTAAATGGTCCATAAAGAAGATAAAAACAACAAAACATAATAATTAAAATACATTTAGATCAATTAAATTAACATATAGCTATAATAAAAGAAGAAAGTGGCCCCACATCTGTATAACTGGTATGCAAACTAAGCTCCACTCTTCTCCCTTCCCGCACTCTCCAGCTCCACCCCTCTTCTCTGTATGGGAATTGAGCTCTGCCCCTCTCTTTCTTTGCACTTTTCAGCTGTGCCCCACTCTCTCTGTACTGTCTAATCCACTCTCTACCACCACATATGAAAATTGAGTTTCACCCCTCTCTCTGAATAGTCAATCCTCTCTACCACCGTACAGTACACCCGAGGTCAGCGTGCACTTTCTCCTACCACACATCTCAATTACGCTCTTTCCTACTCTTTACAGTATTTCCCTATCCTTGGACGAGGTTTTTACTATTAGTCATGCTATAAAACTTTAGGATGTCAGAGCAAAGCTGGATGTCTAACTGGGAGAGCACAAATTTGTGCTTTCTCATCTAGGCTTAGGGATTTTCTGGGAAGCTTTTGAGAAATTTGGGGGGCGGGGGGCAGTGGTTTTGGCACCACATATTATTTTGACTATGGACAGTAGGTGGGAGGGAAGGATGGCAGCACAGCTGCACATTAGTTTGACTCTGGACAGATGGGAGGTAGAATGCTGGGGGTAGGGGTTGGCACCTCCACCTGGCAAAACATTTTTGAAGCAGTAGGTGGAAGAAACGATGTCGGTAGGGGTTGGGAGGTGCTGACAGCCCTGCCTGCTGCCAAAATATTTTGCATCTGAGGAGAGGCATGGAACTTCAGCAGCATGGGAAATCCTGCACATGTGTGGTAAAGGCCTTTAAGCCTTTCCAGAAAGCTGTAGAACAGATGTATGGTTGGCATCAAGCATGGTCACGTAATCCACGTGTTATACTACTGTGAACTGCTTATCTTTAAAGAATTAATTTTACATTGGTAATGCTTAGTTGCACTATAAATTATCTGCTTTATTTCTGAGTCATGGGAAGAGAAAGGTGATTGTCGTTCTTACCTTGATCTCCTCCGGTTTGGGGCTGCATAGTCCATCCTCCACCTCCATTTTAAACTCCATGATTTGAGTGCTGGCCATGCTGATCATAGGACTCTCCATCATGCCAAGGGTTGGAGCTGTCTCAGAGCTGATTCCGTCCTTGTAACTCATCACTGGGGAGAAGGCTGGGTGCTGCTCCAAAGAGGGGGGTGTTGGGAACATCCTCTGCAAGTCTGCCACAGCTGGATCCATTGGGTAACAAAGAAAAAGAAAATACTCTGTCAATATACAACAAAATTGCAGAAAGCAATGCATGAATAGATAACTGGCTATATTATAATCCTAAAAGAAGACAGCTGTAGAAAATAAAACATCAGACCAGAGAAAATATCCAGGGTGATTTTATAAGCTAATGGTACATAGTAACATGGTAGATGTTGACAGAAAAAGACCATCTGGTTCATCCAGTATGCCCAGTTATTCCTGTCCACACCTCCAAGGCTATTTGCCAACTGCCAGCCACACAGAGCGACTGCCAGTAGGATGTCACTCCTTAACCAAGACAGGTTTTTTTTTTTTCCATTTTCCTCCATTATACTCCACTCTCCTGGGCAGCTAAGCATGCAAGAGCCCCTTTTGAGTTTATACCCAGAACTCCTTCCCTCTCATGATCAATTATGGTTGTTTCCTGAACATCTGGACTTTTAGGTCCTTGTGGTCTTTCTGGATGGTGCTTCATGGCCACCTGTCCACCGTGCTGACCCGGTCAACACTTAGAGTACACAGCATGACAGATAGACTCAGCTAAGTATGTGCCTACATTTCTGCTAGGACTTGTATGCTTGCTAGACATATCTAACTGTTAATTCTTTCGCTCGTTTCACTTTTTTGCAATTAAGAGTAAACCTTCATTGTACTTATGTCAGGGTTGTTATAGGTAAGTTTCAATGTAGTCTTCACATTCCGATCAGATTTAAAATCCAGTAACTTATTCTGGTCGCTACAGGCGGAATAGAAAACACTTTAAAGAAATAAAATAAAGTATAATCATTATAGTATAAATTTATATTCTTAACTTCTCAGAAGAGTTTAGCTTTGTGACATGGTTCTCAAAATGAACAGAAATCCAGAAGTGTCACTAGTTCTGGGCACGTATGGCCAAGTGCTCTATTTTTTAGGGTCCCGAGTCCCCATCCCTCAACTATTACAGCCTCTCACCCCCTCTTCCCCCACTCCCAATGCACTAGCAGTGCATGCTTATAACTTTCCAGTTGTCAGCACACCCCTCTTCCTCCAGCACAGTTCAATGACCAACTGTTTGAACTACTTGGGGCTCCGCAGATATAGAGTGCCATGCGGTTCAAACAATTGGCCACTAAACTATGCAGGAGGAAGAGGAGGTGCTGACAGCTAGAGAGTGGCCTGGTTATAAATGCAGACTCTGCTGGCACCATGACATGGAGCGGGGCTCCAGGATACAAAACATAGGGTGGGGCAGAGAGAGAGAGAGATAGCAGACTGAGTGTGGATTGGGAAGGTACAGTGAGAAGTTGGCAATTAGGTGCTTGAGTGGAAGTGTGTTAGATGGTGTGGGAGGATATGAGTGAGTGAGAGGTTTGAGATGGAGCTTGAAGAGGTTAAAGAGAATGAGGGCTAAATGGTGGGGAGGGGTTGAGAGGTGGTGTGAAGAACCTGGAGAACTGTGGAGGGGGTATGTGACTAGGGGTTGCTGAGGAAGGGATGAGAGGCAGTGGAAAGGGATGGGAATGTGAAGGGGGTAAGAGAGTGAAAATAGAGCTGGGAAGGCAGTGAAAGATGGGTAATGAGAGGCTGGGTACTGAGCAAGAGACAGAAGACAAAGACAAGAAGCAGGGGAGGTGAAGAGAGACATGGAATGAACTGGGGTGGATGAGCAGATGAGAAGCAGTGGAAAGTAGATAAGGGTGTGAATAAAGATGGTGGAAATGGGGGGAGTATGGAAAGCAAGAAAGAAAGGGGAGAATGCCAGAGCTGGGGAGTGTGTGAGAGAGGGGCTGAGAAAGCAGTGAGATGAAGAGAAGCTGATAGGTAGGTGAGAAGTGAAAAGTAGAAGACTAAAGACTGAAGGGTTAAAAAGGTGGAGAAGGTTGGAATTTAAATGAGTGGATAGTAAGGTAGAGAAATGTAGAAAAGAGCTGAAAGAGAAAGATCAATGGCAGAGACAGATGAAGAGTATGAAAAGAAGACAGGAGAGAAAAGAAACAGAAAATTGAAAGGACACCCTGGAAAAGCAGTTAGGAGAAGAAAGACCAAGGAAAGCCAAAAAGAGAGATTGGGACCAATGTGATTAGAAAAATACAATGTCCAGACCACAAAGGTAGGAAAAAAGCATTTTATTTTCAGTTTAGTGTCTTAAATGTGTTAGCTATGGGAATATGCATGTCCTATATATTTATATTTTGTTTAGTAAATGAAGAATGCATGACTTGTGCTATTTTTCCAGTGTTTTACTGTTTACAGTTTGGTTTCTGGGGGTTTCCATTTCAATTTTCATCTGCATATTTCTGTTTCTAATGGTCACTCTGTCTGTATCTGTTGAGATTCCTTTTGTGTTTTGCATCTGTGATCAAGATGAGGTATTCTGCCAGTGAACAGTTTCAATGTAAGAAAGTATACTTGTTCCGTTTTCCCAAAAGTAGGTATACTGGTGTTCTAGTGCCCACTACCAATATTTGCAGTGTTGCCCTTTCATAAGTAGGGGTTGTTGCTGTTTGAACCCTGACAATTAATACTGTTAAGATATAACAGGATTGCTATATAGGTTCCGAGTGTGTTTTTGCAATATTTTATGTTACTTAACAATCTAAGGTATTAACTATAAACTCTCCCAAAATATAATAAAAAACCCAAAACAAAACAGGCAGAGCATACTTTTATAGGAATCTGGTATCATAAAGTGTGTAAACAGCCATAATCATAGCTAAAGCACTCAGGAGTATAATCATATGAGAAAATGCTTTCCAGGGTACCACTAAAGGGAGTTTTGATTTCTTCTATTGGAAGCCCCTTTGGTGGCACATTGGACAGGATCTTCTCATTCCTTAGAAGACATTCACAGTTACTTTGAAGCATTAAGTCCATTTACTCTTTTTTGCCATGATTGAGTTTTAGATCAATTCTACAATGTGTAAGTCTTGGGGGTTCAGATTAATTGGTTTCTTAGTAATTCACCGTTTATGAGTATACAAAAGCAGGTGATTTTACAATATTAGAATTTTCTGCACACAAAACATATATAAAACTGCTATACGATTCAAAACAATCCTCTGATTAAGATGTGAAAACTGTCATTGCATTGTAATTTTCCATACCCTTTACCTAAATACCAGATTAATTATTAATATGAACTAGATATTTTCACTTGATAAATATCGCATGTCTATGAATACCACCTCTGTAACCAATCACTGTTTATTTGTTGTTATAACTATGAATGTCACTTTGTAAACCACTGTGATCTATACATGGAACGACAGTATATAAAATGTCTAATAAAATAAAAATGATTATACTCGTGAGTGCTTTAGCCATGTTTAAGGCTGCTTGCACTTGTTATGATAATAGATTCCTATAAAAATATACTCTGCCCGTTTTTTTACTTCACAATCTGCCTGTAAGTGAAGGGAATTTGTGTCGCCATTACTGAGGCTCGTTGCTGTTTTTGTTGATGAGATACGACGTTTGAATGATCGCCAGTTGTGGCGGTTATGAATACTGAAACGCTATGAACTTACTAACCCGATGTCCCTGTTGAAGAACCGAAACGCACAGTGTGTTGGGCGTCTTTTGGGTTTAAACAAAATAATGTTTTCATTGACTCTAAGCATATATTGAATATGAATATTCTAGCTGTTGCTTTCTAAAGATAAGTGCACATTTTTAATTTTGTTTTTGAGACCGATGATTATATATCCAAAGAGACTACTAAATGAACGCTAAGTGTTCCTGGAAAATACAGGAATAGTCCCCCTAGTGACAGCAGAAGCATCAGGCCCTGGTCATGGTAGTCTGTTACCGTGGCCTGGGCTGAGGAACTTTGTGAGTAAAGATACTGGGAGAGTTAGGACTGGGGTCAGAGGTAGAGGGGAAAGGAAGGGAGGCCCCTGGAGGCAATATTTATTTGGCTTGACCCAGAAGCAGGGGTGGTGGCAGAGGCCAGCTTCAGCCCTTTTATTTTTTTTTTTCTGGAGATGGAGGGGTTTTGGAGAGGTGAGACTGCAGGTTCAGGGAAGGGTCAGTGTTAGGGCACTAGACCTGCAAAATTTTTTTTTAAGCCAGTTAAGTTAGCCAGATTAAGTTAGCCAGATAACTTTAACCAGGGATATACAGATAACCTATCTGGCTAAAGTTAGCCCAATAAGGTATCTGTTTACTGGGTATTTGAATATTGGCCTCATGAAGACCAATTGTGTGTTTTTACTGGTTCATTCTCAGAGGGAGGGGATTTGTGATCAGTTCTTTAATTATTAAAATCATGGGGTGGGAGGAGACATATGGGTCTGAGACCTAAATCTTTAGCACATCTCTGGTGAAACCAATATTACAATACTTATTTATTTATTTATTTTATTTATTTGAGGTTTCTTCTATACCGATAGCCGTTTGCACATCGTATCGGTTTACATACAACTAATAACTTATGGGCAAAGCCCCTTACAAAGAACAGTAGAACAATGTGGAAAACAAATATACAGAAGATATAATTGTAATAAATAGAACTATACAATAAAATACAAGAGATATATATGTATGTGAGAACAGGGAGTATAAGAGTTACTTAGGCAACTATATTCATAAAGATATCTTAAGGAGAACACTTATGCTGGAGGGGTCATGATACTATCAATACAATAACTTTAAAACTATAACACATTGTCGTTAGAAGGTGTAAAAACAGCAGTGTGGAGCTGAATAATTTAGAGATTCAAATGGTGGGTAGGGGAAAACAAAATAATGGAGATAAGGAGGGTGGAAGAGGAATTCAATAGGAACTATTAATAAATATTCTCAAACGCAGAACATTATGAAAGCATCAGTCAGTCAAGTGTTTTATTGCCTTGCTCAGAAGACCCTTTTTGTTTCTGTAACAGTCATGTGTAGAACAGAACAACAGAAGTACAATAGTGAATTCAGTCAAACAATAAACAAGTATGTAATACTGCACTGGAGTAAGCAGGTACATTACCAACTTATTTAGGGCAGACTGAGTCAGTCCTGGTTTTATCCCATTGCACTTATGAGTTTGTAAATAAGGAAAATAAGGGATTTAAAAAATAAGGGATTTAAAAATTCCCCAAGGATTTACTCACCAGGGATGAAATGCACTCACCACATGCTTTTGCTCTCACAATAATTTGCTTTAAAGAGGGAGTAACTCAAGTATGAGAGTGCATTTCCTCCTTAGTAAGTTTACACCTTCACTTCAATCCTGTGCAGCCCTCTCCCATTTAGCACTCTTCTCTCTCCACTCACCACCCCCTCTCTCTACCCCAAGCTCATGTAGACCTATATCTCCCCTCCCTCACCCAGTGCAGTACTTTCTCTCCTTTTCTAATCTCTCCAGCCCTCTTACTCTCCTCTCTCCCTCTTCCCAAGCCCTCTCACTTTCTTCCTCTCTCCCCTACAGCTTTTTCACTGTCCTCTGTCTCCCATCCCCACCCTCACTTCAGCCCTGTTGCTCTCACTTTCCTCTACTCACCTATTCTTGATACAGCCTCCTTCTCTCTCTTTCTTGCAGCCTTGCTGCTGTCTCTCAGGTCACAATCAGGGCCGAAGAAACCTCTTCCTCACCCTCCAAAGCCCCATTCGGGACCAAAGTTGTTTCCTCCTTTTCCTGGGCCCACCATCGCCTTTTTCTGAGCTCCAATAGGGGCTGAAGACACTTCTACTGCTACCTCCTGCTCCCAGGGCCATCTTGCCAGCTGAGAAAATCCACTCGTCCTAGGAATATAGATTTTCGAAAGTCTGGACAAACTGGCACTATAAATCTACAGATGCAAAGAGGCACAATCAGGACTGGCTCAGACCATCTTTTATGACCTGCAACCCTTTGATAAGTCTATCTGAATGGCATCTAAGCTCAAACAGGTCTGCATGACTAGTATACAGGACTTGTTTGTTAAAGCCCATCTTATGAAGATGCTTTTTTTTTTTTTTGCAATAGGGACTTCCAAGAAAAATCCCAACATTCCTGTGCTATATCATCTCTGGGCCCATGAGCTTCTAGAGCAAATGCTACATTAATAGAAAGACAGACATGCCTGGGCATGTTCATAGAAAGAGTTATAGGGGTTGTACCATTTTGATAGGATATGCAATCATCAGAGTGACTGCTGTCAGTCACTCTTTAATATGGATGATCAAGTACTTAGGGAAAGCGAGGAACTGCCAATTCTAAATGTTGACAAACAAAAAACATTCCTAATGCAGCAACAAAGGTTACCCCCACCGATTTGTTCTCCCCCTAATGATAAATTGTGACCGATTTTGATTTATGTTTAAATAAAAGTCTCATTTGTCCCCCACCTCCCCCCATGCACTTTGTAATTCACACTCGTTTGTTACTAAGACACCAGAACAATCCCCTCAATTCATGCAAATAAGAAAAGAAGGCAATAATGCATGATGGGAGTTACAATATTAAACATTTAAATATTTTACTGAAAGGTGGTGCATGCCTGGAATACTGCAGGGATGAGCATGAGGGTAACATTTTTCTAATGAAGAACTCCAAAGCACATCTGGAGGTAGTGTCAGTGTTCTTTGTTTCCTGGCCCTGGTTATCACCATCATGGTCTACAGAAAACCAAGATGTGTTACAATAAAGGAGCACCTAAGTTTGGCCAACTCCATTTTGAAAAATGGCACTGGCATGGCAGGAGTGCATCAAGATCCCTAGGAGGTTAACAGTAAGCTGGGGGAGATGTCTGTGATGTGAGAGGCATTTTGGTCACAGAGAGGACAGGGCTTAAAGGTGTTTTATTTACCGTATTTTTTTTTTTAATAGCCCAGGTGGAGGTGCAGTAGAGGGAAGGTGCAACTAGAACCCCAGGGATTTTGGCATGGGTGGGGTGGGGGGGGGGGGTGGAAGTGTCATGGGCTTTGTGGCTCTTTTAAAAGAAGGCAACCCAGGAATGGAACGACAGCAAATCCTAGCAAATCTTAATTTGATACTCAACTCCAACAAGACTGAGTTCCTTCTCATCACTCCAGATGGCAACTACACTTTATCCAACGCATTCACATTATCTCCTCCAGCCTTTTCCCTCCAGGTCAGAAATCTTGGGGTCACCATGGATAATCTGCTGAACTACAAAAGTTTCATCAATAACACTTTAAAAGAATGTTTCTTTAAACTCCAAGTTTTAAAGAGGCTAAGACCCCTCCTATACTTCCAAGATTTCAGATATGTACTACAAGTAATCATATTCTCGAAAATAGATTACTGCAACTCTTTGCTGCTTGGTCTACCCGCAAACACTTTGAAACCGTTACAAATGTTACAAAATGCCACTGCGAGGATTCTAACTAAATCTAACAAAAGGGACCACATAACCCCCATTTTAAAGAACCTTCACTGGCTCCCAATCAAATATAGAATCCTTTACAAAACCCTATCAATCATCCACAAAGTCATCAATAACACCACCCCAATTGACCTCACGATCCCTTTACAGCCTCACACTACCTCCCGACTGACGAGACTAGCTCAGAGAGGCACGCTACAGGCCCATCCTCTCAAAACATCACTAAGTAGAAGAGCTCTTTCCACCGCTGGCCCTAAACTTTGGAACTCACTCCCACCAGACCTCAGGCTTGAACAATCGACACCCACCTTTAAAAAAAAGACTTAAGACCTGGTTATTCAAACAAGCATTCTCTTAACCCAATAACTCTAGTTTGTGAACATCATGTTTGTCGACTTCAGGCCCCACAAAGTCAATCCCAGCGATTATACTCACTGATACTCAAAATATTTTGCATTTAAATTGTATTCTCCTTGTTCATTGTAAGATATTATTTATTTCTTCCAAGTTTCAATTCACCTTGTTCATTGTAAGACATTATTCTATATACTGTCATTTAACTGTTGTAATGTAAACCGAAGTGATTAGTAACTCTGTTACCAGAACTTCGAAATATAAAACTGTTAAATAAATAAAATAAATCATTGCATACTGCCACTGTAAGGATCTGTTGTTGAGTTCTCCAGCTTGTAGGTCCTCATACTCTGGCTCTGTTCCTGTATCCAGAACCCTTCTTTGTCGTTGATTTTATATTCAACACTCCTGCCTTTTCTCCTTCCTGGATTCCTGGTGTGCTCCAGTCCCTCGTTCTGATTCCAAGCTTCATAATCCTTGCTGATATCGAGGGTTACCCCCGTTTCTCATGCCATGCCAGTCACTGGAATCTGAGGGCTCAACTTGAGGGGAAGCTGGATGGCATAGGCAGAAGACACACAAGTTCCCTGTTTTCTCTGTCATCAGCCTGGATTCACCTCTCCAGATATTAGGCCACTCATTCCTGAGGCAACTCACAGATGACAACTGTCACATCAAGCTGTGGCCAGTATAGACCTCACCAAGCTGGCCATAAGTTTACCCTGGGCAGCCAAGCTCCTGGGAAAACTGAACCAATGCCTAGTAAGCCTACAGAAGCAAGTTAATGCACTTGCTCAAAACCCCTGGGAGATTCAGTCTCAGCAAGCGCCTCCTTCCACTCCTACACCCCTCTAGCAGCTGTAGAGGGTACACATAAGGAGCTCCAGGTGGAAATCCCCCTGCGCTGTTCTGGAGATCCAGAAGCCTGCCAGGGCTTTCTGAATCAGTACTGTATAATCTTTACTCTGCAGGCTTCCCATTTTGCTGGTCATAAGTCAAGTGGTACAAATATCACTCTAACCTAGGCCTCCCTACTCTGGGAAAAACAGGACCCCTCAAAATCAGATTGTGAAGCTTTAGTCACAGCATTTAAATGCATTTTTGATGATCCAGGCCACTTGATTTCAGTTTCTACCTCCCTTCTTTGCATGGACCCATACTCTGGGGTAGTATGCTGTGGAGTTCTACATGGTCACAGTAGAGACAAGCTGGAATAATGAGGCCCTTGTTATGGTTTTCTGGAATAGATTAGCAGCTCAGATCAAGAATGAACTGACCTGCCGGGAGCTGCCTTTAGCGCTGAATGCCTTGATGTTCTTATGTCTACACATGGATGCCCATATTCATGAACGAAAATCAGAGCTCTAGCCTTCTGCCAAGAGCCATATGCTACATGAAGTCCCATGGACCAACCTTGTTCCGCCACTCAAGGAGCCTATGGAACTGGGTTGTATTAGCACTTGCCTTTTCTAAACTGAGAAAGATCACAGGAAGAGGCTGGGGCTTTGCTTCTATTGTGCTGATCCTGGACACTTGGTCAGAAATTGTTCACGTGAATCCAGATCTAGTGAACATTCATCTCTTGCCTCACAGGGGCAGATTCCTCTGGACTTTGTTTTGATTCTCAATAATGTGGTCCAATGTCTCTCAATCTCAGTTTCCTTGTACTGGCCATCAGGATCAGTGGAGACCCTTGCCCTTATCGACTCCAGGGCAGCAGGCAATTTTATTAGTCTGGATTTTGTCCACCTCCATGGAATTTCTATCTGACCCAATCCTGCCCTGGTCTCAGTTGTTGCCATTGATGGTCAGCCCTTGAACTAAGGAGAGGCACTGAGTCACAGTGCACTTGAATCTTCTAATGGGTGCATGGCATTCTGAAACCATTTTCTTCTGAATCCTTGAATTGCCTTGCTGTAGAGTTCTTCTGAGGTTATCATGGCTTCAGTTACATAACTCACTCATTGACTGGCATGCAGGGCAGACTGTCTCTTGGACTCCTTCTTACTTCTTTTTTTGTGTTCCAGACCAGAGGTCTATAGCTTCCACTCTCATGGCCAATGTAGTGGAAATATCCCTGGGCCTTCCAATCAGTACCATGCTTTTGCAGATGCTTTTAAACAAGTGGAAATACTCCCAAAGCAACAGAGGTATATGATCGGGCTATTGAAATGCTTCCGGGAACCATGCTACCATGTGACCAGATGTACTCCTTATCAGGTCCAGAAACTAAGGCCATGATTGAATATATTCAGAAAACTATGGGTCAGGACTTCATTTGACCATCAAAGTCCCCTGCTGGCATATGATTCTTTTTCATACAAAAGAAAAACCATGTATTGATTACCAGGGTCTCAGTAAGATCACAGTTAAGGATTGTTATCCCCTGCCGAAATGACAAGAGGCGGGTAGCACCTTATAGATTAACCTGCCGCTAATCCCTGAACCCTCTCAAACTTCAGGGTGTCCAGATTTTTACCAAGCCGGATTTGTGGAGTTCCTATAACCTCAACCAGATCCAACAGGGAAGACTGCCTTCAATACCAGGATTATGCACTGTCCAAAGGGCATGACTGTATACACAGTCATGCCCTTTGGACTTTGTAACACTTCTGCTGTATTCCAAACCTTTGTCAATGTATTTTTTTTTTTAGACTCCCTCTCTCAATATGTAGTCTACATTGTCGATCTTCTCCCCAGACCTGGCCACCTATAGGCAGCATGTAGTAGAGGTCCTCTCTCATTGTCACCTGCACCATCTTTTCATCAAGTTTGAGAAGTGTGTATTTGAACAGAATCGAGTCCACTTCTTGGGATATGTAATCTTGGCTCAAGGTTTTGAGTTGGACACAATAAAGGTAACTACAGTACTTAATTGGTCAATAGCATTGGGTCTCAAGGCACTCCAGAGCTTTTTGGGTTTTGCTATTACTAACATTTCATTCAAAACTTCTCCAAAGTAGTGACTCCACTTACTGCCCTTATGAGTAAGGGCATGCCAAATAATTCTTGGAATCCCAGTGGGCCTACAAAGAGCTGAGGCAGTTCTTTGCATCAGCTCCAATGCTGCATCGCCCTGATCCATCCAAGTTTTCCGTTTTAGAAGTAGATGCCTCCAAGGTTGGCGCAGGTGCAGTCTTGTCTCAAAGACCTAATTCAGATTCTCGGCTCCACCCATGTGCTTACCTTTCCTGAAATTTCTGTCCTGCAGACTGCAACCACCTCCTATCCACCCCCTTTCCACCTCACCTAACACTCTCCCATCTCCCCTGCACCCCTTAAAGTGAAATTACCAGGACAGCATATTGTATATTGTACATAAGAACATTTTATTCCCAAACACGTGTATATATGCCGCCTACAAATGTTGATATCCTTCCTATTTATCAGAATTTCTTTGCCCCCCCCCCCGTTTAGATAGATAACCTCAATCATGCATCCCACTTAGTTAATTATTTCTTGTATAATCTACTCTGTTATTTGTATGTTTTTACTGTTCCTTATATAATTATGCGATAATTGTAAAGCCTGTTGCTCAGTTCTGTTCTCTGTAAACCGACGAGATGTTCCCAACGTTCGTCGGTATATAAAAGCTATTAAATAAATAAATAAATAAATAAATAAATAAATAAATAAATGATGGGGGAAACCAAGGACATTTTGCCAAAAGTGCAAGACACCTACTGGAAGGATCCAACTTTCAGATTACAATCCTTATGCATAACAAAAATGCACTTTACATTGAGACTGTGAAATGTCTGAACTCTCATCAAGTCCGATGGGCTACATCAAGTCCGATGGAAAAGTGCAGACACCTACTGGAAGGATCCAACTTTCAGATTACAATCCTTATGCATAACAAAAATGCACTTTACATTGAGACTGTGAAATGTCTGAACTCTCATCAAGTCCGATGGGCTACATCAAGTCCGATGAGCTATGCTCTTTGCGCATTTTCAGTTTATCATCTCCTTTTGTCCCGACTTGAAGAATGTTAAGGCCGATGCATTTTCAGAATAGTTTTCCTTTGAGGAGACTCCTGTACCTCACGATAAAGATCCCATTTTCTTGTCTCCAGGATCATCGTAAACATAGTCAAGAGTGATTTGATTGAGAAAATCCATCTGAATCTTCAATCTAGGAACCTTCTTTAGGGAGTTCCTATTGGGCATACTTTTGTTCCAGACACTTGCTGCCCAGATGTTTTCAAATGGGAACTGGTTCCAAACTCTCCAGACAGCCAGGAATTAGGAACATTTTGAACAGATTTCCAGGGTTTTTTTAGTGGCCTTCCCTGTGTAAAGATTTTAAGACTTGTTTCTCAATCTGTCCAGTATGCGCTAGAAACAAGGTACCTCATGTTAAACCTTCAGGTGAATTGCACCTGCTTAGGATTCCTTTTGTACCATTGACTCACCTCTCCGCAGACTTCATCATGAACCATCCAATTTCCACTGATTATACTGCCACCTTTGTGGTAGAGGATCGTTCTACTTCATTCCCATTTCTAAACTGCCTTTGGCCCCTCAACTGGCCATCATCTTATTTATGAAGTTGGTCCATTTACATGGAATCCTGATTACTATTGTATCATATTGAGGTCTCCAATTCATTGCCAGATTCGGGAGGGTCTTCTGTAAAGATGTGGGTATCAATTTGCAATTTTTGTCAGGATACCATCTCCAGACAAATGACCTTATGAAGAGGATTACCCAAGATCTTGAGTAGTTCCTTAAATATTAATTCCTTAGATGTCACTCCCGACCCACCTCAGGCTAGAGCCATGCATTATAAAATTAAGATCCCAACTAAAGACTTGGCTTTTCCAACAAGCCTGCCCCCAAAGCCCTAACCACCCCAGTGAATTGTAATGTTATAATGTTTTGAACTGACACTGCTTTTGTCCTCTAGGTTCTCAAGTTCGCCTGTTGATTTGTTCCTGCGCTTTCCTTGCTCTCCTATTGGTTTCATTGTACCCCCTCCCCTCTCTTTTGTAATTTCCTTCCTATAGTTCGATGTAAACCGATATGATGTTTCGACTAATATCGGTATAAAAGTCCCTTTAAATAAATAAATAAATGTTGTAACTCTGCTCATTAGAATGATTGGGCCATATTGCTCCCTTGGGCTGTTTGTTCACCACAATAATGATAGCAAATCTATGAGGGGTTAATCATTCTTCACAGGCTGATACCCTGTTTAACTCCTGCTGCTCCAGCTACTAAAATTCCTGCAGCTGATGACTTAGTGTGACACTTACAGAAAATGTGTGTAAAAGCGCACAATAATTTGGAGAAAATCGTGACCCAGCAGAAGAAATTCACTAATCTTCATTGTAGATAAGAACCCCAATTTCACGTCGGTGATTAGGTCTGGCTGTTTACAAAGAAACTACATCTGCAGCTCCCCATGCTAAGCTTTGTCCCAAGTATATTCGGCCACAAGCCATTATTGAGAAAACCAACCCAGTAATCATTCACCTTCAGCTTCCCAATACTATTAAGATACCATCCTCAATTCATGTCTCCTTGTTAAAGAAAGCCACAACAGATCCTTTCAATAGACAAAGATTGACTCCAGATCTGGTTCTGTTTGATGTCCAACCTAAATTTGAGGTTCAGGAGATTCTAGACTCTGCTATAACAGAATACAGAATTTGGTCCACTGGAAGGGATTTAGCCCCAAAGAAATATCTTGGATTGCTGCATCTGACTTATGTGCACTTCATTTTTTAATGAAATTGCTTGCAAAGCAACAGAAGGAGCTACCTGGAGGTCATCTTTGAAGGGGGCAGGTACTGTAAGGATCAGTTGATGAATTCACCTCAAATCCGCAGGTGGGGTTGCAAATTGCCTGGACTATCTATCCAGTCCTCCTAGCCTGGCAGCCATTTTTTTTTTTTAAATTAATCGGAGAAAATTCTTTTTCACTCAACACACAATTAAACTGTGGAATTTGTTGCCAGGGGATGTGGTTACTGCAGCTGGGCTTAAAAAAGGTTTGGAGAAGTTCTTGGAGAAGTCCATTACCTGCTATCAATCAAGCTGACTTAGAAAATAGCCACTGCTATTACTAGCATCAGCAGCATGGGATATACTTAGTTTTTGGGTACTTGCCAGGTACTTGTAGCCTGGATTGGCCACTGTTGGAAACAGGATGCTGGGCATGATGGACCCTTGGACTGACCCAGTATGGCAATTTCTTATGTTCTGAATAGACTTGTACTTATACTGAGGCAGTCTCATCAGTCAGTTGCCAGAGCTTGGTCCTACCTTCTGGTCATACTCTGACTCCATTCCTATACCTAGAATAAGGTTGCCAACTGGCTCCAGATTTTCATGACAGGTTGATCCAGTTCTGGTTTTACTCAACTGCATGCAGGGATTTGTAATTCTGACTTATGTATGCCTTAAGAAAAGCACAAGTACAATTTCCATTCATGCAGTGGGTAAGACCAGGACAAGATCAACCTGTCCTGAAATCTGGAGCCAGTTGGCAACATTAATCTAGAAGACTTTTTCATCTCCAAATTTTAAACTGATAAGAACAGATACTACACTTGATCTTAGCCAAAAGACCAAGAAGTGATTCATCTCCTAATTTGATATTCAATGCTCCTGCCTGGATTCCTGGTGTGTTCCAGTCCCTCGCTCTGATTCCAAGATTCATTCTCCCGGGGGTTACACCTCTGTTTCTTATGCCATGCTAGCCACTAGAACTTGAGGCTCAATCAAAGGGAAAGTGAAAGGCAGAGGCGAAAGACGCCTAGGTTTCCTGCTTTCTTTGTCATCAGCCTGAATTTGACTCTGCAGATATTAGGACACTCATTTACAGGACAACTCACAGATGACAATTATTACAGCCACGACAAGGAGTGTGTGAAATTCCTGGCCGTAACAACACAAGTAAAAACTCCATGGCATATATTAAATCGTGATACTCGGGCTTCACAGTTTAGTAAACCCTGCAAAGCATTTACCTGCGAAGTGTTGCAGCTTAGTAGGTAGGCCCCAAAGAAGGTAATTTTTAGTCTCCTTGGGCAACTTGCAGGTCTGTGGATACTTTGTACCCACAGACTTGCAAGCTTATGTTCAAAGAGAAACTCCCTGCAGAGTTTTCCTTTGATAATGGAGGACAGTGGTGTAGGAAATATCCCAGTTCTTTCTAACAAGGACAAGTAGCTAAGATGGAATCTCTGACGTCAGTAAACATGGACATTGGCCTAGTCGAGCTATGCATAGCTAAATGCAGAGAAAATAGACAGGGCTTGTTCTGCCATGGGCAGCCAAATGTAGTGCTGTGTACACAACAAGCCTGAAAGGTTTATTGCCTTGCTAGACAAGCTGGCACCAAAATGGGGCCAAAAGAAACATCAGCACAGGTGGGCTGGTGTGGAAATTGGACCTTCAATAATATTGAGACATCTTTTTATGACTTCTAATGTCCATCTAGGATCATAGTTTATCAGAGCTCTGTCAAATGTGAACAACTGTCTTCCATCAGAATTGACTGCTTGTTGAACCTGGAGAAGAGACAAAGGACTAGTAAAAGCGTGGGAAGGTCTGCTAATTAAAAGCCTTAATTATGCATTCACCTGACTATACATGAGCTGCTGAATTATGCATAGGTTAGCCCTCGAAAAGGGGCCAGCTAACAGCACGCCAGACAAATGACCTTATGAAGAGGATTACCCAAGATCCTCTTGGGTAATCCTGAGTGATGTGGCTTTCCACCCCTGCTTTACCCCCGTGCATCCTGGATTGAGGATTCTCAAGTCTCTTAGACAAGGTCTAAGAGACTTGAGAATTGAACAGTCTGTAGCTTCGGTGGCCGTGATTGTCCTCTCTGCATTTGTGCTGGAGATCGGTGAAGGGAGGGACCTCCCAAACAGCCTGAGCACATAAGCTACTGCCAGCCACATGGTAAGAACCTGTGCTCCATTTCCTACACCGTGGGTTAGTAAGGTATAGCTTATTAACGTTCAAAAGTAAGTCTTGGCTAAAGAGAGGTGAGACCAGCAGAAATTAATGGTAATTTGATAAGCACCAGATGTCAGATATGCTTTTGTAATTATTGATTTTCTTATTGCCTGTATCCCCAATTGCCTGTGTGTTTCCTGATGCAAAGTGTTAAGCTTTGCCCTGTGTAATTTTAGAATAAAGGAGATTTGTTTTGCTAGGCACTTTGGCTAATTTTCTAAAATCGAACAGGAGGGTCGATGGTAAATAGTAGGTACATATATAAAGGGTGGTGGGGTTAGAAATCAGAACTCTTCTCCCTAGAGAGGGAAACACAGAGGCTTTTGTACCTGTGTACACCTCACCTGTTCTTTAGTACCCACATACTTTGTCTCTCCCAAGTTAACCCCACCCTTTTTCCCCCACAGGTAGAAGTGTGCACACTGTGAAAAAGTGAGTGCATTTTTATCAATACTAAAGGAAGGAGGGGCAATTTTCCTAACACAATTTTACATGGATAAATATGTTTACCCATATAAGAACTTCAAAAGTGCCCTTTAAATGGGAACATTCACAAATACTGAATAGAACAAACTGCTCCTTTACTTTCCTTCCATGCACTGACAACTATCTGACAGACCATGTTTGTTCATTTTTTATTTTCTTTCCTTACTTGTCAAGTTCTAGATGCCTCTCTATTTTTTTTTTTTAACTGTACTGGAACATTGCAAACCTTATTACTATCAAGTATTGTGTTCTACTTATGTATAAATGGTGCTATAAAAATTACATTGCATTATATTAATATTAATTTTGACCCAAAGAGTCTGGATTCCTCCCTACACAGTCCCTTAATTCTAGGATTCTGAATTCCTTGTAAACAGTAGTATAAGAAAATGAGAAAAAGTAAGAAAAAAGTGATGGTGGTATTTCATTATGAAAACATTAATTTCTTTTACTTACTTGGAGGATAGGGTACAGCAGTCCTTCCATCTTTGCCCAAAGGCCGGTCCTCAATTCCAAGTGTAGGAACCTTTGATGACCGCACTGCTGGCGACCCAGCCTAGTAAAACAGTTACATATAATAATGAAATGGCAGGATAACTGGAACTTTCCAATTGAATCAATGAGATTATTTAACCAAGCAGTACAGGTTTAACTGAACCAGCCCAGTATTAAAAATCAATTTCACCTTTTCTTTATGCAACAATTTATACCCTTTCATTTTTTTTTATTTAAAACTGCAAATATTTTAAGCACTGTTTTGCCATTGGCAGAATGAAAATACTCTAAAACTAATAGTATTCATTTACAATCTTCAAGGCCTACAAATGGATTTGTTTTCTAAAATATCCACAATGAATAGTCATCAAATATAGTTACATGCATTTGGTAAAAAATTCAGCTAAGTTCACATACTGCAGTATCCTGGCTGGGATCCTTGAGGTATCACAGTGAATACCCCTACTACAACATGTGCCTTTAGAGATCAACCTCATGATTATAACATGAAATAACATTAGAGACATTAACCAGCTATTTTGTGAATCCCGAAACAGATACAAATAGTTAAAAGATTAAAAAGATAGGAGAAAAATCAGAATATCTGCAGAGAAAATTAGGATACAAAGCTCGGGGTGTGTTCTTTCACAAGGTATTTGAAAACAGGAGAGTAATAGTAATGATTTACTGAAGTCTCTTGTCATATCAGATCAGGGAAGAAAACAACCAGAGCTTTACTGGAGCTTTGTCATACCTGGTTTGTTTGAAAAATGCATTTGTAATCAGTAATCCTAGCAGTTATATACCAGAAGACATCATGCCAAAACCAAAAAGAAGTACAAAAGATATTTTTTTTCCATAGTAGCTTGTCACTGACAGGTCAGTTGGGCCTGACGTTAATGGCTATTATACCAAGTTATTATTTATAAATATATAGGGGTAAATATTCAAAAGCCATTTAGATGGATAACGGGAGGAGCTGAGTTAGCTGATTACATTAATCGGCTATGTCCAATATTCGACTGAATATTTACCCATGGTACATTATTTTCTGAAACAAAGAAAGCTGGGTCACTGGTTTCTTAATGAGAAAATGTTCTCGCTACAAAATCAATCATCTCATCTGCTATCAGTGCAGACATATCTCATTTGTAGAATGACCTATATTACCACAATTGGCATCTCAGGGAAATGCTTCTGATATTTTTTCTGGCAAAAAAGAACAATTAGCTGACTAATGTCTAAAGAATGACTATTTTAAGTGCAGGGACCTTTACTTGATTTGGATTGTAGAATTACCTGATAAGTATATTTTGTATTTCTTCTTTTCAAGATTCTATGCTTTAATTAGTGCTTGCATTAACCTGCATTCCTTCAAAGTCAGCAGGACTTTATTTTCAATGTAGGAAAAATTGTGATATTATTGTAGAACATAAATTTCATGTCTGAGAAATGTTTATGAAAATTTAAAAAATAAAATAGAACATAGGAAAAATACCATTTTTTCCTTGCATCTTTTTTTTTTTTTTTATTTCACAGAAATCAGGTTCTATAATAAAGGGATAACAGAGAAAAAAGAATAGTCCAGTTTTCAAGGCCAATAGAGCCAGATATGAAAAGCCATGTAATATTTAAAACAAAGAGTCTGCCATTAACAACCTATGCAGTCATCTTGGTCTGTGATTCACATATTACACTATGTTGCTTCCTTTCCACCAGTCCAAAAAAATGAAAGACAGTCTTGAAGCCTGACACTAAGGACCTTGCCTCAGTAAAACTCTAGCTACTCAGGCCATCTCTTTTTGCCTTCAATTAAATAATGACCTCATAAAATTTGGGTGTGATTGTGCCTCTAATCTATCTTTTAAAAATCTTGCCACATGGTATGACTGGGGTCAAGAGGCACATTTCACACAGTTGGTATAAGCAGAAAAGTCCTTACTTGCTAAAAGCAAAGGACTGAACCATGCCTATATTTGTTACTATATCTATTCGTCTAATTCTCTTTATGGAAAGCAGCTACAATTCATTTTCAACAAATAAAGATGAAGCTCTAGATAATCAAATTTCTGGCATAGTTCATAGTCCAGGTATCACATTAGTGAATGTACAAGTGTCAAGTCTCCACTATGAAAAGTTCTAAAAATGACTATACAATAACCAAGTGGTGAAAAATCTTCAGAGGGATAGCCATGTTAGTTTGGTGTAGCAAAAAAGACAGAAGTTGAGTGGTACCTTATAGACTAACTAATTAATTAAAGCATGAGCTTTCAAGCATAGAGTCCACTTAGTCACATGCATTAAGAGACGTACATGAGATGAGTAGAATATATACAGAACAGAGAGAAGGCACTGAATTAGGCAGAACATGGTGTGGAGAGAATGTTAATAGCATTATACTATAGCCTACTAAGACCTGAAATTAAGTGTGGACAGAATGATCTGATAATAGTTAAGTTCATAGATAGTTGTAGTGAGTCACACCCTCCCTCCCTCACCACCCCATCCATATTATGGCTTCCTAATATTCAGTCACCACCTCTCCTTCCCATCGCCACCCCCTGCCCCCTTGTACAGTTCCGACCCCACCCCGCCTCCCCTATGCGCTTCATCCCCCACCCCCGCGCTACCCCCCACTTTGTCGTCTCTTGTATATAATTAATTTATGTCCAACCTGGTTAACCACATGTAATCTCATTTAATAACTGTGGCGCCCGTTGGCTCTACAGTAAAGTTGTCACCTTTTAACTTCCTATCCTTCCTCCATCTATCATTGTAATTTCCTTTCTCAGTTGTCTGTAAACCGACATGATGTTTTTTTTACGAATGCCGGTATATAAAAGTTATAAATAAAATAAAAAATAAAAATGAAGCCATTGTCTCTGATCAGACATTGGGTGATGGTAAGTTTTTTTTAATGAGTTCCAGTTCAGCAGTTTCATACTGGAGTGCTCCTTTGACGTTTCTTTGTAGGAAGATGGAAACCTTAAGGTCAGACAGAGAATATCCTGGAAGACTGAAATGACGTAGATTCATGTAGATCTGTATTGTGGAGCCATGCGGGTACCCAATACGACATGAAAATGTTGGCGTATTGGGTACCTTTATGGCTCCACAGTATGCCAACATTTTCATTGCAGATTTAGAACAATTTTTCCTCAACATCCAGAAGCCACTCCTCTACCTCAGATACATTAATGATATATTCATCACCTGGACACAGGACTAGAAGTCCTTAAAGAATTCTACCAAGCATTCAACAAACTGCACCCTACCATCAACCTGAGCCTACAGCAATCCACTCAGTAAGTCCACTTTCTGGACAACACTGTCCAAATACATGGACACATAAGAACCACATTATACCAAAAACCCACTGACTGCCATAGATACCTACATGCTTCCAGTATGCACCCCCCCCCCCCCACCAGGTCTATTATTCTACAGCCTAGCCCTATGGTACAATTGCATCTGTTCTGACTCCTCAGAGAGGGACTCCCATCTGGAGAAATTACAACAGACATTCTTGGATTTACAGTACCTACCCAATGAGGTAAGGAAACAAAATCAACAGAGTTAGACAAATACCCAGGCACACTCTGCTACAGGATCAAGCCAAAAAAGAAAATAACAGAACCCCTCTGGTTGTTACCTATAGCTCCCAGTTGAAATCACTGAAACATGACATCAAGGATCTGCAACCCACCCTGAACAATGATACCACTCTCTCACCCTATCCTGGCTTACCTGCAGCCCCCTCAACCTCAAATGGATACTCACAACCACAAAGTGTAAAAATGACACCAACTCAGGAACCTGACCCTGCCAGAAACCCAGATGCTAACTCTGTCCACATATTATAGTATGGGTTATGGTTTTGGGTATGGGTTATAGTATGGGTTATGGTTGGATGTGGCAGAATGAGCGGCGTATTGTAATATGATTGAGTGGTTTGTGGTATGGTTAGGTGATTGGATGCTTTTGTGATATTGTTAAGGATATACTTTGGTATGTCTTGGGTTTGAATATATATTTTTGTGTTGGATGTGGTGGTTACGTAGTGCGTGTTCTCCGCGTGGTTTGTTATGATTGGTTGCGTTGTGGTACGTGTTGAGATAGTGGTGGATGGTGTGATTCTATTGGTGGTTGGCTGCGTGTAGTTTGAGAGGCGTGGATGGGTGTGGTTGTGAGATGGGGGTTATATTTGGAGTGTTACGCCATGCAATTGACTGCGCCTTGTTTGGAAGAGTTGTCGGTTTGTGAGAAGGGTGGTGTCTGAATTGGTCTGCCGTTTTGAGGCGTAAAAACTGTTTTGGCATCCTGACATCAAGCGGTACAGTCTGTAAGGTAAGATCGGTTTTGAATAGTGGTTTGTGGTCAACTTGAGCTTTTGGAATTTTGAGAAGTTATGGTTGTATTGTGTACCTTGTTTGTTATAGGTACACATGAAGTGGATTATTCGAGATGTGCTGTAAGCAGTATGTTGAATATATAAGAGTGTTGAAGAGTTATATAAGGTGGGTTCTTTGATATATACTTAGTATGTTTAGACCGTGTGTATAAAACCTCCTTGAAGTTATGATGTCATCTTTTTTACCATAGGTGGTGAATCCACATGGTGGGTGTGCAGCTGTGTTGCTGATTAAATTTGTGGAGGAAGTAAGGTCCTCGATACATATAATAGTGGGTAGGGGCTGATGTTGGATTTTGTGTTTTTATGAGATATTGATATATGTGTATTAATTCACTGAAGATAATATCTGTCACTGACTCTTGTGAAGGTGCAGTATTCCAGAGGGCGGAAGGCTGGAAGGCTTCACTTCTCTTTGGTTGAGTCGGGAGTAAACTGTCCCCTGAAGAAGCTGCGGGGAAACAGGGATCCTTGTTGGGACGTGGAGGATTGCTCCCACACAGACTGTATTTGACGTTGAGCAGAACCAAATGAAGAGAATCTTAACCTGACAAGTAGCAATGATCTTAGACGGGGGGTGGTTTAAAAAAAAAAGGGGGGGGGGAAGTGTGTGTGGATGAATGGCTGAAATGGGGTATTTTAAGATGTTGCTGCTAATGTATTGCTGCTAATGTACTTGGGTTATTGATGTTATGGTTGCACAGGTCTTTACATCAATGTTAATGTATGTATTAATGGATACATTTATGAAAATTCTGTATATGTATTCTATCAATATTGCTCTTTAATTGAGTGAGATAATTAAGAATAAATTAAGAATAAATTGTTATATGAGGATATGATGTATTAGAACTCTCTGATTGATGTTATTGGACTCACTATATATGTGTGTTGTGGTGTAATAAGTAGGGGGTCTGTACTCTCTTATTTTGTGACTACACACATATTAACCCAGACAACACCAACACAGGACCAACATCATCAACTACAACATCTGGGTAACATTTAACTGCTCTTCTTCTAATAGGCTTGGTATTACTATGACATATATTTACCATAAATATTTGGTATTTTGTTCTTTGGTTTCTGTGAAGCTAAAATTTGTTTGTATTTTCTTATTTTGTTTTTATTATGTATGTATTTTTGTATATCGCCTAGGCCTTCTAAGTGTTAGGTGATTAATAAATTTTAATAAATGAAAATGAAAAAATGTAATATATGCCATTATCTGCCAGCAATATCCCTCTACTGTCTACATGGGACAAACAGGTCACTCTATGAGGAAAAGAATAAATAGTAATAAATCTGACATTAGAAATGGCAACTTTCAAAAACCAATAGGAGAACATTTCAACCTTCTAGAACATTCTCTGTCTGACCTTGAGGTTGCCATAATACACCATGTTGCCTAGAAACACTCACTTTTGCTTTTGTTTGAGGGGCTGGCACCCAGGAGATCACCTCGATCTTCTGGGTCTGCAGATGAACTTTGCCTTTTCCCAGGGTATAGCGAAGATATTGGACTTCTTGCCCCCGCTAGGAAGCACTTCTTAGGGTTCGCCATCAGTCCTGCTTTCTTCAGAGTGTTTAGCATGGCCTGGAGTTGGCTTAGGTGTGTCTTCCAAACTGGGCAGTACACCACTATGTCATTGAAATAGGTGGCTGCGTACCCTTGATGTGGGCAGAGCAGGCGGTTGACCACATGCTGAATGTTGCGGGGGTGCCATGGTGTCCAAAAGGGAGGATGGTGAACTGGAAAAGTTCCGTGGATATCGAGAATTGAGTCTTCTCCTTTGCCACTGGCGTGAGAGGCACTTGCCAATATCCTTTTGTAAGGTACATGATATGATGAACTGGGCTGATCCTAGATGCTCAATCAGCTCATCCACTTGAGGCATCATTTGTGTGTCAAGGTTTGAGACCTCATTGACCTTTTTTAAGTCAATGTAGAACCATATGTTGCCATCTTGTTTTGGCACCAATACTATGGTGAGGACCAATCACCATTAGACTCCTCTAACTCCAAGCAGGAGCAACTCCTTCACTTCAGTCTAAATGGCCAACATCTGCCCTTAGGAATCTGATAGGATTCTGCACTACATCTCCAGAAGGCGTAATGATGTCATGCTGCACCAGATACGTATGACCCGGTAGGTTCAAAATATCTCCTGGCTTTGCTTCACCAGCTGCTTTAAGTCAGCTGTCTGTGCAGTGGACAATTGCCCTCTGAAAGGAATCTGGGTTTGGTCCACTTTAGGTCTGACCTCTGGACCAAACTCTTCTTCTTCTACCACTCCACACACTGTGGAACTCACCTTCTTCAGAAGGTTTATATGGTAGATTTGAGTTTTCTTTTGTTTATCAGGCTGGGTTATTTTGTAATCCACGGGCGGCCCTGTTTTCTCCAAAATTTCATAGGATCCCTTGCCAATGAGCTAATTGCTTGCTTTCCGAAGAGGTGAGGAGGACAAAGCTGTGGTCCCCCCACTGGAATACTCTTTGGATCATGGGGCAATTATCAACTCAGGCTTGGGTAGCCTGAGCCTTCTCTAGGCACAGGCGGGCCACCTCTCCAGCTTTTTATTTTAGGTGATCTTGCACTCAGAGAATGTAGTCAAGAAAGTTCTGCCCAGGGTTTCCTTCGTCTTCCCAAGTTTCCCGAGCTATGTCCAAAATTCCTCTCGGCCTCCTCCTATATAGTAGTTCAAAAGGGGAAAACCCCATCGAGCTCTGAGGCACTTTGCAGATTGCAAACAGCATGTAGGGCAGCAACGAGTCCCAGTTCTTTCCATATTCATCCACAAATTTCAACATTTGCTTGAGGGTCTGGTTGAAGTGCTCAACCAGGGCATTGGTCTGCATGTGATATACCAAGGGGCAGAGTCTTTACCTTAAAAAAGGTGCAAAGTTGTTTTATTACCTTGGAAATTAAGTGTTCCCTGATCCATCAGGATCTCCTTGGGCAGCCCAAGTTGTGAAAAAACTTCCAAATAGGGCGGTCACCACTGTAGGGGGTCTTCATGTTCTGTCTCTGAAAATCTTGTGGCATAATCCAGAATGATGAGGATGTACTTATTTCCTCCAGTAGATCTCTCTAGTGGCCCCACAAGATCCATGCCCATCTTTCAAAAGGGGTCTTGATTATGGGCACTGGTATGAGAGGTTCCGCTCTTATGCTAACAGGCTTTGTGAGTTGGCAAGTAGGGTAGGACCGGCAATACAACTGGACCTGTTTATGTAGACCCGGCCAATAGAATTGTGCCAATATTTTCTCCTGGGTCTTTTCCTTTCCCAGATGACACCCCCCCCCCCTTTCTGCCCACCCTCTGTATATGCTCCTGGTCCCACTTAAAGACTCATCCTCCCTCTGGGCCCACTTGAAGCTCCCTGGGTGGGTGGCTATTTTTCCCCTGACTCTGATCCCTCCTTCCTGGCTGCTTCTAAATTAGCAGCATAAGTGTAATTGTACTGTTGGCACTGCCTCCAGGACTTAGGAGTATTGGAGACTTTATGATAGAGATCTGGATCATCCAAGGGAAAGTGTTCTGGAAAGTCCAATTCTTCATTGTTATAGTTGGACGAACCCACTGTGAGCTGGTTCCAGAGGGTCTTAAAGTTAGGACAGTCCCGACCTACGACCATGGGGTAGGGTAGGTAAGGAAGAACTCCCACCTCAATTTTATCTTGGTCGACTGGGGTCTTCAGTTGTACCTGGCTTGTTGGATACTGCCTTTAGGTCCCTGTGTATGCATGCCAGGGTCACTACTCTAGACTTGCTTCACTAACCCATTGAATGAGCGTTTTCACACTCCCAGAGTCCACTAATGCTTGGGTTGAAATGCCATCTAGCTCAACTGCAATCACAAAAGTAAAGATTCCCTGGCTGGGGACATCCATGAAATTACAAAAGTGTGTGGCCATAGCATTAGCATCCATGGGTTCATCTTCCCTACAGGAACAGTCTCTGGCCAAATGGTCCCTTTCACCACAGGTGAAACACGGCAGTTCGGCGGAGGTGAAAAGACCAGGCTACTGGTTTTCAGGGCCTCTGGCTCTTAGGACTTTGTTGTCCTCTACCCAGTTGAGTGTGAACCATGACTACTCAGGCATAGTCTGTGCCTGATAATAGGTCTCCGCTATTTCCAGTGCCTTTTCAAATGGAAGGTTGGGTGTCAACAGATCCAATGTCGCATAGACCATTCTAGCTGTCTAGGAACTGTTCAAGCAGAAATGCTTTGGCTACCTCCACCCCAGTCTTCCCTTTCAAATGCAGCCACTTCGACGTGACATCTTTGTCTGTGGAATAGGTTCCTTGGGTTTTTTCCAGCCTGTAGAAATCCCCATTGAAATTGCTGTTATTAGGCTTCCGGGATGAGTCCTGCTTTCTCTAGAATGGAGACCTTGACTTCCTGGTAGGTGGCCCTTCCTTCTGTATTGGCTGTTTGGAAGGCATCTTGATTACTCTTGGTGAATAGATTCCCCAGCTAGGTAGCTCACCTGTCCTCTGCTCAGCCTGCCAATTGAGCTGAGCGTTCAAAGTTCTTCTGGGGTCATCTCAACTACTGTCGATGACATGGGAGGTGAACTGGTTACAGTGGTTTGCACAGCTTGAGCTATCTGGGTTAGCACCATATGCTGCTGCATCACCTGCTCTTGCAATTTGAATTTGCAAGGCGTTATGTAATTCTTATAACCTTATAGAAAGGAGCTGGATCACCTGCTCCATTTTCCCTGCTTACCGAGCAGCCTCCAATCTATGTACCTCTCTGGGGAAAGGAGAGGGGGACGGAAACAAGAAAAACCCTGCTGGCCTGTCCAGCCCTTACTCATTGCTTGACCCCTGACTTCACAGGTGAGGCTAGCCCCCTTGGCCTGATGTGCAACGGCTGGGTGAGTGGAGCTGGGAGGCCCCAGGAAAAGAAAAAAAAAACCACTGCAGGATTTTTTTATTTTTATTTTTCTTCTCTTGCTGTGGCTGTGGGCCCTTGCCTGTGCTTCCTGCTCAGCAAAGAGATCCCACTGCTACCACCATGTGTGTTAACTAGGTGATAGTGGCTTGAGAAGCAGCCAAAAGGAATAAGGAGGCAGACTCTGGCAGTTTCCTTTATGTGCAATTTATTTACAGTGAAAGAAAAGTCAAACAAACAAATGCAGAGATGACAGAGAGGAGATATGATTGAGATTTATAATATAAGTAGGGTAGAACTGATAAATAGAGATACATTAAGGTTTATTTACCCTTTTAAATAACACTCCAAGGGGACACTCCATGAAACTAGCAACTGTCAGATTTTAAACAAATCATAAGAAATATTTTTCCACTCAGTGCACAATAAAACTATGGCATCTGTTTCCAGAAGATGTGATCAAGGCAACTAACATAGTGGGGTTCAAAAGAGGGTTGAACAAGTTCCTGAAGCAAAGTCCACAAACAATTATTAGCCAAGTAGATTTAGGCAAGCCAGCACCTTATCCCTGGGATTAGATACAAGAAATTAATCAATTATTGGGGAATCTGCCATTGCTTGTGACCCAAAATGGCCATAGTCAGAGACAGGATGCTGGTCTCTATGGTCCTTGGTCTGACCCAGCATGGCACTTCTTTAATTCTGTTTAAGAGAAGAATATCAGTAACTAACATGAGAAAACTTAAATTCTGCAATTAGTATATATACAGTGCATACGATCCCATGGACACAGACCAGGCCTTTGATCAGTTTTATTGGTGATTCTTATTTAATATTTTACGTAAATTTGACTTCCCACCCAATTTCATTGCATGGATGAAGGCAATGCATGTAAATCTTAGTGCATAAATTAAAGTGACAGGACTTTTGTCTCAGATATTCCAGAATAAAAGGGGTACAAGGCAAGGATGCCTCTCTTATTTGGTCAGAGAACTCCTGGTGCAATTTGTTAGAAAGCAAATAAAGATTTAAGTTTTTTTTAAGCAGTTCCCCACAAAATCTCATTTTATGCTGACAATATTCTTTTTTTTTCATGGCCATTCCTAAAAACAAATCTTCCCCCCACAATCCCAGCCACTACTTAAATAATAAAGTGTCTGATTAAAAAATAATCAGAGGTCAGAAATTTTCCCATCAGATCTTTGAGAAACATTCTGGAATTCCTTAGAGAGTTTAAGACTGTCCAAGATGCAATTAAATATTTAGGATTTTTGGCTAACACTTTATATAGGGATGTTTACAAAACTAATTTTCCTCTAGTTGTGGCCAAGTCACAAAACATAGAAACGTAGAAACATAGAAATGACGGCAGAAGAAGACCAAACGGCCCATCCAGTCTGCCCAGCAAGCTATGCACTTTTTTTTTTTCTCTCATACTTCTGTTACTCTTGGCTCTTAGTAACCTTTTGGTTCTATTTCCCTTCCACCCGCACCATTAATGTAGAGAGCAGTGTTGGAACTGCATCCAAATGAATATCTACCATAGTTAGGGGTAGTAACCGCCGCAATAAGCAAGCTACACCCATGCCTTTGTTTACCCAGACTATGTAACTCCTGTTTGATTATTGTCTATATATAGATCCACCTTTCTACGTTCCCCCTGCCGTTGAAGCAGAGAGCTATGCTGGATGTGTGTTGAAAGTGAAGTATCAGACTTCCTCCCCTACCGTAGAAGCAGAGAGTTGTGTTGGATATGCGTTGAAAGTGAAGTATCAGACTTTCTCTCCTGCCATAGAAGCAGAGAGCTATGTTGGATTTGCTTGAAGTATCAGACTTCTCCCCTGCCGTTGAAGCAGAGAGCTATGCTGGATGTGTGTTGAAAGTGAAGTATCAGACTTTCTCCCCTGCCGTAGAAGCAGAGAGCTATGTTGGATATGCGTGAAGTATAAGACTTTCTCCCCTGCCGTAGAAGCAGAGAGCTATGCTGGATATGGATTGAAAGTAAAGTATCTGGCTTATTTAGTTTGGGGTAGTAACCGCCATAACAAGCAAGCTACTCCCCGCTTTTTGTGAATGCAAATCCTTTTTTTCCACACTTTCTCTTGCCGTTGAAGCTTAGAGCAATGTTGGAGTCGCATTAACTGTGTGTATGTTTATTCAATAAGGGTATAATCTCCAGGCAGTAGCCGTCATTCCCGTGAGCCATCCACTCTTCATTCACGACCTCTAGACTTGATGGATCCACAGTGTTTATCCCACGCCCCATTGAAGTCCTTCACAGTTCTGGTCTTCACCACTTCCTCCAGAAGGGCATTCCAGGCATCCACCATCCTCTCTGTGAAGAAATACTTCCTGACATTGGTTCTGAGTTTTCCTCCTTGGAGCTTCAACTCGTGACCCCTGGTTCTGCTGATTTTTTTCTGATGGAAAAGGTTTGTCGTAGTCTTTGTATCGTTAAAACCTTTCAAGTATCTGAAAGTTTGAATCATATCACCCCTGCTCCTCCTTTCTTCCAGGGTGTACATATTTAGATTCTTCAATCTCTCCTCATAAATCATTCAATGAAGACCCTCCACCTTTCTGGTCGCCCTTCTCTGGACCGCTTCCATCTTGTCTCTGTCTCTTTGGAGATACGGTCTCCAGAACTGAACACAGTACTCCAGGTGAGGCCTCACCAAGGACCTGTACAAGGGGATAATCACTTCCCTTTTCTTACTCGATATTCCTCTCTCAATGCAGCCCAGCATTCTTCTGGCTTTTGCTATCGCCTTGTCACATTGTTTCGCCGACTTCAGATCATTAGACACCATCACCCCAAGGTCTCTCTCCTGCTCCGTGCACATCAGCCTCCCCCCCCCCCCCACCCCATCGAATACAGTTCATTCGGATTTCCTCTTCCCATATGCATGACTTTGCACTTCTTGGCATTGAATCTCAGCTGCCATATCTTCGACCACTCTTCCAGCTTCCTTAAATCCTGTCTCATTCTCTCCACTCCTTCCGGCTTGTCCACTCTATTGCAGATCTTGGTGTCGTCCGCAAAAAGACAAATTTTACCTTCTATCCCATCTGCAATGTCACTCACAAAGATATTGAACAGGATTGGTCCCAACACTGATCCTTGCTGTACACCGCTTAAAACCACTCTCTCTTCAAAGAGAGTTCCATTTACCATCATACATTGTCTTCTGTCCGTCAACCAGTTTGCTGGTTGACAGAAGAAAAAAGAAATGGATAAACTGGGATATTCTTCCTATATCTTGGTCAGACAGGATAAGTTTACTAAAGATGGTGGCACTTCTCTACCTTTTGTGCTTGTTCTCACACATGCCTTACATTACATCTAATCTGGTTTTTAACTGGAATAAGAACTCCCCAAGTATTAAGCTCTTTACACTACAATGTGCTAAAGAAGTAAAGGAAGAAGAAGAAATGGGTATCTCTGATTGGAAATTGTATCATTGGATGGCTGACAGGATTGATAGCCTGGATGGGAGCAAATCCCGCTCAGACACCAGTGTTTCTGAAGAGACACCAGATAGGTACACATGATTTTATGGTTCTGCTTATTTCCCCAGTTAAAAATGCAGAAGCAAGAAAGATATGTAATGTAATGTGTATAGTAATGTTTGGATCATCATATGCAAATATCTCAAGAAAGACTAGAGCAAATAAGACATTCCCTTCTCTTGCCATGAACTGGAAATTCTTCATTGTTTGTAGTCACATATTCACCTGATGCCAGTGGCATAGCCAGAATTGATTTTTCAGGTGGGCTGTAGGCATGCAGCTCTGAGACCTACTAGTTGTATTCTTATTGATAAATAATGCCGTATACTGAACCCTACAATGGCTTTCTAAATAGTTTGCAACAGTCATTATGATTCATGCGTGAAACTTTAAAACATTTCTCAATTATTTCAAGCACTTACCAAAATTAAAAATTCCTTATTAATTTGTATTAATTTATTTTATATTTATTGCCATTTATAAATGCACAAGTACATTATGTAAAAAGCAAAGAAAACAAACAGATCCAATCAATCATGTAATAAAACCAAAATGAATGTATTCTTTCATGAATCCTCTAAGTAGAAAGCCAGAAATCATCATAACTACAATAAAATATCAATAATCATAAGAACAGATGCAGAGCTAGGACAATTGACATTACAACCAACATAAAAAAAAATTCAAATTCTGGTGTCATCTCAACAAAAAATATCCCTCCACTGCTGTTTTGTGAAGTAACACAAACTTCCGCAGAGAAAGAGAAGTCTAGAACCTTGCCATACCATACAGTCACTACCCTGACTCTCAGGACTCAAATAACAGCAAACTTATGAAAAAACAGCAATGCAAATACTAACACCAGGCCCTAGAATAGTAATATATCACCTATTGGAGTAACAGAGCAAGCTGCTGGCAAAAACCTTTAAGGAGATAGAGTAACTTTTAGACTAGATGATGGGGGAAAGCCAAAAGTCGCTCAGAAGCACATGATTCAGAATGATGCATTATTGAAAGATATTAACAAAACAGGGAAACAGGGCATCCTGATACAAGCTGGGATAAATGGTAAGGTAATCCATGTGCCCTTGAGTAAACAGCAAACATAGCAGAGACACTCCAAATTACTCCTGTCAACTGATAAGCAGCTTTTTAATACATATAAAAAACACATTTTGAAATATATGCATAGAAATGCTAGAAGTCTAAAAAGTAAGATGGAAGAATTAGAATGTACAGGACTGAAGAAGTAGATATAATAGGCATCTCAGAGACCTGGTGGAAGGAGAACAATAAGGGGATACTAATACCAGGGTACAAATTATATTGCAAAGATAGGAATGATCAAATAGGTAGAGGGGTGATGCTATATATATTAAAGACACGATACAAGTTCTATGGGAAAGAAAATTCATTATAGAATCATTATGGATAGAAATTCCATGTGAGAAGGGAAATAGAAGAGCAGTGGGGGTGTACTGCCATCTACTTGGCCAGAATGAATAGACAGATAATGAAATGATGAAATTAGGGAAGCTAACAAAATTAGCAACACAGTAATAATGGATGATTTAAATTACTGGGTAAATATCACATCGGGAAATGCTAAGGAGGTAAAGTTTCTAGATGAAATAAATGACTTCTTCATGGAGCAGCTCTTATAAGTACCAACAAGAAAGGGAGCTATTTAGATCTAATCCTTATTGGAACACATAAATTGGTGTGAGAGGTAAAGGTGTTGGGCTGGCTTGGCAAAAGTGATCATAACATGATCAAATTTGACTTGATAACTGGAGGGAGGATACTAAAGAAATCTATTGCAATAGTATTAGACCTTTCAAAAGGGACACTATGATAAAATGAGGCAAATAGGAAAAAAAATTAAAGGAATAATTGCAAAGGTTAAGAGTTTACATTAGGCATGGATGTTGATTAAAAATACCATCTTGGAAGGCCAGACCAGATGTATTCCACACATTAAAAAAGGTGGAAGGAAGACTAAATGACTGTCGGCATGATTAAAAAGTGAGGTGAAAGAGACTATTCTATCTAAAAGAACATCTTTCAAAAAATGGAAAAGGGATCTGAATAAAGAAAAAAGAAACAGCATAAGCACTGGCAAGTTAGATGCAAAGCATTGATAAGGAAGGCAAAAAGAGAATTTGAAAAGAAGCTTACTGTGGAAGCAAAGATTTATAATAAACATTTTTTCAGGTATATTCAAAGGAAAAAGCCTGTTAGGGAGTTGGTTAGAACAGAAATGATCGAGGGGTAAATTGGATACTAAGGGAAAAGAAAGCTATAACAGAGATTAAATTAATTTTTTTGCTTCGGTCTTTACTGAGGAAGAAGTAAGGCAGACACCCATGTCAGAAGTGATATTTTAAGTTGATGATTCAGAGGAAATGCAACAAATTTCAGTGAACCTGGAAGATGTAATAGGATAAATTGACCAACTAAAGAATAGCAAATCACCTGAATCAGATGATATACATCCCAGAGTGCTGAAATAACTGAAAAAAATAAAATTGCACACCTACAATTAATAATCTGTAAACTATCATTAAAACCAGTTACAGTACCTGAAGACTGGATCGTGGCCAATGTAATGCCATTTTTTTTTAAAGGGTTCCAGGAGTGATCCAAGAAACTAGAGACCAGTGAGCCTAATGTCAGTGCTGGGAAAAATGGTTCAAACTATGATAAATAACAAAATTATTGAAAATATAGAAAGTCACAGTTTAATGGGACAAAGCCAACATGGATTTAACCAAGAGAAGTCTTGCCTCACTAATATGCTACCTTTTTTTTTCTGAAGGCATGAATAAACATGTGATAACGGTGACCCTGTTGATATAGTAAATCTGGAATTTCAGAAAGCATTTGACAAAGTACCTCTGGAGACACTTGAGGAAATTAAAAAGTCATGTGATAGGAGATAATGTTCTATTGTGGATTGAGAACTAGTTAAAAGATAGAAACAGAGGGTAGGTCTAAAAATGACCAATTTTCTCACTGGAGAAAGATGAACAGTGGAATGCCCCAGAGATCTGCACTGGGACTGCTGCTTTTTAACATATTTATAAATAATCTACAGCTAAGAACAAGTGAGGTAATCAAATATGCTGATGATACAAAATTGTTCAAAGTTGTTGAATCACAAGAGGATTGTGTGGAACTGCAAGATGACCTTGCAAGACTAGAAGATTAGGCATCCAAATGGCAGATGACATTTAATGTGGACAAGTGCAAATTGATGCAAGTAGGGAAGAGCAACCCAAATTATAACTACACAATGCAAGGTTTGACATGGGAATCACTACCCAGGAAAAGGATCTAGGCATCATTGTGGATAATATGTTGAAATTCTCTGATGAGTGTGCAGCAACAGTCAAGAAAGCAAATAGAATGCTAGGAATTATTAGGGAAGGAATGGCGAATAAAACAGAAAATATCATAATACCTCTGCATTGCTCCATGGTGCGATCACACCTTGAGTATTGTGTGCAATTCTGGTCATCGCATCTCTAAAGAGATATAGCAGAATTAGAAAAGTTACAGGAAAAGGCAACCAAAATGATATAGGGGATGGAATGATTCCCCTATGAGGAAAGGCTAAAGAGACTATGACTCCAGCTTGGAGAGGAGACAGCTGAGGGAAGATATGACAGAAGTCTATAAAATAATGAGTGGAATGGAACAGGTAAATGTGAACTGGTAGTTTCCTCTTTCAAAATGTACAAATATTAGTTGACACGCAATCAAGTTATTAGGTAATATTTTTAAGCAAACAGGAGAAAATATTTTTATTCAATGCATAATTAAACTCTGGAATTCATTGCCAAAGGATGTGGTAAAAGATGTTAGTGTAACTGGGTTTAAAAATGATTTGGACAAGTTCCTGGAAGAAAAGTCCATAAACCATTATTAAGGTGGACTTGGGGGAAATCAATTGCTTATCCCTGGGATAAGCAGCATGGAATCTATTGACATTTTGGGATCCAGTCAGTTACTTGTGTCCTGTATTACCACTGTTGGAAACATGATATTGGGCTTGATGGACTTTTGGTCTGAGCCAGTATGGCAAATCTTATGTTTTTGTCTTGAAAGGCCTTGTAGAACACACATTGAAATCC
The DNA here is from genome assembly GCF_901001135.1 of Rhinatrema bivittatum. Taxonomy (NCBI): domain Eukaryota; kingdom Metazoa; phylum Chordata; class Amphibia; order Gymnophiona; family Rhinatrematidae; genus Rhinatrema; species Rhinatrema bivittatum. The sequence goes on along the minus strand of NC_042625.1, from coordinate 60,917,690 downwards.
TCAGCTCAGTGTGCGGCAAGGGTCTAAAATGCAAATATGTTAGGAAATTATTTAGAAAAGAACAGAAAATAAAACAGAATATAATGCCTCTGTATCAATCCATGGTGAAACTGCACATCAAGCATTATATGCAGTTCTGGTTGTCACATCTTAAAAAAATGCCTGGCGATGTGAATAAAAGTGCAGAGAATGGCAACAAAAATGTTAAAGGGGATAAAACGGCTCCCCTAGGAAGAGAGGCTACAAAAGTTACAGGTCTTCAGCTTGGATAACAAACAAATGAGAAGAGATATGATAGAATTTTCAAAATCTGAGTGGTGTAGAACAGGTAAATTGGGAATAGTTATTTACTCTAGTAAACAATACTAGGACTAGAAGACATTCCATGAAACTAACAAGTAGCACATTTAAATCAAATTTTAAGAAGTATTTTTTTCAGTTAGCAAACAGCTGGGCTATGGAATTTGATGCTGGAGAATATAGCGAAAACTAGTAAGCAGAATTTTTAAATAGATGTGGACAAGTTTCTGAGGGCAGATACAGGAACTTAGGTGTGTCTGTTTCATACTTTTGGAAATAAGGAATAGGAAATGGGCTTTCCTATTAGGATATACTGGATTCTTCCAAATGACCCAGACTGGTCACTGCTGGGATCAACGGATCTCTGGGCTGTCTTAGCATGGCCTTTCTTATGCTTCCAGTTCCATACCACACCATTTTTTATTTTCAGTTCTGGAAAATTCTGCTCAATTGATTTGAGCAGAGCTGGATACCTAGAGGATGGAACAATATAGAGCATATTTTGACCCAATCAGCTCCTACTCTGAAAGTAAACTCTCTGCTGTACCAAGAACTGATTGCTTCAGATGAAAGAGAAATTTTCCTAAATTCCCTTATTGTAAAAGGAATAATGATTTACAGCTAAATCTCAGACTAGAAGAAAGGCCAGTGATCTGGCAGAATACCTGGAATGTATCTGCCATAAAAAAAGGCTTTGTTATATAGATTACTACATTGAACATACAGATATCCTATGCTGTTTGCCAGCTTCAGCAGATCTAGCCCTCTTTGCTAGAAGAGATGAGGACAAAGAAGCACTTATCTTTATATGTGGTGGGATTAATTTCTGGTCCTCAGTGAAAAATATTATCCTTGACATTATGGGCATCCAAATCGTTCTAATCCCTCTGATAGATTTGCTAGGTTACTGGGGAGACAGTGTTTTTTTGCAGATATGAAGGTGCTGATAAATCATCTGCTGCATGCTGGCAGTCTAATAGCCGTTTTTTGAAAATCTGTGGCCAACAGAGAATTCTGGCATAGTACAGTGGTTGACATCGCTGGGAATGAAAAAATTACCTTTGCATTTAAAGGGGACTTTAAATAAATATAATCCAATTAGCAATTTATTCTGAAAGTAGTAGCTCACTGTAGTTTTCACATATTAAATTTGTTCTGTCAAATCTGTTCAGAGCATATATATGATATGTTATGTTATTTTGATATGATGTTACAAGTGTCTGTTAAAATAAAGAGTTAAAAATAATCCAGTAATATGGATTCGGCAAATCTACTCACATTACTGCCTGTTTTACGTGCATAGATCACATTAGTAAACAGTATTTGGCCAGATATGTTTTTCTCATTCATAGCTGCTGTTTAATCCTATAGCCTGGGCTTCTCTTGTTCTCTGCACGATTTTTATCTCTCAGGCATGTTAACTTAGGCTCTTCCATTTGGAACCCTCTTTTCCAACCTGACATGGGACAGGTTCAGCTGGGGTGTGGCATCAGAAATCCCTGGCATCTTCATAGCTGCAGACACTGACAAAACTGGGGCCTCAATGCGAATGGCTACAACCATACCATGGGTTTCACTCAGTCTCACTCAAATTTGCAATACCCTTTCTTATGTGCCCTGCACTCCTGACAAATGTATGGTCCCCTCAGATCAGCTCCCCTTCAATACTGTAGGTGAGAAGGGTGGGACAGATGGAACTCTTGGGCAGACCACCAATACACCCAAGGACGGACTGTGACAAAACAATCTGCCTAAGTGGGCTGGGAATTGGAAGGCAGGAGAGGAACATGGAGAATGCATGAGGTGAAGGAGTCTCTCTCCCTACCCCCACTTCCCTGTAGCAACCAGTGCTCAGTCTTCCTTACCTTACCTAACTGCTGGGCCTGTGGCTCCTGTTCGCTTAAGCCCTTTGCACAACATGCCATTCTCCTCACATACCTGGCTGGCAAACTAACCCACTTTCTAAATATATTTCATTGCTTAGACTCTCACAAGATTTCTCCATTTGTGACATGTCCCAACATGTGTTGTCAGTTGTATGCTTCTCTTTCACAGGTGGTTATTTTGGGGTTTTTTTTACTTTTTATTTATAATAATTGTCAATTTTATACATCAAGAAACAAATTCTTAAGAGGAATATGAACAAGAAAAAAAGCAAACACCACCCAAGAGATTATAGGCATTCTAACAAAGTAAATTTTGCCACTGTAATTCCAAAATAAATATGAGAACCCAACCTAAATTGAAATAAATTACACCACAATGGCAAATAAAAAAAAAGAAGAGAGGATATTAATTCATCCTCAAGGTAGAGAGGAAGCCTGTAAAAATTCTGGGATACGAACAAGATTTGGCTTTTAGAGACAATCCTATCACTTAAAAAACAGAGATAGATGTCCAGGATCAGATAAAATATAGGAAACTTTTACATGTTTTCTAATCCAGTTTCTTTTCTTTCATATTTTTTATGCTATGAACTGGATCAGCACTTACCCCACTTCAAAGGATAATGCCAAGCATCATTACATAAGAACATAAGATATGCCATACTGGGTCAGACCAAGGGTCCATCAAGCCCAGTTCCCTGTGTCCAACAGTGGCCAATCCAAGTCACAAGGTACCTTGGCGGGATCCCAAACGCTAAATGTCCTACAGTGTGTTTGTATATAGTCTGAAACAGCAAATCCTTCCTTCACCCCCCTTCCCTACCCAGCCATCTCTCTGTAAATGCCATACCGGGAAACTTTTCAGTTGTAGTACCCTGAGATTAGGTGTGGATTGGTGGAGGGGATGTGTGTATCAATTTTCTTTTTTCTTCTCTCCTCTCTCACACACACACATTTCCTATCTTCCCTCTCCATCTCTAGGAAAGACAGCAATTTCCTCCCTCCCCTGGCCATCTGCAGTAATAACCCCACTATTCTCCTAAACAAAGAGTTTCACCAATATGGTCCTTGCACATGATGATATGATATAGGAAAGGTCTGAGGAATGGTCAATTGCTTGACAGTTAATAATAATAATTTCAATAAATTATTTCTATTCTTCTTTTTTTGACACTTCAAAGTGGATTATACTCAAGTACATTCATCTAAGCTTGTACTTGAGGCAATAGAGGGTGAAAAGCCTTGACCAAAGTCACAAAGAGTGTCAGCAGTATTTGAACCCTGGCTTCCTTGATTCTCAGCCTGCTGCTCTAACTTCTAGGCTACTCCTCCACTCCACTGCGAAAAAATGCAGTCATGTATTTGGGTAACAGAAATTCAAGGGAGTGGTACATGATAGAAGGTAAAAAGCTGATGTGCATGGAATAGAAGTGGGGTGATAGTGTCTGATGATTTCAAGGTAGCAAAACAATGTGATAAGGTAGAGAGATGCTAGAGTACATAGAGGGAGGTATAACCAGCTGAAAAAAGGAGGTGATAATGCTACTGAACATGTCATTGGTGAGGCCTCACCTAGAACACTGTATTTGATTCTAGAAGCTGTATCTCAGGAAAGGATATAGATAGGCCACAGTTAGTCCATAAAAAGGCGACCAAAATGGTATGGGGCCTTCACCAAAAGCCATATGAGATTAGACTTAAGGACCTAAATATATATCCAGTAGACAAGATGGGAAACAGGGGGCACAAAATAGAGATATTTAAATATTTGAACGATGTCAATGTGCAAAGAAGTTTTAGAACTAGTGATCATGATATGAAGCTCCAAGCGGTAAGTTCAGGAACAATGCCAGAAAATACATTTTCAAGGAAAGGATTGTAGATATCTGGAATGCCCTCCTGAAGTAAGCTGTAGAGACAAAAATAGCAAAGACTTCAAAAAACATGGGATATAAATACAGTATCCCTGGTGGCAAGAGAAATGGGAATGAATCACTGGGTAGCCTGCATGGAGTGGTGGGTACAATCCACAACACCACACTGCTTTCAAAAAGGCATTGGGGGTAAGTGCATGAGGGAGAAATTACAGCCAAAAAGTTGTATTGGCAAAGTCTTCTGCTTTCTAGAAGGCATTCAAGCAACCTGCATGGAGCAGTGGTTACAGTCCTAAACAGGAATGGTATTATTGAACTGGGCCTCTAGGAAGGCTAGGGAATAAGCATGGAGGGACCATGGCTAAACAAACAATGCGAATCGTGAAGCCGGATTTAACATAGAAGGAACCTATTAGCAGAAAAGGTGTAATAGATTTTATGCGTGCTTGGGAAGATATGCAGAGGTAGGAAAAGGGTGGAGAGGTCAGTTAAAAGACGTAGGAAAAGGGAGTAGAGTAGGGCTGCATGTGGAACTCATATGTGTCCAAAACAAAATGGGCCATTTTGATCTTTATCTGCCATCATTCACTATGTTACCTTATCACTAAAAAAAGAAAATAAATAAATATTCCAAATATAAAAACTCCAGTAATATTCCATTAGAATGGACAGGCAAACTGCAATTTGTTAACAATTGCCACCCCCACTATTAGAAAAACATGCATGTCATTTGAAGGAGAATCACAAATACTTGGTTATTTATCAAACTTTCTAATAGCTCATTGTAAACTAAGCTAATTGAAAATATTTTTCTGTCTGGATGGGTTTTCATTTTTCATTTACTGAAATTTCAAAATGTATTAAAACACATGATATCTTGTGAAGAAAAATTCTGAGCAGTCCTAGCATCAGAGAAATCATGTTGGCAATTGCTTGTACAATACTTCTCATTAAAGCTATTTTGCCCTATTATTCTTGCTTATTCCTTGAGCCAGCGATCAGTCTCATAGTAACATAACTGATGGCAGATAAAGACCAAATTGCCCCTTCCAGTCTGCCTAGTTGAGATTCCTTTGCTTTGGACAGAGAGCAAACACAGTTGCTTACCTGTAACAGGTGTTCTCCTAGACAAAAGTTTTCCATGCCGGGCTCCATCTGATGTCACCTGTGTGTGAGGACTACCATCCTGCTTGTCCTAGGAGAATACATATTCCCACATGCAACCAAAAACAACTCCCCCTCTCCAACTATCTTGTCTTCTACCTATCTTGACCCTTGACCCACCATTGCTATAGACATCTGTCCCAAGCATGCCCAAAATCCATCAACTATTTAGCCATATACAAAATGTAAGAAGGCATAACCTAATGGCATATGTGTAAGCATTTATAGTGCTTACATAAGGGTAGCAGTTTCTGTCTCTGCCGGCGGTACATTCAATTGGTTGCTATCCAAAAGAAGGATTCATGCACATGCACTGTGCGCTTTTTCAGCTTTTGTGTTGAGACCACTATATTCTTCAAAGATTTCTCCTACACAAAATACCAGGTTAAATTACTCTCTATTATAGAGTGCTTTCAACGTTCCCCTGAAGAAGGAAGGCTTTATCCTTCTGAAACACTCCAATGACTGGAAGATCACTTGTTTGATATCTTCAGAAAAGTGGTTATGGAGATGTCAGCTTGATCCCGGTGTTGGACATATGATTTATCACACACAGATTAGTGCATACAAATACTTTCCTTTTTAAAAGATAAGAAAAAATAAAAAAAAATTGGAGTAAAATTATGCAAAATCATTGCGAAAATATTTTGAATGACTGATGTTTAAAATCATTAGCACAAAGAGGGCCATTGAGCAGTCCCTTAGCATTAAGAGGATTCATAATACAGATCCTCATTTGCTTACACTAGTGCTAAAAATCATTCATATTCTTATTTAATATGTTTTTTGTACCACACATCAGTTGTTGTTAAAGTGAGATCTTTACTGTTAGCATTTATAGTGCTGCACTTCCCCATTTCAACAATGAGTGTTGGGACTGCCAGAATGAATGGCATAGCAGTTAATATAAAATGCTATAAGTCTTGGTGGAAATACAGGTAGTTATGAGGCAGTTTGTCTGACAAGCTGCAATGGTAGAATCAACTGGCAGCTTGGTCCTTCTGGCAGGCTACAAGTACCATAATAATGAGTAATAGCAGTAATGCAGTTACGTACATTGCCAGCTATCTGGCAGGCTACACAGGGGACGTAGGAAGCTCACTAGTACTGGTAGCTATATAGATCAGGCTGTGATGAGAGAATCAAATTGGCAGTTGGGTTTGCCTTGGAGGCTGCAAATATACTTAGCAGAAATGCAAGCATTCATGTAACTGGGTCTATATGGGGACCTAGGAGGATCGTTTGGGCCAAAGATGCGAAAACACAGGAGAATGGTCAGAGAGTGGAGATACAACTGAATAAGGCTGCATTAAACCATAACTATCCTGCATGGAGCTGCAATTACAACTCTAATAGCAGTAGTACAACTGCATCAGGCTTCCAAGGTTTGTGTGTGTGTGAGTGTGTGTGATAAAGTCAATGAAAGCTGACCACATTCAATAGCATCTAGCGTAATAGGATAGGAAAAGAAGTGCTGTTTAGGCTGCAGCTGGTGAAGGTGATTATTTCCTGCATACAGCCCCATCAAGTGCCAGAGAAGTCCTGTCACAGGGAAGCAGGATGTTGGCAAATGTGAATCAAACTGGCAGCAGTGAAATCAAGAGACACAATGTGGCACTGGAGGGAGTCAGGGTGTGAGCAAGGCATTTTAATCACAGCTGTGTATATGTCTTCAGGACACCAGGAGGGTGTGCCAAGCTGTCAGCAGTAACAAGGAAGCTATGCAGTAGCAAGGGGACATCCCAAAGTCACACCTGATCTACATGATGTCTGAGTACATTATTGCCATTGATGAGCATCCAAGTGAGGCAGGGCTGGGAGAGACATCATTGCAGACACCCATTCCAACAGAACACATTTTTTTTTTTTTTTTTTAAATATAGAACAATGCGTACATGTCCGTACACTAGCAAAATGTGCCCAGCATTTTGCAGTTAGATAGGTTCTTAACAGATATATATTTTAGAAATGAACAAAAGTGAAAACAATACATATTGGTTTATTTTATTAATTAATAGAAAATAATCAGAAAGGGAGAATACCTCTCTATAAAGAACACTAACTGCATATATTAGAACTTTCCTGTTGCTGGCTGCCACGGAACTCCGTCCCACAGCTGCTGAAGAGGCCTGCAGGATGGCCATTTGCGAATCCCATTCTACAGCGGGCAGAGAAGGCTACCTTGGAACCCTATCCTGCAGTTTCCAAAGAAAGAGAGGGCTGCTGCAGACCCCATCCCTTGTCAAATGAAGAAGGGGTCTGGCAAAGAGTGGGAGCCTGAGTGAATGGCAGCCCATGTATTGTGTGTGGGTATCTTTGCATGAGTATGTTTGTGCATATGAGCCTGTGTGTCTGTATGTGTATGCCCCTTGCATGAGTGTGAGTGGAAGCCAGTGTGTGCGCCTGTGTATGTGTGTGTGAGTGGAGATGGTGCCCAAAGACACAAGCCTTTTATCTATCTATACATTCATACACACACACACACACCATTTCCGACTCAGTCCCCGTCCCCTTCTCTCTGGCTTACTCACACAGGTGCTGTTTCTCTTTAATGCATGCCATTTGCTTCCGTGCACAAGGAAACTAGGAGGGAGAGTACTGTGGCCCCTACACCACAACTTACCCTGCCACAGGTCAAAAATGAGGGGATCAGCAGCCCCAAAATTACACCTCTTACTCCACAGATTGTGCCGCTTTGCTTCTTCTATCTCCACCACCAGTATCCCTCCTCCCCTCATTCTCCATTCCTTTGTCAAAGTTAAACTTACTGGCACAGAGTAGAAGTACCGGGAAGGAGAAATAAGGTCCGTAGAGACCATTTGGATGCAGTCAGGCTAAGGAAGCAGGCAGCTAGCTATTTAGCCAGGGCTCAGCCACACCACAGGATAAACATAGCAGCAAAGCTGCCTTCAGGTCTGCGCTGCTCAGTAGTAGTACACATGCACCTCCTCAGTTAGCCAATCTATCCACATGCAAATTGCTGCGGTGGCAGCAAGTATTAGCTGACTTGCTGAAGGAATAGGTATTCATGTTGGACCTGTGTGAGAGGACACGCTCACTCAATGTAGGGGCAGGATTGGAGTTGCAGCTCTGGAGTTCAAGGGCTATAATCTGAACAATTTCTGGATAATATAGACTTCCCACAATCATCTGAATATGAAGCAAAAATTCAGGATTGTCTTGAAAAAATCCATACAGTTTGCAACTCTACTAAGAACAGACTTCTGCTTCCCTTCCCTCCCAAGCAGCCTGCAGGGAGGGATCGTGGGCAATTCTTGAGGTAGAGGCAAGAGCAGAAAGAGCAGAGAAGAGCCACTCTACTCCCTTATACAAGCCCCTCCCCCATCTTGCAGGAAGCAGGAAGGGAGGGCAAATTTAGAGTGGACAGAGCAAAGCAGACCAATGAAAAGCTATTCTGTTCTATAATCCAGCTCCTCCCCTCCTGTTTCTCCCAGGCAGCCTACAGACAAACAAGCCAGAACTTCCAAGGCAGACCCACCCATGGGATGCCCGATCGCCTGATATGTTCAGGGATGGATTGACCCATCTGCTGCTTTGTTCTCTCTCAGACTAGAACATAACAGCAGACTGGGTCAGACTAAGGATACATCAAGCCTAGTATCCAACAGTGGCCAATTCAGGTACATTGCAGGATCCCAAATAGTTGATAAATTCCATGTTGCTTATGCACAGGATTAAGCAGTGGCTTTCTCAAAGTCTACCTAGTTAAAAATCATTTATAGACTTTTTCTCCAGGAACCTGTACAAACTTTTTCCAACCCAGTTATGCTAACTTCCTTTACCACATCCTCTGACAATGAATTTCAGAGCTTAATACCATAATACTTCTATATCACTCCAGAGTGTGCCTTGAGTATTGTGTGCAATTTTGGTTACTGAATCAAAAAAAATATAGTGGAACTAGAAGGGCAACCAAAATATTAAAAGGGATAGAATGGCTCCCCTGTGAGGAAAGGCTAAAGAAGTTAGGGCTCTGACTTGGAGAAGAAATGGCTGAGGGGAATAATAGAGATCTCCTTTGGTTCCTTTTGTAATGCCTTTGTACTGTTTTATTTTGTTCAGTTTCTGTCTTTTATTCTTTATTCTTTTGGTTAGTAATATTATATTACATTGTTTATAAAGTTATTTTGTTATACTGTTATATTGTTTTGCTGTATCTCATCTGAGTTCTTTGTAAACCGGCATGATGTGCTTCACGAATGTCGGTAAATAAAAGTTAATTAATAAATAAATAAATAAATAAATAAATAAATAAATAAATCAATCAATCAATCAATCAATCAATCTATAAAATCATGAGTGGAGAGGAATGGGTAAATGCAAATCAAATGTTTACTCTTTCAAAAAAATAAAAAGACTAGAGGATACCCTGTGAAGCTATTAAGTAGCACATTTAAAACAAATTGGAGAAAATATTTTTTCACACAAAGCACAATTCTCTGGTATTTTCTCATTCCTTTCCTACTACTTCCTGACACCATCAGATATCCTCCAGGTACATTCCATTTACTTCCCACCCTAGGGACTTGGGATTATACTAAATCCTACTAAGGACAGAACTACATTAATGGGACTTTCACATACAAAGAAGCTAATCAGCGGAAAAAGTGTCATAAGAAGAAAGTAACAAGTGTGTAGTTGCTTCTCAATCCTCCCTATTCTGTAAGTTACACAGCAGAATAAAGAGTTTTTGCCTACAATGAGGTATGCTTGTGAGTGCCTCTTTTTTTGCCCAGTTTCTAGAAGAGACAGCTGTACCATACAGGTTTTTTCTGCAATGGTCTAAAATGGAATAATAAACTTTTCTGAAAAGGAGAAAAATATGAAGGTAATATAACTTTCTTACTCTCTGAAGATATATGATAGAGGAGATCATTCTTAGGAGATCTCTCAGAGTATTCTCCAGACCAATCTGTAAAAGGTTAATACAGCAGTTTGCCCCCGTCATGCCCTCTGGAACTCACCCCCAGCTCATCATCATCAGAATTATCGAATATGTTGTCCAAGTCATGCAGCGATGGTGCCAGGTCTTTCACCTGTGTGAGGCTGCCTGTGCCAGCTCGCCCTGCAGCATTGTCCTGCCGTGTATCTATGAGAAATGTTTCAAGCAGAAAGACATGAAAGGTTCCTTCTCATCCTTAGAGGGCTGAGTGTATAGCACTGCAAACAACACTAGTATGCAAGAATATGCCCAAGTACCGTATCATTTTTAACATGTTGAATGTCACCTATATGCGGATGGCATTCAACTTTGCATTAAGCTTGGATCTAAGCAATCCTCTCCCATTGTCAATCTCAACAACTGTCTGATGGCAGTAGCCCAATGGCTCAACAACCATAAACTCAAACTTAACCCCTCCAAATCTGAGCTTCTCTGGTTAAATCAATGAGGTAACCTCCTATGGTCCACTCCCTCCCTATCAAATACCCCATCCAGCTCAAAGACTCGTATGAAGCGCCTAGGGGCCCAAATTGATCCTAGCCTCACTATGGAAGTCCATATCTCTAAAGCAGTGAGAGCCTCCTTTATGTACCTCCGCCAGATCCAGCAACTACACTACTACTTCAATAGGCACAACCTTGCACTGGTTACAGTAACTAACTGTAACTCTCTTCTGAATGGTATCTCCCAGACCTACTTGAAATGTCTACCACTCATGCAAAACATGAATCCTGCTAGGAGCCAAACTGACAGACCACACAACTTCCATCTTCTGCAGACTACATTGGTTACCAACTGAAACAAGATCTGAATTCTAAATTCTTTACTTCATCTTCAAATGTGTGAACAAAGAGGCCCCAGAGTACTTTGATCCTCACACCCTGGTTAGAGAACTCTGATCCTCACAAAAGGCCCTTCTTTTGTCCCCACCCCTGACTTCTGCCAAACTGAACTGCACATGACTAAGAGCCTTCAGCAGCTCTGCTCCCAAGATCCGAAATGAGGTTCCTTTACCTATCCCACCAGGAACCAAACTACTTCGCTTTCCAGAAAAAAGCCAAGGAATGACTATTCAACCAGGCTTTTCTCTAGCCAGCTCATTAAGAATACTAACGTTTTTCCACATTTGGTCCCTATACCATACAATGGCACTTAGCATTAACTACAATAAACCATATTATAACTGTAAGTCTTTAATTTACTTTGAGCTCATACCTGGCAAAAAGCAGAATATCAAATGTTTGTAAATAAGTAAAATAAATAAATATTCCATTCTGTCATCTATACTTTAGACTCGTTATCACTCAAAATGTCACTACTGCAGTAATAATTAGCTTCAATCATTTAAGTGTAAATTGTGACTTTCCTTTTAAAAAGTATTTTTGTTCATTCTAAACTTTTTACAGTAATCTAGCTTTACCTTTGCAACTTGCCATAATTTTTGTTGAATGAGCTTCTTGACTAATGGCAATTGCCCTATTTGATGATTATTCAGGGGTACTGTGCCATGAAATACAGAGCTATACCTATCACTGATAGAAGCAGAGAGGAATCATTTACACTACAATAGTATTTTTCAGCTTTGAAGATTAATTCCTTTGCAGGCAGCAAAGCCATTCATATCTAAGATATCAATCCTTTCTTTTTTCTGTTCCTGCAACAAAATAATTAGTATCGTCAGGTACTCAGAGTCATATCCAGGACTCTGCTGGGTAGAATCTTCAGTTTCAGTACATCTTGGGAGTTTGAGACTTTTAAAGATAAAGATCACTCACTACTCTTTAAATTGTAATTTCTTTTGTCAAGCAAGGCATCTGGAATTTTTCAAAGCACCAGACTTAAAACAGAGTGTGAGGAACTGTAATTTTACATTACACAGCTTGTGAAACCTTTCCTTGAAAGTACTCGTTCATTATAATCAAAATTGATTACAGCAAAGTAAAGTCACAGCACTCCCACACAGTACATTTTACATGTTATTTGTTCTGGCAGTCAACGTCTATTATGCAAAACCCCTTTTGAAATAAACCAAGTATGAAAGAGGTGTAAATGTCTGGTATCTACTTAACCTCAATTAGGACCTTAATCTCTACTTGCACTGTAGAAGACTCACTGCTTTGTTTCCTTATGGACTGTGAATAAAAGAGCCTATGCTTTTATCAGGATTTAAGATACCAGGCATTAAAACACTTTTTTTGCAACCTGCCTGCTTACATGCAGGTTCAGAACATTTGAATGTACTATGACTACTGCCTGCATTGGGTGTTTGCTTGGGACAGCATTCCAGACTTCACAGGGTTAATCACTGCTCTATTCATGCCAGTATGGGGTGAAGGCTCCTGCAGGTGGCCCCAATCCTGTTATTCAAGTACTTACTTCAGTGTCTCTGTATGGAGACCCCAAAATGAAACAAAACCTAGGTCCCTTCTGGGGCCACTAAAACCAGATTAACTGAAGCCAGGCACCTAAAAAGGGTGATGAAATCAAAAGTCAAAGAGAATGATCCAGTTTCTGCAGGAAACTGCTGACTCTGTGTTTGACTAATGGGAGCTTACCTACTGGTCCAGCACCAACAGGATTTGCACTTCCTGGTTCTGCTTTGCCTGTGGACATTGAGAGATCCATATTCAAAAGCCATTTAGATGGATAACTCAAAATAGGCTTATTCAGTCACTTATCTAGATAAATTATAGCCGGATAAATAGTGATCCGGCTATAATTTAGCACGTTATAAAAAGAGTGTTTCAGGGGCATTCTGGGGAGGGGTCGAGTTATCCAGCTAACTTAGCTGAATATCCCATATATCCAACTAAGTTATCCGGCTTTGTGTGGATAGATGATTATTTTTAAAAGATATCAGGCTAAGTAGCACTGTCATAACCAAAAGAAAAGAACAGAACCCCCTGTTTTGATCTTTACACAATAAAAAGATAGACTTGCCCCCGTGACCCCCCACCCACAGGAAACTATGAGGTGGCTTCTCCCTGATCCTCCTCATCTGATTGCTCCTGGCGCCTCCAGCGCCGCTCTGACAGAGGCAGCACTGGAAGCAATAAGTTAATTTCAAGCTTATGTTTCCAGCACTGCCTCTGGAGGCACCGGGAGCACGGCAGAGGATCCCTCACTCCTAGCAGTTAAAAAATATATCATCGGTGGGATGGGGAGAGTCAGAGGAAGGAGGAGGATCGGCACCTCATAGCTTCCCTGTGGGTGGGTGGGTGCAGGGGACAAGTCTATCTTTTTATTTTGCAGGGATCGAAACAAGGGGCCCAGCCTTCATTGCCGGCATTTCTCTACATTTTAAACAAGTCTGGGGTTAGCACAGCACAGCCCGACAGGGCGTTTGTATTAGGTTTGTGGGTAGGCATGGGATTGGCCTGCTGGCCCTTTTCTTTTTTTTATTATAAAAATGCTTCTTAGCTGGATATCTTTTAAGGATATCCAGTTAAGTATCATGTTATCCAACTGCACAAGGCCGGATAACTAAATAACCTACCCACCTACATTCAAATACAACCAGTTAGGTTTTTTTTTAATTATCCTGCTCCGTGTAAACAGATAATTTAGTCTAGTATATTCAACAGGATGTTTATCCCGCTGAATATATGGGACAAGTTATCCGGCTAACTTTAGCCAGAAAACTTGTCCACTAAACATACTACTGAATATGGACCCCTTTGTGGCAATAGAGTGTTAGCATGAGGTGTTAGCAGAAAGACACTCGGGTACCAGATAGGGAGGAAGGAATACATTTTTCTCCTGAAGAGCCTCCCCAGATATCGTCATGTCAGAAGTGTGGGGTATCCAAGGTGTTTGTAAATCTTTCCTGCTAGAGCTGTAGCAGGAGCGCTTTACCTTTCCCCTATTTGCTGAAACTACCAAAAAGAGAGAGAACAGCTTATCAGCCAGACAGTCCAGAAAAACTAAGGTTTCCTCTGATTCAGGAAAGGATTTCCATGCCTCGTGGGTTGCTATACTGACAGAGGAGTTATTCTGATGAAACAGGAAGGATGGTTGGTGAGTTCAAAAAGAACATGCAGAGCAGCTTGCTATTCACAACTAAATTCTTCTACCTTTAAATATTGTAAGCAAGTGTTACAACGCTGGTAAACTCTTTTAGCTGAGTACAGCAGCTAGAGACTAAAAGCACATTTCTGACTGCTTGTACAAGAGAAAGAGAAACAATCCAAAGTCTAGCAATGGTTTGGTGAGAGAAAGAATATTCATCCCTTAGATCCCTGTTAAAAATATTAAGGGATTCATCCAAATCCAAATTATAAACTTTACTAGAGCTCAACCAAAGTCAGGGTGCACCTGACACCTTATAGAGATTATTGGCCTCGGACTCTCTCCACACCTTGTGAACTGAAGTTGCAGTCTAAAGTCCTGTTAACTGTTCTTAGCTCTGAAGCAGTAACTGCTACTTTTTCTTCTTTTCCTTTGAACCTAGTGGAGCTGTGATTCCTAAGAGGCCTCCAACAAATTCATTTTGTAACTGTGCGCACACAGTTGAACTGTCAAGTTTTTTTTCAAAAGGAATAATACTCTGAGAGCCCTTAACTTCCTAAGGCAAAGAGCCTTAGGAAGCCAGTATTTCTTGTCTTTTCTCCTTATGTGACTTAGGCTGAACTGTGGCAAAATGCCTGGTTAAATAATAATCTCTTATTATTTAACACAATACTGTTGTAACTAATTGCTGCATTTATTTTAACTTTCCGTTTATAATACATGTGTTTACCTATGCTGTGTAGATCCTGTACTGGCAGTGGACCTGGAAGACGGGGGTACATGGGATCCTGGGGCTTTCTCCCTCTTTGTCTCACAGTCCTGTGTTCTTTCTGACAAGAGTGGGGGGGAGAATATTTTTCCAAGGGCTAAGGTATAAGGTGACTCTCTTTTTTCTCTTTTCTGGGGAGGTCTAACTTTGCTTTTAGTGGGAAGGATGAGAGTCCTAACAAGATACTCTGGACGCTTGAGTTTGGTGTGCAAACAAAACATTACTTTAACAATTTATCAAAAGCAAGTTGTGGAACTTTACACACCAAATCTTGGCACCAGCAGCTTGTCATCATAGTTCTCCAACTTTCCTTATCTGTGCAAGTGTCTCTCAGTAAATGGGCTAGGGAAAGAACTCATCCTTCCAGGGCATGGAAAGATAAGACTTCCTAGGTGGAGAGGGGTATCTTAGTTGTGGGTGGAATATCCACTTCCAAAAATACTGGCAGACAGTAAACAGTGTCTTACCACTGTACAACTCCCACCAGTACTTCTTCTCCCCAGGGTGAAGACTTCGGATGGGGGAGTAACTAAGATCTTACTCACAGTTCCCTCTTTTTCCAGATGACACAATGGATCTTTCAGATGAAAGGTCCAGGCAGCAGCCAGCTCTTCTGATTTTCCCCACTTTAAGGCAGGAAGGGTAGCAGCAAAAACTTTCTCCCAAAACAAAAGCAAATCTTCACAAAAAGGCAAAACTGGAACTCTCCTGCAGTGAATCATCCCTGATCCATCCGAGCTTTCCTAAGAGAGGGAACTCCTTAAAGTCTCCTGAACCAGGCATCTCACAGAAAACTCTCAAAACAAGTCTAAAAATCCCTTAAACAAACTCTGAGACACCTTTTAAGGAACAGGTTGTATACCAGCAAGGGAATTGCTCCCTTCCTATTCAGTGTAGAATCTAAGCTGTGTGGCCTAAAACACCAAGAATAGGAAGAATATTAACTCAAGAAAACTGCTCTCTCTCTCTCCTCTGATTGCTAACTCAAAATGCAACCTGCTTTTATACCAGCAGGGGCTAGCAATTCCAGCAACCTCTTTGGAGGTGCTGTTCTGAAATTGTGCACCCCTCCCTTTATTGCCTGTCTCCTACTCTTAGCTCAAATGGTTTAGGAACCAGTGCCATGCAGTGGTGATACCAAAGGGTTGGCATACTTACTTGCTAGATTTTTTGATCAAGTAAAAGTTACCAACTTTCCCTTTGGTGTGTGTGATTTGCTGTATTCTGCACAGCAAGTTGGGAGGGGGGAGGTTTCCTGGCCCTGAGCTCAAAGAAACAAGTCTGAGGAGACCCCTCCCCCAAGTGTGGCATCAGGGTCGCATTGCAGACCCTGACTCCCTCCCTATTAAATGAGTGAACCTGAACTCATACACACTCTTCCCCATTACAGTCACTGGGAATCTGAGTGGTCGTTTTCTACTAGGGTGTTGCCTCCTCTCTTGGCATCTGTACCTGAGGAATCCCTGGAGTTATAAACTCTTAGCTCAGCTGTTTTAATGAAAGGCCTTTGCAGTATTGCCCATCACTGTGAATCCTGTTCTTTTCTGTTTTTCTGTTTGCTCTTTTTAAACAAAAAATGAAGACAGTACTCCAAAATGAGACCTGAGAGACAATGTCGTTGGCAAATTGCCTGAAGGCATGAAGAAAAGACTGGTGATCACATTAGCTGTATGATATCTCTGAATACATTTTACAGTACATGTCCTAAATGATATGGACACTCATTTCTGGAACCAGATAAATAGGGCCTGAAATGGGTAATGCCCACTATGTTCCTAATGCAATTCTCTGCAATGCGTTTATTATTTTGGTTTTGGTTTCTGCAAACAAAACTATCCAGCTAAACAGGACCTTTTGAAACAGCAATAAAAACAGACAAAACAAACTCTCTTCTCTTCTTGAGACTAACACATGACAAGCTTCTAGAATTATAACAAATGCTTCACAAATCTTTTCCTTGCAGGGATCTGAAACTCTGAGGGGAATTAACAAATTTTACTGAATCCATACTATGAAACATCACAGAAACTGGCTAGCAGTAACACAAATCCCTGCAGAGTCCAATTCCCAGAGGCCATTGACCAGGAGTAGTCTTCTTTTGAATAGTGGCTAGGCCTGCATGATGCTACGCACCTGCTTTAGGGGTAGGGCTGAAGATGGACATGGCATCTTTCCCATCAGGCACTGGTGTCGTATGCCCCATTGGGGAGATTTCCTTTGCACCAAATCCATCCTCTGACTGCAAGAAAAGAATCCAAAAAAATTACACATAATACCGTATAATAAACAGTTTCTAAAAGCTGTCAGAAAAAAAATCTGAAAAATAAAGCACAGTGTTTAATGAACCTGCTGACATAAGAATATTTTAGATTATCATTTACTAATTAAGCAATATGGCATAATGTGGTGATACCATTAGCTATTTATACAATTAGTGGACACTACCCAGAAAGCCCTGGGTTCTCAGATGTCAGATAGTTAGCGTAGGAAGATTTATGGGGAGAGTCCATTCAAATATAGCCCCCTCCTTCTGCATGGTCTGGAACAGCTGTCCCCCTGGCGAGTCTTTATAGCAGTGCTCTGGCTAGAGCTCAAGAGGCAGTTCCTTTTGGTTTGCACAAGTTAAGGAGATAGATAGCAGCTTATCTTTTTGTTGTTGTGGCAGGCCCAGTCAGAGGAGCCAGGCAAGCCCCTCTTGGTGGTCTTGACCAGGATTGGGAGGAGTCTTTCCTTTCCAGTCTTCTCCCTGGCTGGTTTGGATTTTTACCTCTGGGTATATTTTTTGGAATTTACTATTTTAAGTGGTAGGAACCTTGCGAGAGCCTGTACACCTCCTGGGCCCAGGGAACCCTGTGTCCGGGCTGTGCAGGTTAGGGAAAACCTGCTCTCCATACCCTCCACGAGGATGGGGGTGCCAGTGACCTACTGCAAGGATGCATTCTGCTGTTATTTTCAGTTTGGTAAAGAATTGATTTCAAGATCCAGGAGGAAGTTCTGACTGCCCTTCCTTCCTGATTGAAGCATAGAGAGCTGTCTGCCTCAGGGGATACCTTCCATCAGGGATCCAGAACCAAGAGACTGCACAAGAAACAAAGAAGTCCAATATATCATCTAACTGTGAGTAAAGACAAGTCTATCATCAATGATGACATTCATCTGGTACTTCTAAACCCAGAGGAAAGAGTTTATCTCTCTGTGCAGAGACAGTAACTTGGTACTTTTTATCAAGAGGAAGGGATGTTCTGTCCATCAGAAGGATACCCTGCCCATCTGGGCACTATTTTTCCAAGCCCTGGCAGGTAGAAATTACCCTGGCTGGTGTTAGACTTTCCTGCACAGATTGTGGAGGAGACTGTAGAAGGAAAATTACTGTGGGGCTGAGGATTAATTTGCCGTGCCGTTTTCACAACATTTCAACAGTAAAGACTTTATTTTGGACACTAACACAGCGGCTCTAGTTGTTTTATTTAGCACATTCCACATACAAATATTCCCCTCTTCATGGGGGACATGGAAGTAAGAGAACTGTGTTTAAGGGACACCCCTGTTGTTCTTGGCCAAGAAAGCAGACCTTTCCCCCTACAACCAAGGATCCCAACTATGGGAGAAAGGGTAACATGTTAGAGCTAGCCAGAAGAGAACTCAGCCCCGAAACAACAAATATGTTTATAGCCCCATCTATGCCTGGCATGCACCTTGGAGTGGGGTCACATACATACTCCTGAAGTGCTGTATTATGAATGAGCCTCTGGAATTGGTTTGCTGTGGAAGCATGAAGACTTGAAATAATAAGTGAAGGGATGTGCTTCAGTCTAGGAGAAGCTTAGAAAGCATTAGTTGCTTACCTGTAACAGGTGTTCTCTGAGGACAGCAGGATGGTAGTCCTCACACATGGGTGAATCCCTTGCCACAGGCTTCTCCCCAACACAAAAGGGGACCAAGAGATTCACAACCAGGTGCCAATGGGCACAACAACAACCGTGCTGTTGGTAACAGAGGGGGAGACAGCCTGAACTCAAACAATGGGCCCTAGGCGGGGAGAGTTGGGCTCTATACCTCAAACAAATTCTGAAGAACAGACTGACTGAACCTACTGTCGCATCTACCATCCCTTTCCAGACAATAGTGAGATGTGAATATGTGGAGAGAACTCCACGTCGCAGCTTTGCAGATCTCCTCCACAGGAACTGCTCGCAAGTGGGCCACTGACGCTGCCAAGGCTCTGACAAAATGAGCCTTGACATGACCTCCAAGATATTGTCCTGACTGGGCATAACAGAAGGAGATGCAATGTGCTAACCAATTGGATAGTGTCTGCTTGGCAATGGCAACGAGCCAACCTATTCCTATCAAAAGAAATAAAAAGTTGGGTGGACTGTATGGGTTTCTGTCCGCTCCAGACAGAAGGCTAAGGCTCATGTGCAGTCTAAACTGTGCAGTGCTCATTCGCTTGCTGCAAATGGGACCTGGGAAAGAATGTTGGTAGGACGATGGACTGGTTAAGATGGAAGTCCATTACCACCTTAGGCAGGTTTGCAAGACCACCCTGTCATGATAAAACTTAGTGTAAGGTGGATAAATCACTAAGGCCTGGAGCTTACTGATTCTGCACGCTGAGATGATCACCACCAAAAATAACGATCTTCCAGGCCAAGTACTTCAGGACACAGGTGTGCAGCAGCTTAAAAGGAGTTTTCATCAACTGAGCTAACACCACATTGAGGTCCTAAGACACAGGAGGAGGCTTCTGTAAAAAGCAGGCCCCGCATGAATCATACAACTATAGGCTGTACCAAGATGGGAGTATCATCTACACCTTGGTGGTATTTATTTATTTATTTTTAACTTTTATATACCGACTTTCTTACATCAAATGCAAATCATACCGGTTTACATTAAAACAGAAAAGCAGGAAATATATTTCCATAGTCAAATACAATGAACATTTATAAAAAATTGTTAACAAGCCATAAGGGTAAGAACTTGGAAAAAAAAAAAAAAAAGTTAATATGCGCCAATTGCACTGAGATGAACTCTAATGGAGTAGGTTTTTAAGCCAGCTTCTGATAGGAATAGAAAGTAATCAAGCATTTTTTATTTGGGGCAGAAAAACGGATCTAGCGCCTTCTGCTCACACCACACGGAAAACCTCCTCCACTTCAGTTCTTTTAGTAGAAGGCTTTCTAGAAGCCACATCTCTGAAAGATTGAGCAGTTGCAAGATTAAACTCTCAACATCCAAGCTGTGAGCGATAAGACCTGGAAGTTGGGATGCCGCAACCTGCCCCGATCTTGCATGATGAGATATAGGGAAGTCCCCAGACTGATCATTCTCCGGATGGGCAACAACTGAGTGGAAACCAGACCCATCTTGGCCAATAAGGAGCTATGAGGATCATAGTCCCCTTGTCCTTGATAAGCTTCAAGAGAGTCTTCGCCACTAAGGGAATCGGGGGATATATGTATAGAAGATTCTTACCCTAATGAAGGGCATAGGCATCTGAGGCTGATTTTGCCGTCTGACCTGTACAGGGAGCAGAATCGAGGCATCTTCTTGTTGCAAGGGGATTCAAATAGATCTATGTCCAGGATTCCCCAGAGGCAGAATATCCGATTTGCTACCCCCCTGGGTCCAGGGACCACTCATGGGGTTTGAAGGCTCAACTCAGCCTGTCCACTACCATGTTTCTCTGTCCTGGCCAGGTACATGGTCCTAAAAACCATCTCGTGGGACAGGGCCCATGACCAAATCTGGACTGCTTCCTGACACAGGAGGTATGATCCCGTGCCTCCCTGCTTGCTGACATACCACATGGCTACCTGGTTGTCAGTATGGATCAGGACAACTTTGTTGGACAGCCAATCTCTGAAAGCCCATAGTGCATACTTAATCACCTGAAGCTCCAGGAAGTTGATTTGACAAGAGGTTTCTGAGCGGACCAGAGACCCTGGGTGCTGAGCCCATCTACATGAGCTCACCAGCCCAGGGTAGATGCATCCATGGTTAGGACAATTTGGGTAGGGGGATTTTAAAAAGAGATCCCCCATTCCAGATTTGAAAGTGCCCGCCACCAGAACAATAAGTCCCGGAGGGACAGGGTGACTTGGATACAATCCTGGAGGCTCTGAGTGGCCTGGCACCACTGCGACCTCAGGATCCATTGGGTTCTGTGCATGGATAAACGTGCCAAGGGAGTGATATGGATGGTTGTGGCCATGTATGTTGTAAACCGTTATGATGGCTCTACCGAATAATGGTATATAAAACTCTACAAATAAAACTCTACAAATAATGTAACCCAACAGCCTCAACATGTGTCAGGCTGACACTAGCTGGCTGTTGAATCTCTGCTGCAATGGTTGTCAAGGTGACAGCCCTTTGTCGAGGCAGGAAGGCCTTGGCCTGAGCCATATCTAGCAGTACTCCTATGAAGTCTAAATGAAGTGACGAGCTGAGATGGGACTTCGTGTGGTTGATGACAAACCCTAGTGACTCCAACATCAGATGGTCAAGTGCAAGGACCTGGTAGCCCCTGCCTGAGATGTACTCTTGATCAACCAAATGTCCAGATAGGGGAAAGCATGCACTCCCAGTCTGAGGAAGTGCACCGCCACCTTGGCCAAGCATTTTGTGAAGACTCATGGGGCTGACTCTAGCCTGAATGGCAACACCTGGTACTGGAAGTACTGTTTTCCCACCACAAATCGGA
Organism: Rhinatrema bivittatum; assembly: GCF_901001135.1. Lineage (NCBI taxonomy): Eukaryota > Metazoa > Chordata > Amphibia > Gymnophiona > Rhinatrematidae > Rhinatrema > Rhinatrema bivittatum. Next base: position 60,896,017 of record NC_042625.1, on the reverse strand, counting down.
AATACTTCCTGTGATGGGGATCTTCTTTGGACCCATGAGGTGGATCTGTGACTGACATCAGGACTGTTGGAGACCGTGGTGGACCCCCGGCACCAATGGAGAACTGGCACTCCTCGCCGCAGGGTCGTTTCAGGAGCATCGCGGCATGAGCCAGTTCATCCCCATGCCTGGCACTGTGCATCAACAGGGACTGGTGCTGATGCTTCTTCAACTTCCCTCAATACGCGACCCGGTCCTTACCTGGTGCTGAGGACAATGATGATGACAATGAACTTGAAGTACACAGTCTGGAGATCAACGGTGGTTGGTCTCCGGTGCCGCTATCCGCTGATGGCACCGATGGTCCTGCTGATGTTGATGGTGTGGTGTCCATTGGTGCAACTCCCAGGTCCATCGATGCTGATGGCTCGGACTTCTTCGACCCGAAGAGCTGCTCTATCTTGTTAAGCCAAAGCCGACGTCTCTTCGGCGTCAGCTGGGTGCATAAGCGGCAATCCTAGACATCATGCGATGCCCCAATGCAGAGGACACATATCTCATGCGGATCAGTGATGGGCCTAAAACCGGACATGGCCATGTCGGGATGAATCAAAAAGAAGTGCAAACTGAAACAGATGGTGGCAGGCGTCGATGGCTGGCAGGCACTGAGGCACCGCTGCTACGGGGGATCGACAGCAAAAGAAAACTTACTAGAATTGCTGAAATCCCCGTCTAGGAACACTATGGGGAGGCACAGAGAGGGACCTGGTGACGGAATGACAAGAAAAAGCCGCAAAAAACACCAAGAAAAAGGAAAGTTTTCCTCAAGGGCCAAAATAGCCAAAAGTGAGCACACTTATACTACAAGGCTTACAGCTGCACGGAAAAAGTGAGACTGGAGAGGGACCCCACATGGATGCGTGGTATAGGGCATGCTCGGCATGCTCAGTGTGCCTAGTCAAAGTTCTAGAACTTTGACATAAGTTTTCCGCATGGAGGATCCATCTGATGACATCACCCATATGTAAAGATTACCATCCTGCTTGAACTTGGAGAATAATTTACATCCCGAAGAATATTAGTTGCATGTGGTGTCCACTGAAAAAATCCTGCCCATTTAGGAAAAGCCTTATAGACATGGCATTTGCAATTTAATATATGCTAAGAATGTCACTTATTACTGGGGACAAGTTTTTCATTTAATCATAAAAACAGAGGCCTAGCTAGACTTCCAGAGTGAACTATCTTCCAGCACTGAAAATACACTAAAAGCAGCCTCGATGGCTAACTGGTCTAAGGTGCTGAACTTAAGGATTCCTTCTTCTCTGTGCTTTGTGTTTTGGTCTCCTGATGGAGTCATGGGTTCAAATCCCACTTCTGATTTTTGCCAGGTTCTTATGGCCTGGATTGGCCACTGTTGGAAACATGATGCTGGGCTTGATGGACCCTTGGTCTGACCCAGTATGGCATGTTCTTTTGTTCTTAAGTTGACAGGTATGCCAGTTTAAATGGCATAGGAAACTGGCTTTTAAATGTTAGGCACAACTACAGAGTGGCAAAAATCGCTCTCAAATATTATCTGGCCATCTAATGATTAAAAATGGCAAATTCATGAGCATCAATTATGTTGCTGACCATGCCTCACTTCACTATGACAGAAAACTTTTAAGACTTTGCTGATTAGCAGCCACAGAACAAACAAATAGTTCCAAAAACCTCAGATTAATGTGGAAATCTCATGGGTTTTAAATTAAAACCGAGTAAAATGGAGATATCATGAGACATTCACAAAGAACACTTGAGTAGCATGGAGACAAAAATCTCACAACACATCATTAAGTAACATGGAGAGATCACAAAGTTTTGCCAGCATCCAGTTGTATGGACATACAACAAGAACTCATAAAAGTTCTATTGAATACTCCTGTATAACACAGAAATATTTACCTTCATCTTTTTCAGATCTTTTTCTGCTCCCAGTTTACATTTCTTGTTGCCAGCGAAGCTGTATTTTATATCCCCATCCTCAAAGGTGTATGGATCACTGGCATCACCCAAACCCTCCCCAGGCTGCTGCGGCACAAGCAAGGAATCAGAGTAGTTTAGGGCCTCCAACTGGGCCTGTCGTTTCTCTTCCAATATCTTAAACCTTTTGTTAGGCTGTGCTAAAAGTCTGAAAAATATAGCAAAGTCACAAATTAAACAGATTAACTGATAAAATCACATCAAATGAATATTTCCTCACACAATAAAGGCACACAGGACACACATTAGTAGGTACCATGCTGTGAAATGGTTTTCAATTCATATACTTGGAACCCCTAAAATTGTCTCTACCTCCTGCTCAAGTGCATATTGTTTAAGAAAAGTGCCAGTGACAGCCCAGTAAACTGCTGCACAGAATCAGGAAACAAAATGGGCTTTTGATTAGCTGTATTCAAGATCTGAGCATGAAAAGGAGCCTAAAATCAAATAGGGTATATGTATATATATATAAATGTCAGCACTATAACCTGTAACTATAGGGCCAACATAATAAAATTCATGCCAAATTTTCATAGCGCATGAGTTAAAAACATGCGGCCCAGTTCGATACCTTAAACCAATGGTATGTAAATCAAAGCGGCACTAAAAATCCGTGGTAAGATCAAAATGAGTGCCAACACCAGCATTAAAAGTGACATGCAAAAATCTGTGGTAAAAAAAAAAAAAGTGCTAGTATGAAAAATGCTGCAGCATTCCTTATTACTTTATAGAAGGCATGCCTGTAGCGTGATTGGTGGTGCATAGATGTCCCATCTGTTTTTTTTTTTGGTCACTCCTCCTTTCAGGGGATATGACAGAGGTCTATAAAATAATGAGTGAAATGGAATGAGTAAATGTTAATCAATTGTTTACTCTTTCGAAAAATACAAAGACCAGGGAACAGAAAATGAAGTTACTAAGTAATTCATTTAAAACTAATATGAGAACATATTTTTTTACTCAACGCATAATTAAGCTCTGGAATTCGTTGCCAGAGAACGTGGTAAAAGCTATTAGTGTAGCTGCATTTAAAAAAGGTTTGGATAAGTTAATGGAGGAAAAGTCCATTAACCATTATTAAGGTAGAGTTGAAGAAATCCCCTGCTTATTCTTAGGATAAGCAGTTTGGAATCTATCTACCTCTTAGGATCCTGCCAGATATTTGTGACCTGGCTTAGCCACTGTTGGAAATGGGATACTGGGCTTGATGGATCTTTGGTCTGACCCAGTTTGGCAAGTTTTATGTTCTTATGAAATAAGAGACAGCTTTTTCCAGGGCCATTTTGTCAGAGTTGGGTGGTGTTAGGCGAGCTCTTGCCTAGGAATTGGATGTTTTGGAGGTGTTGGAGTTGGTAGTTGGTTCAATTACGATTGATGAGTGGAGCTTTTTGTGCTACTTGTTTTTCCCTTGCTGTTTCTCATCCTTTTGTCTGTTTGAGTAAATCTTTGGAGTACATTTGATATTTTATTGGTCTGTGACTGTCTTGTGTTTAGGTTCCTGAAAGAGCAAAGAAGGTGTCTGTGGCTGTGGAGAGAATGGAGTGTGTCACAAGGGGTGCGAGTTGGGGAGCAGATGAGCATGACGGGCACACAGGTGGTGAGAGAGGAGTGTGGTGCATGGGTCAGTGGAGTGAAATCAGGGAGGAAAGATGGGGTAGGAGGAGTGGTGTGCAGCTGATGCTGGTGGAAGACCTGATCCAGGAGACTCTTCAGCTGGATTCTTTTGCTGGTGTCTTTACTGGCGGCACTGATGTGAATGCTGCGGAAAGAGCAGCTGAATATGGTGGGGAATGTATCTTTGCGGTGTAGAGGTTGGTTGAGGTGCTCAGAAGGATGTAATAGTTTCTCAATATTTGGCTCTGATATGTCTGTTTTTTTCCCAGGTGTTCACTGGCTGATGGACAGAGGGGCTTGCCCCAGCAGGTGCTGAAGAGAACCAGCCAGCATTTCAGGGAATACAGTCTCGGGATTCAACTCCCATGGGAACAGCAGAACAACCCACTGATAGTCTGCAGCTGCCAAGTGAGACACTGGCAATTTGATACTCAAGAAGACAGTCAGATAGTAGAGCTCCACTTTACATGACCAGACACATCCATGACAGACATCCAGGATGTACCACCAGCATGAGAGGCAGTGGGGTTCCAGATCTCAGCATTCTCCCACCAAAAGAAACACCACTCTCCAGCACTGACGCAATGGCAGACCAGATAGCTGCAAAACTGACTGTGATGCAGAAACTCATTGAGATTAGTGTGACAACGGGATGGATGACTATACACACCAAGATGGAATGCATGAGGAAGGAAATACACCAGATGCATAGAGAATCCAGACTATCTGCAAGGGAAAGCATTGTTGCTGTCAATGTAAAGGCGGACTGAGTTAGAGTTTTGTCCAATGACACTATCTGTGTCGTACAAGGCCTTGACTCATCTATATGATATATGAACAGGATTCTTACCCACGAGATTTGGCTCATGTTCACCAGAAGGCAAGCTCATCATCTAACTCAAACTACAGAACACAGCAGTCCCCCATGCAGAACCAAAAGGTGGGAGCCATGGATTGAGGCCGCAACCACAAAGAAAGTTCCCATCATACTGAACCATCAATGAATCTCCTGTTTCTGACTTTATTTGGACCTGACCCTATGCTGGACCACCAAAGACTCCATCTGGACCCATCTTAACCCTATGCTGCACCACCAATTACTTTCTTTCAGTTTTCTTCTGTGACTGGTTACTGTCCATCAGAATTTCTGGTCACCCCTTCCCCCACCCGATGTATAGCTTGTGTTGAAGCTGGACACTTTGGTATTGTCCACTTTTGTTTTCCAGCCCACGCCAAACCACATTGGCTGGGATCACATACTTGGTAAATATAAACAAGGGGTTTTTTTTGGTATACATTTGTAATCTCTTACAGGTCACTGTGATATTGCTGGTAACTGTTGCTAGTTTTAACTTTTTTTCTCTGCCTTTCATCCTTTCCTTCAGGATCCTCGTGCCTGCTGCTAGGAATGGTGCTTCTGCTCCTATGCTCTCTGAAGCTAATCTTGTTCTTATGTGTGTATATATTTATGAATGGGAGCCTGTGCATGTGTTTGAGCAAGTATGGGGATGTGAGTGAGTGGGGACTAGTATGTGTGTGTCAAGTGTGTGAGTGGGAGTCAGTGTGCTTGTGCGTGTGAGTTTGTGTGTGTGAGAGTAGGAACTAATGCGTGTGAGCCTGTGTTGTGTGGGTTTGTGTGTGAGAGAGAGAGAGTAGGAAGTAGTGTGTGTGAGGGTAAGTGTATGAGAGAGAGAGTAGGAACTGTGTGTGGGTGTGTTTGAGTCTGAGAGATAGGGCTTCACAGACAGAGCATACTGTCTTTGCAGAGTGCACCTTTCATTGTTCAGGGTACCACCTAGTGTCCACAGATACGACAGTGTGACCAACACAAGCCTTTTATATTTATAGATTAACTTTAATAAATTATGTCTGTGACACTGGTTTGCATTTTATATTATATTCATTATGTCAACTGTTATTTCCCTATTTGTTTTTCTTCTTCTTATCATCACCAGTGTACTCTTTATAAATACAAGAAAGTAATATACACTATTATTGTCCCTCCTTTTTTTAATTATCAAAATATGGCAGTATTAACAGACTGCTGAAAATCTATGTGATATTTCCCAGCATTTGTGTGTGTGGGATTCTCTTGTTGGGTGCATCGTCTATAAATTAAAAAAATTAATAAAAAGTCAGATGCAATACTTAACTTTAATTCTGGATTTAGATAGGCCTCACATCCCCCAAATATTTAATTTTGATTTGTATTCTGCCATTTTTCGTGACTGCACAGCCACTTCAAAGTGGTTACATTCAAGTACTATAGATATTTCCCTGTCCCAAAGAGTTTACAATCTAAGGCAGTATTTCATAAGGCACACCTACATTAACAAAAATGTGACATAACAACCTTCATACAGCAGGCAGCACAGACACAGAGGGCTCATGTGGCTAAAAGAGGAGCTAGGGGACACAAAGCTACACTAGTATCTTTTTCCATATTTTAAAACAAAGGCACCAAGGGGGCAAAGACACACATGAACGCATTACAATGAACCAATTCCTTCTATATACAACTGCAGGAGAATGGAAAGTCAATATGGTGTGGGTGGCCAGCTCAGTTAGTTACTCTGGCTGCCAGATCTCCTTTACTACTGCTGCTCACAACAATCAGAATGAGTCACATCCAGTGCTCAGTGGACACTTTCTCCATTTCATTCAGCCTGGGGATAAGACAGAAGCAGGAAGGACTCAAAGGAAGAGGCTTAGGACAGGGTAGATGAGTTGCTGCTGTGTGCAATGTGTGTGCTGCACTAAGCAGGGCCCAACTATCCATGCTCTGAATGCTACCCCAAGGCTCATGTTGTAGGTAGGAAGAATTAGCATGTATGATTACACATTGCTCATAAAGGAGCTCCTACATGTTTAAGATCACACCCTGGTGTCTCTTGTTGCTAGAAGGTATTGACAGCAGAGCTCAGATGCTGGTCTGGATTTGAGCATGAGGCAGTAATGACTTTTTCGTGGCACACCTGATCAGATCTGATGGGACATTATTTGGGAAACGCTGATCTAAGGGGCTTATTTACTAAAGGTTTTCTTTCATTTTGTCTCTATGGGAAAAATGCTTAATAAATAAGGCCCTGTTTGTACCTGAGGCAATGAAGGATAAAGTGACTTTCCCAAGGTCACAAGGAGTGTCTGCGAGATTTGAACATTTAAACCCTGGCTTCCCTTATGTGCAGTCTGCTGCTGTAGCCACTAGGTTATTCCTCCACACAAATTTCTTCATGGAAAGGGTGGTAGACCTGCAGAATGGCTTTTCAGGAGAGGTGACAGATTTAAAAAAAACAAAACAAAAAACAAATTGGGCAGACTAGATGGGCCCTGAAGGTCCTTATCTGCTATTATAGTCTGTTTCTATTCTAAAAGGACAGCAGAGAGCTTTTTCTCATAACCATCAGTATTTTACCTTACCTGAGTTGAGTAAACTGAAACATATAGAAGTAAAGTGACTAGTTCAAGGTCTCACAGTGTCAGTAGCACAACAGGGACTAGAGTTCAAGGATTCCTGATTTTTAGTCCCAAATCTTAAGCAATAGTATAGCAGCTTTCTATTTGCACAGTTTGTGCGTGGGAAGAATTTCTATTTTGCAAAGTGCAATGTGATGAAGACTAATGTCACAGATTAGCATTATTACCTTTTCAGTGCAGTACTCTCTGAAGTAATTTCCAACTTGGTGTCATACCAATCACTCTGGATCTCTGGCAGTCTGAGTTCTAGGTCCTCAACTGCTAGAAGACTGTAGCTCTTCCACTTGTCTGATGATTCATGGTTCTGTGGCACAACCCCACAGTACAAGGCCGTCTCGCTGACTTCTGCCAGCAGGGGAAGCCGCTGACCTACAAGAAGAGTCCGGTCATCAAGGTTTGGCAATGGCTGCAGCTCCAGTCCATTAGCATAGAGTGCTGGATTTATAGGCATGGAAGCTGGATCCATACTTTCTGTTTCCTGTCCTCTGGGCTGTGGACTAAGCGTGGGAGGGAGAGGAGAGATGGGCGAATGAGGGGAATCCATAGGATTCAGATTCAGTGACTTGCTCTGGTTTGTACATGGTATGGACAGCTGTTTGCTATACTTTCTGCTACTCGGCACTTCCAGGGATGGATCCATCCCTACCAAACCCAACTTCTGCCCTGATAAGTCCTGTTCCAGGCATAGTTCTTCACTAATAGAAGGTCTGTGATGGAAAGGTGTCATTGGCCTTTTTTGTAGCTTTTCTCCTTTTTCCTGTCGTTCTGTGGTTTTGTGCTTTGAAGGAGCAGGTGGTGGTAGAGAGGAGGAAGAGGATGATGATCCTACATTGAAGCCAGGCTGTGAGATAGATGGTGGTCGACTGGTGCCAACAGCACAGCGCTGTTTGGAAAGCTTGTGTCTGAAACAAATATAAAGACTAGTCACCATATGGATTCTGTAGCAACCCTCTAGCTTTAACAGCAGCTGCATGCTGAACTCCCAGCATTTTCAGTCTTTGCATGGATTTTAATGTGCATATATAGCACATCAAGAATCTGACACTCGAACAAAAATAGTAGATTTCTAGAATAAGGTCAGAAAAAAAGAAAACTAAAAGATAGGCAAGTTTTCTCAATGTAACAGATCTATTGAATACTTAAAGAAAATTGGTTCCATGTGTTAACCCCTCAAAGTGCAAGGAGCAGCAAGTTGGGCTTCAGAGGGCTGATGTTTTAGTATTTCATATCAGGGATCTGCCAAACCAACTGCTGCATGTACCTACCTTGAACAAGAACAGCTGACTCTTTGGATAGGATCCACAAATTCCCAAGATGCAGTGCTGTTTGGGCCTTCTTCCTCACTGCCTGGAGTATTCATCCTTCAGGAGTGAAAGAAAAGAGGAAAATATAAACAGGATACTAGAAAAAGGAGTTATTTTTGCTGGTTGCTCTGTTTTAGTGAACATGAACTTACAACAAACTATTGAATTTGAGTTTAAAATGCAATAAGGCATAGAAAACAAAAAATGTTTGCTTTATTATCGACACACTTGGTTCAACAACATTTCTTGGTAAAAGATTTTGCTCTAGGAGCAGGATTATTCACGTTAATGGTAACATTTATTTACATTATTTAATATAGTTATGTACCGCCTTCCTGGTTTTTATAACATCGTCCAAAGCAGTGTACAATCGGTTCTCCTCTGTCTCTAACAAAGGTGTCATATTTCTGTCTTGGATAATCATTTAAAAAAAACAAACAAAAAAAAACAAAACAAAAAAACAGAATATTCTTTAACAAATCAAAATGCAGCTATTGCTGGTTAGGCTGACAGAAAACTAGATGGCCATTGAGTTCAACTTTTTAATTGTCTAATAGTTGTTTCTATGTGATAATCCAAAGAAAAGCAAAAAAAAAAAAAAAAAGAGCATTTACCACATCTCTAGTCAAATCTAACTTATTGAAGAAAAAAAAAACCTTTTCCAAACTGAAATATTTCAAAACCTTGTGGCCCATATCTATATTCTGGGTACACAGATTTAATCTCTCTTTTGACTTTCCATCAGAAGCAACAGTTAATTTAAGATAATTATAGAAATAACTAAAATTTGAAGACAGCAGCAACTGATGGTTGAGTCGGACATTTTCCCACCTTCACTAATGGTCAATGCCTTGACAAAATGATTATTACCTTGAATCAGTTTAAGGCAGACTTGGACACAAATATCTTTGTACTGATGCCTTCTGAGGGTAACATCAATACGCAAATTAAATGTTTTATTTTGGACACTGGAGACAATTTATTCAAAAGCTCTTCAGGGATTATCAAACAATTGCTACAGTCTGGGCAGATGTATGAATGTCTTACTTGGACTGGGTTCTGTTCAGGATGCATTCTTTCCAAACTCCATGAACCATACGATTGTGGAGTTTTTGTGGGTTCTTCCCTGATCTCTTTGGACTGTGCATGGTGATCATCCCTTCCTGTGTGGTTAAATGACTGATAGCCAATGGAGTACTTCCGCTGTCAGCTGCAATAAAAAAATTAGCACTGGACTAGATATTGATAGTAACAGTAATATGACACACTGCATTGGGCTCCAAGTTTTGCATCTTGCAATATTCAATTAAAAAAAAACAACAGTAAAACCTTTTTCTATACAGTGTATACGAAGAACATAGTTTGCATTTTGTTCTAGAACGGTCCTTTGACTTGGGTACTCTGTGGTTATTCAGGTTTCAAACCAACAATCATGACTGTCTGTAACCTGATAGGTTGAGATAAAGTGTTAGTGGTGGTTAGGGTTTAGGGGCCAGTTTCACATGAAGAGTGAGACGTACAAACAGCACAGAACACCTTGGTGAAGATTTGGCATCATTTGGAGTGAAGAAAGTCTCAAAAAGATGAAATTTCTACTATGTTCTCTCACCTTAGCTTGATGGACTCTATAACAGGGTACCATCAAGCTTGGGTAAGAGAACATGGTACAAAATTTTCTACCCAACCAGGGTAAAGCACGTCACCCTTTGATTGGCTGCTGTCTTTGAAAAAGAAGACAGACTTTTAAATAAAGCTTCAGGTTTTTTTTTCTCATTGAAATTTTATCATGCTCACACAAAACATTAAATAGCAAAATAGAAATCAGATACAAGAACAATAACTGGTTACATAAGCATGTTATTATAACAAATTAAATCCCCCAGCCCCTGAGCCAATGTATCCAGGAGACAATGACACCCACAAAAAATCCTTCTAGAAGAATATAGAAAGCAAGAATTTAGTATGAATTCAAAGTTCGGCACAATGCATTCGCCTTTTTCCATGTCTCATAAGGTTGCCAAATTTCCTCAAATTTCTGATGAGACCTATGATGTAAAGCTGTTAATTTATTCAGATATTAGACTTCATTCAATCTTTGGAGATCTTTGTCTCATAAAGGTGGAATGGAAAGCAATTTCACAGCGAGCAGCTAAGAATACCTGCTATACCAACCGCTGAAAGGGCAAAGACATTTCCAGAAGCAGGAATAAGTAACAAAGTTACTTTAGGATCTTTTAATACCAACTTAACCAAAATATTAGAGATGGAAAAAATGTTGTCCCAAAACTTAGCAACATATTCACATTCCCACCACAAATGAAAGAAAGTTCCCTGATTACCACAGTCTCTCCAACAGTTATCTTGAATACCTGAAGTGATATGGTGCATCCTACTGAGTGTCATATACAAACGCATTTAAATTTTGTAACCATTCTCCACCAGTGAAGCCGAAATTGAACTTTTACTAATGTTTGAGAAAGACAAATCCCACTCATTTTCCGACACTACTACCCCTAAAAGTTTGTTTCCCAAGCTTTAAAATAAACTGGTTTGATTGGTAGGTCTACACTGAACAAAGAATACATTTTTTAAATTATCCCCTTACCCCTATCTGCCCTGTCACATAATATTTCAAAGAAAGATTTCCCCTTAAGAAGATCTCCCAACACCTTTTTTAATAATAGAAAATGGGAAGTTTGTAGGTATGTGAAAAGATCATGATTTGAAAGTTTGCCAGAATCTGCCAATTGCTCAAATGTGAGCACTGTTTTCCTGTTCCATAAATGCTCCAGTCTCCGAATCCCTTTTGCATCCCAATGATATGTCTGCCTAAAAGACAATTCTGGTTTAAATTCTGAATTATGAAATAATGAAGAGTGATAGAAATAATTCCTGCAACCTATGAGTCCGTCCTTCCAATTATAAAACACCCTCATAATATTAACTGTATAAGGGGACATCATAACAATAGGGTGCCATGTTAGTTTAGGCTGCCAAATGGAAGCATCTAATAGCATGGGTCCCATAATGTTTTGTTCAATAACAATCCATTGTTTAAGCTTATTTAACCTGTGCCAATCAATTATCGCTGTAAGCTGAGACATGACATAATACCATCATAAGTTAAGCACACCTAAGCCACCTCTTGCTTTTGATAAATACATTATTGCCCTAGCTATCCTGGACAGCCTTCTTCTACAAATAAAATAAAACATTTGCTTCTACCATAATTTAAGCATCTTATTCAGGATCATAAACAGCATTGCCTGGAATAGATAAAGCAAGTGAGGGAGAATGTTCATTTTAATAGTAGATATTCTGCCCAGCCAAGTCAAATCCAGCCTATTCCATTTTTTAAGATCTTTACCTATTTGAGATAACAGAGGAGAAAAGTTCACTTGGAAAGGGTTTTCATTGGCCACTGCAATATTTATGCCTAAATATTTGATTTGCTGCCCTGCCCATTTGAATGGAAACTGTTTACTCACTACATCAGTTACTACTTCAAGAATATTTTCAAGACTTCAGATTTATCCATATTGATCTTAAAACCTGATATCTTACTGAATTCTGTTATTTCCTCTGAAACTACTCACAAAGAGTTGAGAGGTTCTATTAGGGTGAAAATATCATCAGTAAATAAAAATAATTTATAACACCCACTCCCAATTCACACCCCCTTAATCTTCTCATTCTGGCAAATGCATGCTACAAAGAGCTCTAAAAATATAGCAAACAGCAGCAGGGATAATGGGCATCCCTGTCTTGCTCTCCTCCCAATTGGAAAGTTCCCAGAATAATCTCCATTAACCTTTATACAAGCTTCCAGACTGTCAAAGTTTCCTAATCCAGGTTTAAAATTTGAGAACAAAATGCAATTTTTCTAAAGTTTTGAACAGAAAGGACCAATGAACCTTATCAAATGCCTTTTCAGCAACTGTAGTCAACAGGAGAGAAGGTATTCTTTCCCTTTTGACCCAGCAGATCAGGTTATATATTTTCCATATATTATCAGAAGCCATACACCCGGGTATAAACCCAGCTTGATCCATGTGAATCAACTTGGGTATGACTTTAATTAATCAATCCACCAAAATCTTAGCCAATAATTTCAAATCAATATTGAGTAATGAGATGGGTCACAATGGGTAGGATCTTTTCCTGGTTTGGTGATCATTGTAATTCTGGCTCCATTAGAACCCTTAAGGAGTGAGCCCTCAAATTTAGAAAATAGAATTACCAAAAATAGGAGCAAATTGTTTATAAAAATGCCCTGTAAAGCCATCCAATTCTGGTACTTTGTTGGGTTTCAAGTCCTTTATAGAGCTTGTAAGACTTTCCTTTATAGCTTTATAGACTTTCACTGTAGATATCTCTGCATCTAAACAGCTCTGATGATCTAAGGATAACTGTGAAAGAGGAATATCAATTAGATACCTCTCAATATTTATATCATCAATGGAAGTCTTGACCATATATAATTACGAACAGAATTGAAGAAAACATTGTCATCTCGCTATTATTTGCGGAAAAGGTCCCTCCAGGATTTTTAATTTTAACAATCTGACTTTGGGCATTCTTAGCTTTAAGAGGATGGGCTAACAACTTGCTCGCCTGATTCCCATACTCCAAATGTTGGTGTTTCACAATATCAAGCTGATGCACAATTATGTTCAGATTTCAACATCAATAAGTTGGCTCTTGTCAGCAAAAGCTGTGAATAAATAATGGGGACAATGTAGCCTTATATTTCAGTTCCAGTGGATTCAATTCATTTCCTAAACTTAATTTTTTTATTCTTTCTCACTTTTTAAACTTAGCTCGTGAGATAAGTTTTCCCCTTATTACCGCTTTAAGGCATTTCCATAACAACACAGGAGAAATATCTTCAATATCATTAAAAGCTAAATATTCCTCAATATCCTCTTTAGCTGTTGGCAATATAACTCATCTTCTAACAAACTATCATTAAGTCTCCAATATTAATGCCTTTATCTGGAGAAGACATGTATACCCCTAAGGATATAGGAGCATGGTCCAACCATATGTGATGGTTCCCAGTATAGATTTAATTACTCGAGAAACTACTACTTTTTCAACTAAAAAATAATTGAGACTAGTATAAGTATCATGGGGTTTAGAATTAAATGTATAATCTTTAATGTGGGATTAAACAATCTCCACACATCCATTAAATTCCATTATGACATAAAATCTGTAACTGATCTCTCTCCTCTTTTGATCATATCAAACCCAGATGAACTATCCATTGTAGGATTAAGGGTACATCCCCTCCTATGATCAAAAACCCCTGCATCTTCATGGTCAATACAGTGGAGAGTTTAGATAAAAAAATTATCATGCCTGAATTAGGTGCATAAATATTCAAAGTCTAAATCTCTTTGCCCACTTTAATTTGACACAAAATATATTACTCCATGGGATCACTATAAACCGAGAGGAATTCACACTGAAAATCTTTTGTCCCTAAGATACCCACCCCTGCATATTTATCACTTTGTGTAAAGCTGCTAGAAATCTATGGGAATAGTGAGAAGAATTCAATAAATTTTCAAATCTTTTTTTCAAATGCGTTTCTTGAATAAAAGCTATGGTGACATGCTGAGAAAGTAATTCCCAGATTAATAACTTCCTCCTTTGAGGTGTGTTTAAGCCCTTAACATTCAAAGAAAGAATTTTGAAATTAGAAATGGTATTATAAAAACCATCCACACAAATCAAACTCTACCCACTGGATGACTTATTCCCAACCTCTCCATTATGAGATTTGTTCCTTACCTCAAGCAATTCTTCCAGTATACCATATAAAAATGCTATTCCTCCCTTTCCCTCTCTCCCCTAACCCTCCCTCTACCTTTCCCAGACTCTGATCTGCCTCTTCTCATTTGCAGATCTCTCCCAATCAGAGGGAATCACCACCCCCAACCCAAGCCCGAGTCTCCCACATATAGACTCACAACCAACCAAACTAGGAACATTGTATAATAAAAACATAAGAGAATGAAAAGGGTTATAAAACCAAACACATAATAATACTTAATACAATGTACCTAGGGGAAATTATCAGTTCCCTGACTTGCCATTTCTAATAACACTACAAAATACAACAGTGATTAGCTAATGATGGAAAGTTCAGAACAAAATTATTATAATACTCTCAAGTTATCTGTATCAGATTACTCTGTTAAATTTATCTTCAACTGGCAGTGTGTTTAGAGGACGCAGACTCCCCTTACTATCTCCAATGTCGCTTGCCGCCTTTCCCAGCTCTCTGCCATTTAGGGGGATCCTCACAAGTGTAGCTCGATGAGACAAGAACGCTTCCTGTAGGGCTTGAAACTGCAACATCAGCTGCCCTAAGTATTTTCATGGCCTCCACCGCTATCTTCACTCTCAGTGTACTGCCATTCATGGTGAATTCAAAACCGAAGGGAAAAATGCACCTTAGTGGATTTTCTCATTTTGCAAAGCTCGAGTCACCTCTCATCTCTGGTCTTCTCTTTAAGGTACTCGGGGCCAAGTCTGCGTATATTGCTATATTATGGACTTTCCACTTTTCCATGGCCAGACACTGTCATGCAGCTTTCCATATGCTTTCTTTCACAGTATATTGATGATAGCACACTAAAATATCGTGTGGTCTGTTTAAAGTCTTTGGGCCCAGCGCCTGATGCACTCTCTCAAACTCAACATGACCTTTTACTAACATGGTTTAGATTCAGACCCTGCCAGTAACGATTTTGCTAATGTCTTGCGCCACAATCCACAT
Source organism: Rhinatrema bivittatum (assembly GCF_901001135.1). Lineage (NCBI taxonomy): Eukaryota > Metazoa > Chordata > Amphibia > Gymnophiona > Rhinatrematidae > Rhinatrema > Rhinatrema bivittatum. The sequence goes on along the minus strand of NC_042625.1, from coordinate 60,880,828 downwards.
GTCCATGAATTCTGGGGTCTCCGGCACCCCTCTCCATCATAGATTTGATTGCCTCAATCAATTTTCTAAGTTGTCTAGTTTATTTGTCACTCCTTACTGTGTTCACACTCTGCTTTTAGCAGTCTTGTCTCCGATGCTTCCAACCGCCTCCTGATTTCAAGTATATCCTCTAAGTTTAGCTACCTTATCTATCAACTCGGTTTTTATAGCTTTCATGTCTCGGCGGAGGTTACAAAACCAAGTATAAAATTCTGATCAAGAAGGCATAACATTACCAGCCACACTGAAAGAATCATCTACAGCAGAGAGGCATACCTCAGATGGGCCGCACTCTGTAGACTCTTCTCCCTCATCTGACCAGATTTTGGAATAAGAAAATTGTTTGAAATCTATTGATTTCTTTTTAGTTGTCATCTCCAGCTATAAAGACACAAATATCTGACTGATAAATCACAGTTAGACTAAGGATAGCAAAGGATTTGAACAACTTGGTCAGTCAACATGGGAGCTCAAGAATTAAGTTGCCATGCAGGAGGTGACATCACTTCCTCCCCTCACTCTTCAGTTTTCTTTTGGAAAAGCTGACAGAATAGGTGAAGGCATTTGCACTACATTTTGATCCTTGAAGACAACATGGACTGCGTAACCATTTCTTAAACAATTCCTTTGAAATATTAGGCTGCATGCTGCTCTTTACTTTTGCCTTTTTTTTAAAATGTATTTAAGATAGGTGTGTTTGCTATGTGTAAGTTTTGTTATGTAAAGTACAGCATAACATTGGGACTGATGCAATATCAGGTGCTGAGCTCGGCACGCTGCTAAATGCGTGGTTGGTTGCACTAGACATACGCCCAATACAATATCGGGATTAACGCATCCAAAACATGCATCCATACTGGCACGTAGCAAATAGTGCTCATCACATGCAAATGCCATGTTAATGAGGCTATTAGCTAGTACTGCCAATGTGCTGCAAATGCCATGTTGATGAGGCTATTAGCCAGTACTGCCAATGTAAAAAAAAAAAAATCAACAAAAAACGTGCACCCGACGTGCATGTTTTAACCATTAAAAATTAACATCAGCCCAGAGTTGGTGTTAAGTTTTGAGACACCCCAAGTTATGCTCAGAAAAGCAAAAAAATATACCTTTTCTGTGGTTCCACCTACTTAGTCATTGTGATACTAAGCAGAAGGAACCACAGAAATCTGCAACATGAAAAAAAATATCTTGACAGTAGTCAGGTTAGGAAAAGGGAAGTTCAATTTACGAGCATCCATTTTCCTAACATTGGCTGTGCACAGATTAGGAAAACAGATGCTCGGAAAATTGAGCGTGCGTTTTCCTTACCTGCACACAGCCACTTCTCTTGGGCGCTTGATGCCCTGATGCTAGGGCCTGCACAATTTATCTTTGCACGTCCTTTTCAGTGTGCCAGCTCATTGGAATATTATATCGAGGGCCCAAGAGAGGGGATGTGCGTGTGTTCAAAAATGTTTTTTTGCGCACATGATATTGCATCGGCCTCATTATGAAAATAAAGAGGTGGGTTGTTTTTTGTTTTTTGTTTTTTAACTATTGATGGTGTATTTAGTGTTAACTTTAAAAGCCTTCCTGGTTTGATGTGCCCATCTTAAAAACCATTTTGCTGGAAATGTGACATTTGAAGTCTTTTTCTTCTATTTTTAAACATTTTTTCAAAAATGGTTTTTTTTTTTCAATTACATACAGATATAAATTAATTGTGTTTTTAAAATCACTTACTGGGTATGCTTATATTTTGTTCAATTTTGTACCAAGGTCTCCTTTTTGGTTTGAATTCTAGTACTGAGACCCACAAACAGCTCTGCAATGCACCTCAGTTTTTAAATGAAAATCCTATACTGGTCTACTATTGAAAACTGCAAACAGCTCTGCAATGCATCTCAGACCTAACATGTAATGTTCTGCTACCTCACATTCAGTTATGAAACAGCTTTAACAACAAATATTAATCCTAACCTGCAGCATTCTTGCTTTTCCAATGTATAACTTATGGGAATGGGAGGGGAAAGACTCTCACCTCAATTTCTTGTGACATTAGCCCGATGAATCCTTGGCTCCTGGTTGAGGAATGGATTTGTTGCTCAGCCTCATTCCCAGGCTTTGGACTCTTGCTTGCTGATGCCTTTCATAGCACTTCAATCTTCCAGGTGTGAAGTTGCTGAGACCTTGGAGACATCTGACCATAGGTGTAGCAGATGTGATCTAGGTCCAAGCAGCAATAACACACAGCATGCATGTCTGCAATGGCCATCCAACAGGTCAAGATGCAGGCCTTGAACCTGCTGACTGTTGGTTTCTTAACCTTAGGCTCTTCCATAGTTCGATTTTGTTCCTTTTTTAAGTTCAAACTGAAATGTCCTGTTGATGGGCTGCTGAGGCAGTGGCAAAATAGAAGAGATATAACTAGGCAAAGAAGGCCAAAAATGAGGCTCAGAATTGATTAATAATATACGAGACTGGGAAATGTCCACAAGGTAGTTTGGATGAAGACAAACTGAGACCTCAAGGGCAGTGTGCATGTACAAGAACTCCCATGCATGCTCAAAGTATTTTCTGAGCTCTGAGAACTGGGTCCATGTCGGCACCATCAGATGACGCTATCCAAATCTTATGGCTTATTCATGCCTGCTTGTCAACAGAGAAAAGAACGGTCTGAAAACTACCCACCCTGTATGTGGGTAAAAGTATTTGTGGGGAGCAGCAACACACATACTTTTACCCACAGGAAATACATGTGGGATCAGAGACAGGGTTAAGTCGGGGAAGAGGTATCAACACGAATAGTTCTGGATTTTCAAAAGTGTGTGTTTTTTTAGCAAAAAAGAATCAACAGAAAAAAGGCAGGTGCAAAACTCTGTGGGTACATTTTCCCCTCCAGTAAAACCTAGCAGACTTAATCCTCTCAACCAAATATATAAATAGCCCACAGGAACTGCTTTTTCTCTGCATGGCAAACAACCAGGATTAAACCCACACTAACATATACGATGGAACAGCAGAGGGCGCTCTTTCTTTATTTACCTGAGTGGTGATGTAAGCCTGTGTAATCAGGCTGGGAAAACACTGCAATAATACAGAAGCTGTAACAAGGTCATCTCTGTGTATAGTACTCCTTGTCCTCATCTCTACCACTATTTAGGGAGTCCAAAGACTAAAACACTTAAAAGTACAAAGTCTTTCCTAGGCTCAACTGGGTTGTTTTTAACTGACGTGGAAGACTGAAACAGAATTCAGCTCTATGTTGAAGCTTCCTTTCCAGCCATGCTCCTAAGCCCAAAACAAGCTGTGGTTGAAAATAAATATTACTAAGTAATACACGTACACTACCAAACAGGATGTATGCCAGAAGTGTTCTTTATTTCTCACTCTCCTCAGAAATACTAAACTAGGACTTCAAATCTGGTATTTCAGCTGTGGATGTTTTGGAGTAAGGATGGTTTAAGAAGTTGACTACAATGGTGCTGTGGGAACATACACCACTGCCTAAAGCCTGCTCTAATATGTGTCCTCAGTGAATGAAAAGGCTCTTTCTTGAAGGTGTCTCATTTTTTAATAGGTACCAGTTTAAAACATTCAGTTAGTATGATAAGGCACTGCAAAATAAACTCCAGCTTTCATGTCGTGTTTTCTTGGCTTCATCATGTACAGCAAATTCAATTTCTCTGAAGAAACCTAAGCAGTGCCCTTTTGTCTTCCTATATCCAGGACTACTGTAGGGGAGAGGGCAGTTTCTCTAAGGCCCAGTAATAGTAAAGATTTTGGAGAAAGCAGATGCATACCTGCAACAGGTGTTCTTTGAAGACTGCATTTCACCAGTCAAACAAGTGGGTCATGAAACCATGAATGGCGCTAAGCATTATGAAATACCAGAGCATTCTGAAAACATACTAAATCTTTTCTGCACGTACATATGCAGCAGTGGCTCCGCTGCTTCTCTCATTTCTCACTTAGCCAAGCCACTGTGAGCTGCTGTTTTCAGAGAACACTTGTTATCGGTAAGCAAATTTGCTTTCTCTGTAGACAAACTAGTTTACAATATCACAGGAGCATGGTATGATAGAAAGCCTTTCCTACACATCTTATGAAGGCTAGAAGCTTGCAGCCGAGAGCATCCTCGAGTATCAAAGGCCACTGCAGAGGCTCTTGACGACATCCCAAAAATGCTGTAGGTCATCTCAACTAGAAGCTTCTCTTACTCTCTGCTATTTCCATAAGGGTGTGAAATTTGTTCTCCTTTTAAGGGCAGTAATCAAGCTTTGCATCATCTTCCAAAATAGTATGGAAACATACAAACACGTATATTTGGTAAAAAGCTATGCAAGACTGTAGTACAGCATTCTCAATTATGACTCCCAAGTTTTTAGATGTAATCCTCCTTTGGCTAAGGGTCACCTTTCTAGCCCCAGAGACCACTAAATTCATTCAACCAGGGTGGGGGAATAAAATCTCTAGGTCCCGAGGAATAGAGGTATTTTCTCCAGCAAGGACAAGCTGGGCAGAGATTACTTCAAAAAATAACAGTCCACACAAGGCTGGTGCTCCAAACCAGAAAACAGTTTGTTTAAAAGAACTGTTTCAGCCACTACAAAAGAAATTGAAGTCCACAGTAAAACAAGAGAGAATAGCAGGAAAAAAATCCAAGTTCAGAAATTCAAAGTCCAAAACTCTTCCAAGTTAGTCTCCAAATTCTAAGCTTTTTAATGTCACCTCCAATGTTTAACCCTCTGTTGCTTTCTTCCCGGGCATTCTGTGGTCCCAGTAGCAAGTTACAGAATCTCTCGTCAAATCCCAAATCACGCACAATGGTTGCAGAAATGGCTCAAGACAAACTCTTCCCCTTCCTTCAGGCAGTTGAAGTTTCCTGGTCCCTGTACCGGAGCTCCAAGACAAGAATACAGCCTCTTTCTGTTCTTCTGGCCCCCAGCTCAGCTCCTGCTCATTGGCTTCAGTTCCATACTTCAAGACTCAGTGCCTGTGAGAGCACAAGCTTCCAAATTTCCTAATCTCTTTAATCTCTCTATTCTCTCTCTTGTGCCTTGTGGGTGGTAGTTTTATATCCCCCAGATTTTCCATCCCCATTTAGGGGAAGAACCACCATGTCACGCAACTAGATCTCCCAAAACTCTTTAAACTTCCTCTGAACACTCTAGCTAAAAGTTTCCTTATTGTAAAAGACAGAACTCTTCCAAACACCTTTGAACCCTCAGTGAACCATCCCAGCTGGAAAATTACATTTTAAACACACAAACCCAATCCATTTCACTGCTAGTTCACACAAGTGGGCAAGCAGAGGCCACTTAAGCTCACAATGGTGGCACTGAGGCATGGATCTTGGTATTCTTACATAGTAATACAGTAGGTAAAAGAACAAAAAGACAAACTGTTCCATTCAGTCTGCTCATTTATTCCTGTCCACACTGCCATGGATATATCCCTAAATGCCAGCCATAAAGCATAACCAACTATAGAATATTACTCTGTATCCATGACAGTTTTAGTCATCCCCCTCCATTCCACTCTCCCGAGTCTTCCATTTCCAACCATAAGGTTCCACAATAATCCAAACAGTCACCAATATCAGGCATGACTGTTAACTGAAAATTTAGCCTCCTAAATCCTTGTGGTCATTCCTGAAAACACCCCTCTAACCACCAACCTGCTGGAGCAACCTGGTGAACATATGAAGTAGCCTGCCGAACAGACCTGGCTATGTGAATACTTGTATTTCTGCTAGGACTTCTAGCAGAGCTGTAGCCATGGAATTTGGTGCCTATAGCTAAGTGAAAAACTGTACCCTCACTCATTACACAACACATAACACCACAAGATGGGAGTCACTATTAAATGTTTGTAAAGCAATCCCATAGCCAGTGCAAGGGTATTAGTTGCCCTAGGAAAAATTTACAGCCTTATACTCTCCACACCATCACACCCTCCTCACACACAATTACATTTATAATAACAGATTTTACATGCAAAGGGACATTTAAAGCACAATCTTATGAGGTAAAAATATCACTTACAGACAGTGTTGTAAAGTGTGGCCGCAGTTACCCCGTTTCTAACCCGCTGTGTACTCACAATTTCGCCTCGTAAGTCTAATCCGCGATTCACTATCTGTTTTTACCGATCCTTACCGCTTCTTTAACTCGACGCGTATCCCTTTCCGCCCACATGTATATGTATGTAAACGATCCAATTAGCTATTCCCTCCCATACAGTAAAGTGCGCCCCGACTATCGCCTTTTTAACCTGCTATCTTGCCGCGTCTTTAACCTACTAATTTACCGCCTACCCTGACCCTGGCGTTAGTGTGAACTTAGCCGCCCAGTCCCAAACCAACCGAATCCACAGAAAAAAAAATGCTTCTCGCACTTAGCCGCCCAGTCCCAAACCAACCCAATCCACAGAAAAAAAAAATGCTTCTCGCACTTAGCCGCCCAGTCCCAAACCAACCCAATCCACAGAAAAAAAATGCTTCTCGCACTTAGCCGCCCAGTCCCAAACCAACCCAATCCACAGAAAAAAATGCTTCTCGCACTTAGCCACCCAGTCCCAAACCAAACCAACCCAATCAAAGCCCCAGCAGAGAGAGACGAAATTTCACAGTCCCAAACTTTCCCCCAGCCCCCGCTCACCTGCCCTGGCCGCGGCCACGCAAGCCCCCAGCAGCAGCAGTAGAAGTAGAAGGGCGGCGAGAGAGGGCGGCTTCAGCAGCCCCGCCGGCAAAGGTGAATATGTGCACGCCTGTAGGTCCAATATGGGCGCTCAAGGCAGCGAAGGCGCATGCGCATACGTCGTGACCTCCGACGTCTAGCCGGTCACGGCGTGTGCGCATGCGCCTTCACTGCCTTGAGCGTCCATATTGGACCTACAGGCGTGCACGTATTCACCTTTGCCGGCAGGGCTGCTGAAGCCGCTCTCTCTCAACGCCCTTCTACTGCTGCTGCTGGGGGCTTGCTTGGCTGCGGCCAGGGCAGGTGAGCGGGGGCTGGGGGAAAGTTTGGGACTGTGAAATTTCGTCTCTCTCTGCTGGGGCCTGGATTGGGTTGGGTTGGTTTGGATTGGGACTGGGCAGCTAAGTGTGAGAAGCATTTTATTTCTGTGGATTGGGTTGGTTTGGGACTGGGCGGCTAAATTTCGTCTCTTTCTGCTGGGGCTTGGATTGGGTTGGTTTGGGACAGTGAAATTTCGTCTCTCTCTGCTGGGGCTTGGCTTGGATTGGGTTGGTTTGGTTTGGGACTGTGAAATTTCGTCTCTCTTGTCCGTCCGAAGGAGGGTGCTTTGTTGCGCTCCCTGCCTCTGATTGCCGGCTGCTGGGACTTGCTGGCGCCGGACGCTCAAGGCAGCGGGGTCTATAGGAGAACCATCCACTTCCTGGTACCTGTCATTTCAAACGTCATTTGAAATGACAGGTACCAACGCACCCAGGATACTGTATAGGCGCTGTATAGTGCCTATACAGTAAAATGGATTGTGCTTCATGGACGCGCATTGGACGCGGCTTGCATTTGTATGCCATTTAAATACAGTATCGAGCGGTAGGTGATCCGAACTGTGCTTGCGGCAAACACGGGTGCGCCGGGCACTAACGCACCTCTTTCTACCACACCTTACTGTATCGGCCCGAATATGATTATTATATTTATAAGCACGGATGTAGTGCCAGCCAGAAAACCCTGCAAAAAAGCAAGAGACACTTGGAACCTATATGGTATTAGGCCTACTATAATGCATCTTGGGCATAGGCATGATCCTTAGAGCACCATGAGAAAACAGAATTTCTATATCAAAACAGCACTAACTGCCAGCACTCAAACAGCAACAACCCTACCTATGAAATGTAATACTGCAAATATTACACCAGACCTAAAACAGTAATACACCCTCTATTAGGAAAACAGAACAAGCCAAGCTGCTATAGATCCCTATACAGAAACTACACGCCAATGGAATACCTTACTTCAGTCACACATGTAAAACATAGTTAGACCCTCGAATATAGAATAAAGAGGCCATACAGTATAAATAGAAATGTCCAGACAAAAATTGGAAATCGCAACAAACCAATTTCTGTATGCATTGCAACAATGGAAAAAACAGAAACATTACCATGCCTTATAAAACAAAATTAATAAAACCATAGCAACCAAAAAAAAAAATTCAAAACTAATGAATAAAATAACATTCAATAATTTAAAAAACTCATGTAAACATTTTCCAAACACCAATAAAATATTTCAAAACAGACACATTAAATAACACCCAACAATTACATTAAGGATTTTTTTAAAAATCCCCCATTATTCATACCTTAGAACTTTTGATTTCCAGATGCCCTGAAACTGTCATGGCTTAGCAGGCAGAATGTAACTTGGGTAGTTGTGCACAAACATGCTCCCTCTCATACACACACATGCTCTCTCACTCTCCCACACACATGCAAACATGCTTCCTCTCACACACATGCTTTTTCACTTTCCCCCACACATACAGCATGCTCTCTACTCTCCCCCACATACTCTCTCTCTCTCAATCTCCCACACGCATGCACACATGCTCCTTCTCACTTCCCCCTTGAAGTAGCAGGCAGAAACAGTCTCCTTCTTCAGTTCCTGTGGCCAAGGGAATGACTTCCGGCTACGGGGCCGACCCAGCTCTAACACTGGACTCCTCTGGAAGCGCAGGTGGACTCCTCCTCCAAAGCCTTGCAGCCTCGCTGAAATAGACAATATGGTAAGTGCAGCCCTAGTAAGTGGAAAAGCAGCGCGGCCCTGCCAGAATCAGCAGAATGGCCAGAGTGGCTACGTTGCTTTTCCACTTACTAAGGCTGTATCGACCACGCTGTCGATTTTGACAGGGCTGTGCTACTTTTTCTCTTGCTAAGAACCTGCCGACTGCACTTCTCTCATTGGCACATCGCAGCGCTATGGCACCTTTTGGTAATGGTGCCTATGGCCATGATCATATTGTCCACAGGCATGTTACTGCTCTGGCTTCTAGTTATTACTGTAAAGGCATTCTGGGTTCTCCTTGTAAATCAAAGAGGTCTTCAGGTAGGGGCCTTACCAACCCAGCAGTTTTATAGGCCAAACCATAGGGTTTCCTGAGGGTGCATCCTGAGGATATCATCATCACTGCTTTCCTGAGATGATGCCTGAGCAACTGGTTTTGGTTCTGTGTGTTCCTGTTCTTGTTGCTGCTTTCACCTGTGATCCAGCCTAACCCTTGACTCTGCCTTGTCTCCTGCCTGTCCTGAATCTTGATTAACTCATCTGTGACTGAGCTCTGCCTGCCCCTCACGTTGCTTGAACAATGCCTGCCTCGACCCCACCTGTTTGACTATGCCTCTGCCTCCTGATTTTGTTCTAGTGCCTTGGTCCGGACCATCAGCTGCCATGTGCCCACCTCTAGTCCGTGACAACACTACTAACTCTTAAAATGATGCAATACTTAATAAGTCTCTCCAGTCTTTAAACAAATCTGAACCCCCAACAGCTTCCACCTGCAGAGAATCACCCTCTGCACTAAGAGCATCATTCCTGACACTTTTGGGGAAATTCATATTTTATTTATCTTGGGCCCAAGAACAATTCTCAATGACCATTCTACATCACCACTACCACCACCAGTAAACATTATAATATTAATATTTTGTAAGGAAGCAGTTTTAGTTGGCTGGAGCAAAAGGAGGTTCTCCAGAAGAAAACCCTTGTGTCTTATCTCTTTTATGCTGGGCATGCACATTTGTATAAGTGCAAAAGAACTACAGTACTCAATAGTGCATAGAAATCAACAAGATTGTAAAGACTCAAATGATGTCAGACAAGGTCCTAATACTAGTGCAGCATGCTGAATAAGGACAATTTTCCTACTGTATTCCTTCTGGGGAAGGAACATGCCAAAGCATTAACAGACCAGTGTGGTAATTACCTTCATTTAGCTGCCTAGAGACTTGTCTTTTGCTCACTATGGAATGCATTCCCAAAACAATTGCATATATGTTTCTGAAATACTGGACTAAAGAACACAATGCGATCATCTGTGGATGGGGTATATAAATCCAAATTTATTATGCAGATCTCAGTGATGGCTGTATTTGAACAGCACAACTGGCTTTAATAAGTATTTGAGGGACTTTAGTGTGGTGGTGTAATTGTATTTGGAGAAAGTTTCCGATAATTGGATAGGTGAAATGTATATAGATACTTCCGTGCTTATTTGTTTGTTTGTTTGTTGAGTTTTATATACCGTTATTCGGTTGAGCCATCATAACGGTTTACAAAAGTATACATTTATTTTGTAACTGAGAAGCAATATGAACGTTAAACATATTCTTAGCAGTTGAGTAGCAGTAAAAACCATTTAAACAATATCAGAGAAAGCATACCAAGTCCAGAGAGCATTATTAGGTTAGATGGGGAGGGCATGCAGGTACAGGGAGAAGAGAGTGAATTAAGAGGTATACAATTGAGAGTTCAGTTGAGAGTTGGGATGATTAGACGTCTTAAAGTCAGTGAGGAGTTTGCGGAACATTAGTGTTTTTAGGTCCTTTTTGAATGTTTTTAGGTCATGTTGAGTTCTCAGGAATTTAGGTAGGGTGTTCCACAGTTTAGGTGAGGCAATTGAAAAGGCTCTCTCTCTTGTGTTTGCCAGATGCGCATCTTTGATAGGGGGAATGTTTAAGTAACCAGAGTTATTGGAGCGTAGGTTTCTTGAAGGATTTTGAGGGATTATGTTTAGGGAGTTAAGACCTTGATGATCGTTATTTAGGATTTTGTGGATTATGGTCATTGATTTGTAGGCAATACATGCATTGATAGGGAGCCAGTGAAGTGAGGTCAAAATTGGTGTGATGTGTTCACTTCTTTTTGTTCCAGTTAGGACTCTGGCAGCAGAGTTTTGCAGTATTTGGAGTGGTTTGAGGGATGAGAGAGGTAATCCAATTAGTAAGAAGTTGCAATAGTCGAAGGTGGAGAAGATAAGAAGTTGTAGTACAGTTCTGAAATCGTGGGGGTTGAGAAATGGTTTTAGGTGTCTTAGGGTTAGGAGTCTGTGGTATCCTTCCTTGGTTTTGTTTGTTATGTGGTTCCTGTAAGAAAGTTCCTTATCAATGGTAACTCCGAGGTTCCTGGTGTGGTTGGTAGGGAGTATAGTTATGATTTGTTTGTCAGGTATTGTCAGGGGTGGCGGAGTTGGATTTGGTTTTTTATCCATGAGTAATATTTCAGTTTTCTCAAAGTTGATTATGAGTTTAAGGGAGTTTAGTAGGTTTTTGATTGAGATAAGTAGTTCAGAGGTTTTCCTGTTTGTGTCAATCGAATTTTGTATGGGAATGAGGAGCTGAATGTCATCAGCATAGAGGAAGTGTGAGACTCCGTATTCTTTTAGTTGTTGGCAGATGGGGAGAAGGTATATGTTGAAAAGGGTGGCTGATAAAGCTGATCCTTGAGGGACACCGGTGTTGAGGTTGATTGTTTTTGATAGGTTGTTGTTGATTAATACTTGGTATGTTTGGTCAGATAAATAGGAAGAAAGCCAACGTAAAGTATTGCCAGTTAAACCAATTTGGGATAGTCGTTCCAACAGTATTTTGTGGCTCACTGTGTCAAAGGCGGCTGAAAGGTCGAGAAGAATGAGTAGGAATTTTTCTTGTTTATCGAAGCCTCTTATGATAATGTCATTTAGGGAGATGAGGAGAGATTCAGTGTTTAGGTTTTTTCTAAAACCATATTGGGATGGAGATAGGATGTTGTTTGTCTCCAGGTAGTCATCTAGATGAGTTTGAATGACTTTTTCAATGGTTTTAGCTATGAATGACAGGTTTGATATGGGATGGTAGTTATTAAGGTTTTCAGGATCTAGGTTGTTCTTTTTAAGGATTGGTTTGATGACAGCAGATTTGAGGCATTTGGGGTAGTTGCCTTCGTTCAGTGATAAGTTGACAATTTTGGTGATGGTTTTTGATATGGTAGGTTTGATTGATTTGAGGGTTGTTATCGGGATGACATCCAATGGATGGCTGGCGGGGTTCATTTTATTTATTATTGATTGAATTTCAATGGTAGAGGCAGTGTCAAAGTTTGACCATGATGAGGTTGTCTTGTTGTTAAGCTTAGTGTCTTGGTTGTTGTTGGTTAAGTTGGATTGGATTAGAAGAGATATTTTGTTGTTGAAGAAATCAGCAAAGTCGTCGCTTCCATGTTTGGTGCATGAGGATTCTTGGGTGGTTTTGGTAAGTTTCTGAACTATTGTGAATAACATTCTGGGGTTATGATGAAATTTGGAGATTTTGTTGGAGAAGAATTCCTTTTTCGCATTGTTGATGATATTTTTATATTGAGCTAAGTTATTCCTATAATTATTTAGTGTGGTAGTGTTTTTGTTTTTTCTCCATTCTCTTTCTTTTTTCCGGGGTATGCGTTTAGCAGCTCTGATATTTTCGTTATACCACTGATTGTTGTGTTTGGGTGGTTGTTTAGTTTTTGTAATGATGGGATTAATGTTGTCAGCAACTTGTTTTGTGATGTATAGCCATGATGAGGTAGCATTCTCGGAACTGGATAGATTGATGTTGTTTAATTCACATTGGAGATTTTTTTGTAAAAGTTCAATGTTGAATGGTGGACGGTAGTAAATTTTGATTGGGGTAATTTGAGGAGGTTTTAGGTTGATGTTGGTATGAAGGTTAGCTTGGATTTATTTATTTATTTATTTGCAATTTTTGTATACCGACATTTGTTAGGTAAACATCATATCGGTTTCCATGTAACATAAAGTGGATGAGGTGGTGGTAAGACCAGGGAATTTCAGTGGTGTGAGTTGAGATTGATTTCCAGATTTCAGTATTGATAAAGATGAGATCAATGGTGTGACCAGCTTTGTGTGTTGGAGATTGAATTATTTGATAGCATTGTGACAGCATAATGCTGGACATGCAGGTTCAATTCCTGGATCCCGCAACTTGCGCCAGCAAATGCTGAAGATGCTTCAGAGGAGAAACACAACCTCCAGAAGGGGAAGCAATTCCAACTATTGTTGAAGCTATAGCCTATGACTCTCAGGAAGAAGACTGTGGCTCATTGGTTGGGCTATAGGAAGGTAGAGGGAATAAAAACACAGAAAAAAAACTCAAGTAGTTACAAATGAAGGTTCATGGTGCTGCAGATTCAGTTCTGTAGATTGTGATTACAATGAAAGTGCAAAGGAGTAGAAGAAAGCTACTGTACAAAAAAGCCACTCTAAAACAACAATATTGTGTAGGGTCTATGCCTCCATCTAAAATAACTGCTAGGATATACTAAAACTAGCTGCATGCTGCCTGGGGTTTTCATGCATACACTGCTTGAAATGGTGCTCACTAGACTGCTGCAAGTCACTAAGCTTGATATGATGGCACTTAATATCAGAAGAATGCATACCTGGAAACAGCTCCGCCCTGTGTACCTTTCTCTAACAGATAGGAGCAGGATCCCAATGTAGCAAAGAGCCTTTTCTCTACCAATACACACACATGGATCAGCAATACTCTCTTATCACCATGTTGCTGTAAAACTGCTGGGAGCTTTTCATATTTAATGTAGCTGTACTGACTGGAATTATCACATATCAACTTGTTCTTTTCTAGATTCTGCTGTTTTCTCTCTTGGTTTTATTCCCAGTTCTGCTTTTTTCTTATACATACTCAAATACATTAGTGGACATTTTTGTACTTGTTTATTTTTAAGACTAAGAAAATTGCTTAACAAATATTTCTGTATGGAATTCACTGTAGAAGGACCTGGAGCTGTACTACATAAAACACATGGTCCAAGGAAGCAAACCGGTAACCGATCCAATGTGGCGAACAACAGAAGAATGAAAAGATGGATCGGTAAAAATGGACTTTTATTGGAACTTGCCCGACTCTGGCCGAGTTTCGCTCTGCCGAGCTGCCTCAGGGGCTTGTTGAGCCAGAAACTTGGCTCTATATACTTTTGCTGATTTCCTAGGATGAAGGAGTATGAGTGAACACACCGAATCCGGGCTTGTCACTTGTGATTCATCAATCACTTGTGTGAGCAGTATTGATACAATTCTTTGTTGAACTTGCACCGGTCACATACTGCTCTGACAAACGTTTGTCAGAGCAGTATGTGACCGGTGCAAGTTCAACAAAGAATTGTATCAATACTGCTCACACAAGTGATTGATGAATCACAAGTGACAAGCCCGGATTCGGTGTGTTCACTCATACTCCTTCATCCTAGGAAATCAGCAAAAGTATATAGAGCCAAGTTTCTGGCTCAACAAGCCCCTGAGGCAGCTCGGCAGAGCGAAACTCGGCCAGAGTCGGGCAAGTTCCAATAAAAGTCCATTTTTACCGATCCATCTTTTCATTCTTCTGTTGTTCGCTACATAAAACACATACACATTAATATTGGAAGTGAGGTAAATCTCAATCGACTGTCAGAACAGTGTGTTCGTGAGGAGTTAAACTTAAAGCAGATAAGGTACTGGAGCTGGATAGGATACATCCGAGCGTATTAAAAGAACTTAAAATTGTCCTAGCAGCTATGATAGCTGACCTTTTCAATGCTTCTTTAGAGTCAGGAGTAGTTCTGGAGGACTGTAGATGGGTAGATGTGTTTCCTATTCATAAAAGTGGAAATAAGGAGGAGGCTGGGAACTACAGACCAGTTAGTTTGAAATCTGTGGTGAGCAAATTAATGAAAATGCTGCTAAAACAGAGGATACTGCAGTTTTGGAATCCAATGGATTGCAAGACCTGAAGCAACATGGTTTTACTAGAGGTAAATCTTATCAGATGTATCAAATCAATTTCTTTGATTGTGTGACCAGAGAGTTGGATCAAGCAAGAGCGCTAGATGTAGCACTTGAAATTCAGTAAGGCCTTTGACATGGTTCCACATAGGAGACTTATAAATACATTGTGCACACTTGATATGGAAACTAGAGTGGGAGGCAACAAAGATAGTGCTAAATGGAGGTTTCTCTGAGGAAGGAGGTTTTACTAGCTCTGTGCCTCAAGGATCAGTCCTTGGACCGATTCTGTTCAGCATTTTTGTGAGTGACACAGCAGAAGGATTGTCGGAAAAGGATTGACTTTTTGCCAATGATACCAAAATCTGCAACAGTGTAGACAGCCAGGAAGGTGTGGAAAACTTGAGAAGTGATCTAGTGAAGCTTGAGGAATGGTCTTGAGTCTGGCAGCTAAGATTTAATGCTAAAAAATGAACATTAATGTATTTAGGATGCAAAAACCCAAGAGAGAGGTATAGTTTTGGAAGTGAAATTCTTCTAAACACAAAAGAGTGGGATTTGGGGGTTATTGTATCTGATGATCTTAAGATGGCCAAACAAGACAATAAAGCCAGAAAGATGCTTGGCTGCATAAGAAGAATGATGATCACAGAAAAAGGGAGGTGATATTGCCCTTGTATAGGTCCCTGGAGAGACCTCATTTGGAATATTGTGTACAATTCTGGAGACTGTACTTTCAAAAGGATATAAACAGGATAGTGTCGGTCCAGAGGCTGACTGCTAAAATGGTCAGTAGTCTTTGTTCTAAAGCATATGGGGAAATATTTAAACACGAACACTGTAGAGGAAAGGCAAGATAGGGGAGATATATGAGAGATTTAAATATCTCAAAGTTTTCTATGCATAGGAAGCTAGCATCTTTCAACCGAAAGGAGGCTCTAGAACAAGGGGATCATGTGATGAGAGTACTTGGGGGTAGAATCAGGAGTAATCTTTGGAAATATTTCTTTACAGAGAGGGTTGTGAATGCATGGAACAGCCTCCCAGTGGAGACAGTGCAGACAAAAACCGTATCTGAATTCAAGAAAGCATGGGATAAATACAGGGGATCTCTAAAGGAGTGATGGGAATTGTAAAGCTAAATTAATTGGGCAGATGGGAAGACTAGATGAGCTATATAGTCTTTTTCTGCCATCATTTTTCTAGGATGAGTTTTACTATAAGAACATAAGAAAATGCCATACTGGGTCAGACCAAGGGTCCATCAAGCCCAGCATCCTGTTTCCAACAGTGGCCAATCCAGGCCATAAGAACTTGGCAATTACCCAAAAACTAAGTCTACTCCATGTTACCATTGCTAATGGCAGTGGCTATTCTCTAAGTGAACTTAATAGCACGTAATGGACTTCTACTCCAAGAACTTATCCAATCCTTTTTTAAACACAGCTATACTAACTGCACTAACCACATCCTCTGGCAACAAATTCCAGAGTTTAATTGTGCGTTGAGTAAAAAAGAACTTTCTCCGATTAGTTTTAAATGTGCCCCATGCTAACTTCATGGAGTGCCCCCTAGTCTTTCTACTATCCGAAAGAGTAAATAACCAATTCACATCTACCCGTTCTAGACCTCTCATGATTTTAAACACCTTTAAACACCTTCCTTGAGGTTTAAAAATCTCCTCCAAGTCTATACAGATGTTCTTGTAATATTCCAGATTTACATACATCACAGATGACAGCATGGAGCACTGGTTCAATCATTTCTTGTTCTCTTTTTCACTATGACCAAATGTAAGGTCTGAGCTATGAGGGAGGATGGTCTTTTCTTTATCTTTTGGCTGAGACTAAGAATCTGTAGTGTGGAAGAGCATTAATGCTCTACCACTGGACCCCACTGGTGAAACTATTTGGGTCCTGGATCAAAACAGAAGGATTAATATGCCTATTAGAAACACACACATGCTGCTGCACACTGCTCTAATTTACTTAGATTTGTAATGGTAGAAGTGGTTAGTATTTACTAAATACCAATACCTCTTCAAGAATAAACTATAAATCAGAATGAAAAACGAGGTCCTAATGATTCTAACTGCCAATGAAATTATTTGTATATTTATTTTTTGCTGGTACTATTGCTTTAAAAAAACCCCAAGAAACACAAAGTCAGGGCAAGTATCAGTCAAAAGTATCATAAAGTAGACAATCCTAACTTATCATGACATATTTTAGCAGACTTTTCTATCTTTAAGTGTGAGCATGTTACTCTATGATTGGTTATTAGGATGGCTAAACACCATGAGGTCCCATTGTCAGCCGCTGTGCGGCTTGGCTAGTTAGCCGGATGAACATATCTGGCTAACTAGCAGGGTATATTCAGCGGAGCAGCCACTATAGATCGACCAGAGTTAGTCGCATTGGTTAATTGGCTAACTCCGAATATTGAAGTTAGCCACATAAGTTTTGCGGCTAACTCTGGGCCGCTCCAAAATGCCTCCTGCCTACTTTTAGAATTACCCGGCTAGAATTTAGCCGGATAAGGGCTTAATATAATCAGGTAAGCCATTTGGACGGATAACTAATATGTTATCCGTCTAAATGGCTTTTGTATATCGACCTCCATACGTTAACATCACTGGGACATACAGGTCTGGCTACCACAAAATCCACACCTACATGAGTATTAGTTGACAACCTAGAATATAGTTTATTCTGAACGTTCAGTGTTTAGATCATGACCTTGGTTTATTTAAAGTATATTGCGAGGCCATCAAAGATTTTTTTGGGGAGTTCAGGAGTTTCTTCCTGCTTGTTTCATCTTCTAGTTCAATTTGCAACCTCTTTGTACTAGGAACACAGCACTATGATTACTCAGCATTCTGTCTCTTGCATTTAACCCCTCCTCCCAACAAACAATCATAGCAGTGACAATTCTTGGCCATAGGACACAATCCATGATTTCTCTCTGGGACCCAGGATGAATACACTCTAAATATGACTAACAGATGTTTGCTGTTGAGCAATTAAAGGGACTCCCCTCCTCCAGGGGTGGTAAACATTGCATCTGCATCACAAAGAGCAGGAACTGAAGTCAGATCTTGCAGAATAGGGCATTATCCCTGATTGTACCAGCCCACCAGACATTGTTCAAGATGTCTCATCACTAACACCTAAACTGAAATATAAATTTCACCCATATGCAGTTAACCATACATTCTGGAATGACTGGGCTAAGAAGAAGACATTATCAATCCTACCTATTTTAAGTTCAATCTCAGTTCTGTTACCCTAAAACAATTTTTGGAATGTGGTCAGAAAGTTGGTGTAGTAAGTGGTAAAATGATTAAATTCATCCACTACAATCAAGTATTAAGATAAATACTTAGTGATAAGCACATTCAAGAATCACACAATGAAGATCCTGCAAATGTGGTTTTTTCACCCGCTGGTGAGAGGTTGTATGTGTGTACCCGGTGCAAAGAACTCCTGTCTCTCAGAGAAAAAGTCCAATCTCTGGAGGCTAGAGGAGCAGACTTGGAGGAACCGAGGCAGACAGAGAGGATATAGTAACCAAGTCCCAACTCCAGTCTGGCAGCCCTGGTGCTGCCTTGGAGGAGGAAGGTCTCCTGGTCGGACAGCATCAACCTGGTACAGCAGGAAATGATCCTGTAGCAAGGACCTGCTCTCCAGGTGGTGTATTGTCCTCTCACACAGAGGATGTGTCTCCCAGGGCTATCCTCCCAGGAGGGAAGGGTCATGGAATGGCTCCCCTACAAGGAAAGGCTAAAGAAGTTAGGGCTGTTCAGTTTGGAGAAGAAACGACTGAGGGGGGATGTGACAGAGGTCTACAAAATCATGAAAAGACTTGAACAGGTTAATGTAAATCGGTTATTTACGCTCTCAGATTACAGAAGGACTAGGGGGCACTCCATGAAATTAGCAAGTAGCTCATTTAAAACAATACTAAGAAAATTCTTTTTCACTCAGCACATAGTTAAGCTCTAGAATTCACTGCCAGAGGATGTGGTTATGGCATTTAGTGTTTGGATAAGTTCCAAGATAAAAAATCCAAAAACTGCTATTGATCAATAAGGAAAAGTAGCTTAAGATCTATTTAAGATTTGGGTACTTGCTAGGTACTTGTGACTTGGATTGACCACTATTGGAAACAGGATGCTAGGCATGATGGACCCTTGGTCTGACCCAGTATGGCATATCTTGTGTTCTTAAAGGGAATAAAGCAGGTAAAAGATGGTCTCTTAATGAAATAAAACATGATAAAAGAGCCTTTTAATTAAACTAGCTGGTAGGAATCAACTTATGTTAAAAGGCTCAAGACAATACCATGTTCAAGATGTGCATTTTTTTCTTTATGAGACTGTTTTCTACTTACCTCTGTATAGAACGTTAAAAAAGTATAACAGTAATACCATTTAATTTCATTTATTAAAGTTTACTTATCACAACACTAATGGCCTAAGCAATGTACAAAATAAAACATTCACAAAAGTAACATATAAATAAAACAAAACATATTAAAACATATTTACTACATAAACAATCATAGTACCCAGAGTAGACGCATTTCAGAGGACCAATATCAATGTTCTTATTCAAACACTTGTTTTAGCAAAAACCTTTTAGGAGTTGTCATAACTTCTTTATAAAGTCAGACATTCTGAGTTCCATTGGTAGACTGTTCCAAAGAATAGGTGCTGCCACCGAAAAGGCAGATTATCTTGTTACTGTGAGGCAAGCAACTCTGCCTGAGGGCACATCAAGCAGTCCCCATTGAGAGGATTCTCAGTTGTCGAGATGGTTCAATATACTTTTAGGAGAGCATTAGACCAAGGGCAAGAGCTTGAATTAATTAGCTTGAATATTGTCATCCCAATTTTATAAATAATTTGCTGTTGCAATGGCAACCAATGCAAACTGTTAAGTGCCAGGATAATATGCTCATGCTGCTTAGTCCCCAGTGATCAACCGTGCAGCAAAGTTTAGCAAAAGCTGCAAAGGATGTAACAATTTGATTAGAAGACCCAGATACAGGCCACTGTAGTAGTCAATGAGAGGGAAAAGTTCACGAAAGTCACAATTATATAACAGATGTCTTAACCCTGCAAGCATATGTAACTTAAATAACCCAGATTTGATTATGGCTTTAATTTAAGATTGAAAAGAGAGCGAAGAATCAATCAAAAACCCCTAAGCTTTTAATCAGGGCATTAATTGGAAAACTTAAATCATCAATCAAAATAGAATCCTGATGGAAAATTGAATATGGTCTCTGAATCAGTACAAATTCAGTTTTAGACATAGAAACATAGAAACATAGACATGATGGCAGAAGAAGACCAAACGGCCCATCCAGCCTGCCCAGCAAGCTTCACACATTTTTTTTCTCATACTTATCTGTTTCTCTTAGCTCTTTGGTTCTATTTCCCTTCCACCCCCACCATTAATGTAGAGAGCTGTGATGGAGCTGCATCCAAGTGAAATATCAAGCTTGATTAGTTAGGGGTAGTAACCGCCGCAATAAGCAAGCTACACCCATGCTTATTTGTTTTACCCAGACTATGTTATTCAGCCCTTATTGGTTGTTTTTCTTCTCCCCTGCCGTTGAAGCAGGGAGCTATGCTGGATATGCATGAAGTATCAGTTTTTCTTCTCCCCTGCCGTTGAAGCAGAGAGCTATGCTGGATATGCGTGAAGTATCAGTTTTTCTTCTCCCCTGCTGTTGAAGCAGAGAGCTATGCTGGATATGCGTGACGTATTAGTTTTTCTTCTCCCCTGCCGTTGAAGCAGAGAGCTATGCTGGATATGCATTGAAAGTGAAGTATCAGGCTTATTTGGTTTGGGGTAGTAACCGCCGTAACAAGCCAGCTACTCCCCGCTTTGTGAGTGCAAATCCTTTTTTCCACATTTCCTCTTGCTGTTGAAGCTTAGAGCGATGTTGGAGTCACAGTAACCATGTGTATGTTTATTGAATAAGGGTATTATCTCCAGGCAGTAGCCGTCATTCTGGTGAGCCACCCCCTCTTCATTGATGGCCTCTTGACTTTATGGATCCACAGTGTTTATCCCACGCCCCTTTGAAGTCCTTCACAGTTCTGGTCTTCACTACTTCCTCCGGAAGGGCATTCCAGGCATCTACCACCCTCTCCGTGAAGAAATACTTCCTGACATTGGTTCTGAATCTTCCTCCCTGGAGCTTCAAATCGTGACCCCTGGTTCTGCTGATTTTTTTCCTACGGAAAAGGTTTGTCGTTGTCTTTGGATCATTAAAACCTTTCAAGTATCTGAAAGTCTGTATCATATCACCTCTGCTCCTCCTTTCCTCCAGGGTGTACATATTTAGATTCTTCAATCTCTCCTCATAAGTCATTTGATGAAGACCTTCCACCTTTTTGGTCGCCCTTCTCTGAACCGCCTCCATCTTGTCTCTGTCTCTTCGGAGATACGGTCTCCAGAACTGAACACAATACTCCAGGTGAGGTCTCACCAAGGACCTGTAACAAGGGGATAATCACTTCCCTTTTCTTACTCGATATTCCTCTCTCTATGCAGCCCAGCATTCTTCTGGCTTTAGCTATTGCCTTGTCACATTGTTTCGCCGACTTCAGATCATTAGACACCATCACCCCAAGGTCTCTCTACTGCTCCGGCACATCAGCCTTTCTCCCCCCATCGATTACAGTTCATTCGGATTTCCACTCCCCATATGCATGTTAAGTGATAATTTGTTTTGATGTAGCCATTGTTCAATTGAAGATATACAAATATACCATTTATGTAGTGCCATTAGTGTATAGGTGCTGCGTATGTCATGTAGCATTATAGAAATGTTTAGTAGTAATAATAGTTATGCTTTTCAAATAGGTTGCACCTCACTAGGAGTACTTTCTGTAAACTAATGAATAATAAACTTAATAAATGAATGAACAGCCGGAAGATGTGGCTTTTTCCTCTACACAACAATATAGGCACCAACTCACCAGGTTGCACTCATACTTTAGAAAACATTACCTCCAGAAATTAGGGTGGAAATAAATATAATAAAGCTTAGGAAAGTTGTCAAAGCTTTGTTATTTAGGGAGGCTTTAAAATAACCATCTTTTTATTATTGTTGTATTGTGTTTATTATTTTTATTTTGCATTTCAGTATTTATTTTGTGTTTTATTTTCTAATCTACACTGGATGATTTTATTGGGATATGCGGAACATAAAATCAAAATAAATTAAATATATAAATTCATTTATGGACCAAATCCATTCTCAAGGAAAACGTTTTGGCTCTCAAGTAAGGTATCACTAGAAATATCATATCTTACCTATCATAGGCTGCTCTGGAGAGGTGGGTGGTGTGAGCGGCATCCCACAGCTGCTAGGATCTTTCAGACTTCCAAGCCCTAGCTGTCCTGAGCCGATATTACTTCCCACAGTACTTGCAGCACTTTGAGACACGGGAATATCATTCTGAGCAATAAGAACAAAGGCTGAAGGATAGACCATCCGCACACCACCTACAACGAAGGAGTCAGGAGATAATCTCTAAATAACAAATGACATCTTGCTCAATTCCAATCTCTAAATAATAAATAACATCTTGCTGTACCAACAAATTCTACATATCACTGCAACACAGGTGACATGGAAAAGTTCATAATTTGTATGCATAAAAGATTTATTATTTTAAACCTTCACTACTAGGTTCAGAATGCTCTCGGGTATATATATTTTTGTTTGGTCCAACAGTTTCCTATTTCTTTGTGATTCTGGCTGAATTGGATCTGGCCTCTACTGGGGTTAGGATGCCCTTAGCATACATATTCAACTAGGGATGACACCCCCCCCCAATTTTTAATCGCTTCCCTCAGCCATCTCAGTGACAATAATTCTCAGCCAGGACCAGAAACCACAGTTCCCTCTGGAACCTGATATATATGTGTGCAGCTGAATCTGTCCAATAGGTATCGTTATCGTGTGATAGCTTGGATACATCCCCTACCTTTAAGGGGTTGCAAATACTGCCCTCATACCATCCCATGCCCCAGTTAACGCAGAAAAAAATCTTATCTCCTGCATGGTGTTGTGTAGCAATCACACTGAGCTATTGGGCTGGGTCAGGAATACATTTTTAAAATGCAACTATTACACTATGTTGGATTTATCAAGGGTTTATAATGACTATTCTTTCATCTTTCTCTCCCTCAAGTGATCTTTATGCCATTACAACCCACTGAAGCCATTTACCATCTTCATTTGTGTCAAAGCTCACTAAAAGGCACCTGTGCAAACACGGATATAGGCAATTTCTTTCTCCAGTATGACAAGCACACTAGTATCTACCAAAATAATGCAGGGGATGTGAGCCAGGTGGGAAGCTCAGAGTACATCTAGGAGGGAATTGATTTCATTGATGGTTTTCCAATATACTTTAACTTGAAAAACCTTATCAACTGTACACTAAAGCAATGTTTCCCAACCCTTTCTTAGAGGGTAGGAAACACTAACCAGTTGAGTTTTCAGGATATCCATAGTGAATACATATGAGACAAATTTGTATACACTGGAGACCCAAGATATTCCAATCTATCTCATGCATATTCATTAAGGCAATCCTGAAAACCAGACAGGCTAGGTGTACCTCCAGGAAAGGGTTGGGAAACACTGCACTAAAATACCAAAGATACATTTGTTTTCCAGTTTTACATTTACCCCCCTCCTCCCAAATTAAATCCCTAGCACCCAGAGATGGGCTGCAGTTGCTTTATAACCTGTAACTGAAGAACATTGGGATATAAAATATCATGGAAAACTTCTCTCATCCACTGATGGAAACATTCAACTCCATTTATAACTACTTAGGACTGATTTAGTAAGGAGTTGCAGTAGCAAATTCTGCTGAGTGTTTGGTAGTCCTTATATTCTGTTTTAACATTAAAGATGAGGGTAATAATATTGTTGCAAGCCCAAGCTAAATTGAATAAACCCACACATATACAATACTTATGCCAATGTAATTTACTTTGTGTAGGCAAAACACAACATGAATTGTGCACTAGAATAATCAAAACATAAGTGCTAGCCATCAAAGCACTAAAGTACCATTACTGAAACACTATTTTGATGGATCGTACAGATACTGACTTCTGAACAATTGAGGGAGTACTAACAAATGTCTGAAGAGGGAATTGAGACAAGCAATTGTTAGACCACAAACACATCTAGAGACAAAGACTGGGGGGCTTCTCTTTCCTCTGACCTAAAAGTGGTTTTTAAACAATCTCTGGTACCATTTGAATATAAAGTAGGTATGTTTGAAAAAAAAAAAAAGAAAAAGGAAATACAAAATGTCCAATGCACAAGTTTAAAAAATAATTCTTCAGCGTCTTACGTGACTGTCATACTAGGCTTCATTGGCTTATAGTATAGCAACCATACATTTCACTGTGTTCAGCCTTATATATAAGCATGAGTCAAATTGTTTCCGAATTTTCTATAATTAACTGAAGCATTTTTTGTTTTGCAATTTAAAACAATTTAGAAATAGCTTTCATCAACAGTCTGAATTTATAATCTCTATCCTGGTAACCCTTAGTCCCAACACAGATCCATGTTTTGAACTGCTTGTTCTTCAGGGGTACTCATTTCACTAAGAATCCAACACTGTTTTCATGGTGGATCAGTATCTTCCTATTGTTAAGCTGAGCTTTTTTAATTTGGGGGGGGGGGGGGGGGGGGGGAGATAAACTAGGTTTTGCCATTAAAGGGTTAACCAAGCTATTCTTCCAGTACCCTAGTTTTCTTTTTGATGTGCTAGCAGTTTATTCTTAATAGGCTGAGTCTTTCATTGGGCATTCAATTAATACAGTACCTTATCCACAGGGCTTGGAATTTGGTGAATAGAAAATGTATTCTGTTAGCTGGTTGCCTTCCAAGCTCTGCTGTATCAAGCACAAAGCGTTGCCACCCTGCTCCCCAGAGTGGCTTCATATTCTGCTGATAGCATGTGGGATCCTGAGACTACAGATGCTTCAGTTACCCTCAGAATGCAGCACAGTCAAGGGATTCACAGAATAACGATGCCATTAGGAAGATTGTTCAGCATGAAATTCAAATATTTTTAAACCAGGTCAGAGGAAATGCTCCAGGAGGAAAAAAAAAATCTCACCAACGATGACTTCAACAGCTACAGGAAAATCATCATCATATCCCAGCTCCACTTCCTCTTTTAGCCCCTCTCTCTTTTTCAGCACCATGGGATAAAAGTACTGCCATTCTTCTATCAGCTTGCGGGTGGCTGGGTCAGACAGTTTGTAGGCCTGTCCTGTCAGCGTGCCATTCAGGCCATAAGGACTCACCAGAACTGCAGAAGGAAACATATTTTAGGTTCAGGAAACTTTAACTGTCAATGCAAACATCTGTTTCATATATTTTCTAGATACATTTCTCTTTGTTATGTTCTTCAGAATTTTGTCTGTGATGTTTTTATTGTTCACACTTTTATAAGGGCTGTTACATTTTAGAACAAACATGAGCAAGCATTCAAATGAATACAAATCTCCTTTCATTGATACTCTCTGCATGAAATGTTAAGGTGGGGAACCATCAGCAGTGTAAGTGAAGTGTTCTTTTATTATCACTATCATCATCATCTATAGTTTTGGGCCTGATTGTTTCCACCTGTTCCTATATATTTTTTGCTCATCTGGAACCAGCCTCTTTTGGCTCTGGTGCCATAAAGCCTTCTTTTGCCCTATTTTTAACCCCCTCATCTAGTTCAGGCATTGTACTTGCAATCCTTGGTCAGAAGTCACAAACTGCAGCTTCCTCCAGAATGCAGTATGAGTGTACACCCAAAAGTTAACAGTAAAGTGTTCTGGTGATAGCCACAGGTTAACTCTGGTCAGAACTCTGAGACAAACCAGCTGCTGATGGTTTTCCATCACTCATACCTAAATCACACATAAGAAATCAAACACATGACATCATCTAGAAACTGTATGATTTTACTGTTTTTAGAAACAAAATTTAAAAAGTAGACATGTTACCCAAGTCAAATATTTAACTAATATCTTAATCAGAAATATAATATGATGGCGAATATGGACCATTAGGCTTGTCTATTCTGTCCAGTTTCATTCCTGGTGAAATGCCATGGACACCAGTTTATCTCTGGAATTCTCCTCAGTTCTTCGCAACTAGGGAGCCCCTGTGTTTATCCTACAATTTCTTGGATGTGGTTACTGTTTTTGTCTCATCACCTCTACTATGAGTCAATTCCATGCACCCAATACTCTTTCCATGAAGAATATTTTCTGATGTCGCTTTTAAGTCTATTCCCTTGAAACCTCATATTGTGATTTATTGTTCTAGTGCATTCTTTCCTCTGACAAAGATTTGCTTTTTGAGACCTATTTATACCTTTGAAATATTTAAATGTCTCTATCATATCCTCTCTGTCTCTCCTCTCCTGTAGGGTATACATATTTAGGTCCTCAGGTCTCATCTCATATATGACTTATTGCATAGATTCTGTACCATTTTGGTAGCCTTTCTCTGGACCAACTCCAGCTTGTATGTATCCTTTTCGAGGCACAGTCAACACTTTGACTGTTCACTGTTAAGTTTGTAAATAGGGGAGAAGTACTTATGTTAAAACAATAATTTAACGAATCAGATAGCTTTAAATCAATTAATGTTGTATATTATGCTACTAGGTCAATATCAGTAAGAAAAATGTGGGCAGGGGGTTGTTGATAGGGTTGGAGTTGTTGTTTTGGTGGGTCTGAGTTGGGTGTTTTTGGTAGTAGGTTGGTTCACTGAACTATCTACACAGTGCTATGAGTAAATTTATCTGGCACGTAAAAAAGGCTAGAATAAAATTTAGCACGTACTGGGCTGACTAGAAAGCCTGGCTTTTCCCAATCTTAAGATTTACTTGTCTCAAAAATGATAATGACTATTTGGCTCTCCCTGGAGAAAGTTCAAGCTTATAGAACTGCCCACTTTGTTATTTTTTATCTGCATCCTTCCATTTAAGTAGGCAGATGTGTAGAAACAGTTCCATTCTGACTCACACTCTTCAGGTTTGGCGTTAATAAATCCCTGGAGTTTGCAGGAGAAGCTGTGTCACCCGTGTCTCCAATATTCAGGAATCCCTCTATTTCTGGATGTACTTTTGCGTCAGATCTGTGGGGATGGCAGGAGAGGGGTCTTATCCTTATTTGCCCATCTATGGGATGAGAAAGGTCTCAAATCATTTCAGTCGCTCCAGTAAGAATTTGACAGTGGGGCTAACACGATATGCATATACTTTCAACTGAAGTACACACTGGGGGAGAAATTTGATATAAATAGGCCTCTGTGGAAAATTAAATGATTTGGAAAAATTTGTATTTGACAGTGAGCACTGTCAAAGGCTATCTGAATAGATTATTGGGGTGTCATAATGGGTAAATCTGGTCCTGAAACTTCACAATGCTTAATAAACAAATAGAATGAAGACCTTGAGATTTCATTAGGTGTGCATGAGTATACTGTCATTAGGGACAGTGGATCAGAAGATATCTAGATGTACGAGAAGGAATAGTCCCACAGGAAAATGAAACACTGAGCTCTGACTGATAATCTAACATTGCTTGGCACGAAGAAATCTGAGTCACTTGTATGTAGTTTAGGACTGCTTGAACAAAGAAATCCTTACTAAACATGCCTGTGTTCTGCACACTGTATATTCTCGTCCCCTGCCTTAAATTCCTCAGTAGAGGGAAGTAAATGCTCAAAGATATATTGACCCCGATGCCGAGCTTCCAAGAGGTGTAATTGGACTGCCACTGCTGGATACCTGTGGAGCATATTCAGGGATGTGTGTACATGTTGAATTGACTTGTAAATACTAGTTATGTATTTATCTTTTATATGATCTTATCTCTCTCTCTCTCTGCTATTCTGTGCATAAGCGTGTTGCTAGCAATAGTTTTATTATATTTTTACCAGAACCCTTTTGTATTACAATACTGTTTTATATAGTGAACTTTTCCACTGATCTCCTGTGTTTGTGGAATCTGTTTCCCCACTTGACTTACTACCAGTGACCTGCCCATTACATCCAGCCACTCAGCCCATTATATTTGGTGCTGAATCAGGATTTAGTGGTCGTGTTGGGAACAATTTTCAATTTTTAATTTTATTTTACAAAAATGCAGAGAAATAATGAATTGTGACTGAAATTTTATTTTTAAAGTATACTGATTTGCAATAAACACACTGACTGGATTAATCTGTGTGTCATTTGTAATCCACACAAATCTGCTGAATTTTTAGAGGGACAAATACTTTTGCAAGCCACTTTATATGTCCTTCTGCTAGTGAGGAGGAGGGGAGAGGAGGATAGTTTACCTTATGTGAGTTGAAACCCCCTTCCTTCAGGCCAGCAAAATATATGGAATGTGATAGGGTCTTTCTCTCAGGAGGCAACTGCTTGTATCAGAGTGCAGCATAATTTGTTCCAGATGTGTACAGCACTTTCTCAAGATCAGCGAGAAACAGTTTCAGATACTGCTGAAGTTAATTACTTGCAGACCTGGTGTGAGAACCACAGAATAGATTCTGCTAGAGCAGATGCAACCAGTGCCATGCCCCTATTTTCCCATATCCTACGACTGACTGTGATTCTGTATATGGCAGTAATTTAGTCGTAGTACTCTCACCTGCCTGGCTGACCACACCTTAGTACACTACCTTACTCAAGTGACCCAAGCATGACTACACAAGTCCCTGGTGCTGCCACACCAGCTGATATCTATAATGACATGACTGATGTTTTTATGGCTGGAAGGAGCTGGAAGTCCATCCTCCACCATATCCCCCTAATGGACATCACCCACTTTTACAGGTGGAAAACCAACCACCTATGCAGCATCAGGTCAATATTGCCCTGCAGAAAGATTATACTAAGGATTGACTTTCTGAAGTGGTTCATTATGACTCTCAATCAGGGGTGCCTACCATTGACTACACACAATGTTATCAGTTAGGTGTGTCTCCTGGCCCTTTGTAAATGTACCCTCGCCTACACAGATTGTTTATATGCCCCAGAGTAGAATCCTGGGTGGTAAGGGGGAGGGGATTCAAGCAGTGGTGATTGACTTGCTGGATCAGGGGATTCTATGCCCCACTTCCTTCCTTTTCAAAAGTCCAGTCTGGCTGGTGAAGAAGTCAGATGGAAGCTGGCAAATGACCCTTGATTACAGACAACTGAACAAAACCGCACTACCACTTCTACTTTGTGTTCCCTGATGTGGTGATCCTCATCAACCATATCCAGGGACATCTAGGCATAGGGTATGCCACACTGAAGTTAGAGGTCTCTTGTGCTCTAGACTCTGCCAAGTGGCATCTGTGGCAACGCAAGAGTGGGACATCCACTTCCCATCAAATATTTGTGCCTTAAATGGAACCCCATGACTATCTCCTACACACTACTTGAACGACAATTCCTGGCATCTTACTTGATCCTAATGGAGACTACCCAAGTGACCGAGCCCATACAGCTTCAGATCCAACTACCTGTCATGTCATGGGCTGACAGCAAGGCTGCAGTGTCCCAAAGCAGCTTTACCATCTATTCCTCCATTTTAAAATGGAAATGATACATTGCTGCCCATGCCTGGTCAACCTCTGATGGACCTTCCCACTTGCATGAACTAGTGATGAACAGCCCAACTAATAGCATTTTGGCCCCTTTACCAATGGAGTCCCTTGAGATAGAGCTCCCCGCAGCTGGACCATTTGATATATTGTGTTCCAATTACAATAATTTGCCTGGTTCTCTGATGGCTTGTACTGCTATATTCAAGGCCAGTGTGGAAGGAAAGCAGTTGTCTATGACCCCCAGGAAGGTGCCCACTTCATGGATGAGGGGTTAGGGATGAGTGGTCCATCTACTGAACTCCAAGCAGTACATATGGCCCTCTCTCACGCTAAAGAGTGTTTAAAGCATTATAGTCTAACAGTCCACTGTATTTGAAGAATTTGTTTAGAACTTAATGTCCGTCAAGAAGTTTACGCTCTTCAGATCAATGTTTATTAGAAGTACTATTGGTAGGTACCGCCCAACTACAGGACACCAGAAAGTTGGAATAAGACTATGAAATGAATTATCCATAGAGTTAAGGCAACTGCAGGATATAAAATTATTTAGGAAAATGTTCA
Organism: Rhinatrema bivittatum; assembly: GCF_901001135.1. Classification (NCBI taxonomy): domain Eukaryota; kingdom Metazoa; phylum Chordata; class Amphibia; order Gymnophiona; family Rhinatrematidae; genus Rhinatrema; species Rhinatrema bivittatum. The sequence continues at coordinate 60,850,798 of NC_042625.1, read as the reverse complement.
AAGCATGCCTTTTTAGGGAAGCATTTGGGCAAGTGTAATAAATTGACAGCAGCTTTTAAATATATGGCATTTAAAGATGTGGTTTTATTTTGTGATGTATTGTTTTGTTTTGTATGTATTTTAGTGATGCTTGATGTTAAATATTGTTTTTAATGTACACTTGTGAACCACTTAGTACGATAAATTTATCACTATAAGCAGATAATAAATACAGTAAATAAATAACTAAAGAGCATCAGCATCCTTATTGCTTTATCCTCACAGACTCTTGCTCTGTGTATATGGGCCTGGTGAATTGGCTGGTTCAATGGCAGATTAATGGGATGCTCATTCCTCATTCTCTATGGAAGAAGTGTACTATAAATATAATTACATTTTTAGGTTTTATATGATCTGTTTTTATTGTATTTTATTATAATGTATTTTATTGCTGTAAACCATCTTGGTCAGCTTGCTATTTGTGCGGTATAGAAGACTTGAGAAATAAAATAATTCTATCATGGACCAAGCAGCACATATGAAATCATATCCTACCTAGTATAAAGGGAAGCTCAGAACTACACCCAGTGCCTTTGCAACAGGTCTCCTGCTTGTTTTTCAGTGCTAGTTGCTTCAAATGTTTGTGTGTTCCAGCCTTGCCCACTCCTGTCTGTTCTGTTCTGTTTCTCTGCCTGGCCTGACTTCTTGTTGCCTTGACCTCAGCTTGGACCTTGACTCCGCTTTGATCTCTGCTTGCCCCAACCTCAGCTCAGCTACCAACCTTGCTTTCTTTCACCTTCCTTGTACCCGGCCTGGAAAGCCCTGCTGGCAACCCAAAGGGGAGGTGGCTGGTCAGGCAGAATATCTAGTCTCATTGTGTATCAGCTGCTGCCTGCTAAGGCCTATCTCACACAAGATAGGCTGTATAAACTTAACAGCAGCCTTAGGGCTCACTACCCTCACTTTGTGACATCTTGGGACATTCAGGGTAGAGAAATGCCAGAATTGGGCTTGACAATGATGTCTACTAGTCAACAGTGATTCCGCAAGTGAGGCAGTGACCTGTTGTTCTCTGTGCCAGCGAGTCAAACACTATGTCCTGCCCTTCTTTGGATGACCTTGGGGCAGGTGGGAAATCACTTGTTCAGTGACAATAGTGCCTACCCAGGTTACGTTTCAGATACATTTTTTTGTCAGAGTGGTGGTGCAGAAGCTCCCACCTCTCTATCTCTTACTGCATGGTTTAAATTTTTAGATAGCAGTGCTACTGATGATTTTTCAAAATGTGAAACTGTTTGATATTGCTTCTCTCTTCTGTTCGCCTTTCATGAAAGTTTGAGTGCATTGCCCACGACTGACATTCCCCCATGATCTGCTGAAGTTATCGCTTTGGGACAGGGTCATACTGTGCTATTTGCCTTCTCATCAATTCTGTTGAACATGTATTTGCCTCTTCAGATACGCATCCATCGTGAGTGATGATTGTGCACACTTCTGAATGGAAATTCTATCGACACTGTGGTTAATGTTCTTTTGGTAATTTTGTCTTCTCTTGATCCTTCTTACTCTATTTTTGATTGCACTCCACAAGCTTTCCCTTCTGCTTGCTTTGCGCAATCCAATAGTCTGTGTTCCAATTTCCAATGGAAAATGAGAATGGAGTGCTGTCGTCATTAGGGACAGTAGATTGGAAGATATCTAGTTGTACACATAGGAATAGTCCCACAGCAACTGAAACACTGAGCTCTGGATGATAACCTAAATTGCTTAGTGCAAAGAATCTAAGCCATATGTCTATAGTTTAGAACTGCTTGAACAAAGAAATTCTTATGCATGCCTGTGTTCTGCACACTATATATTCTCATCCCCTACCTTACATTCCTTGGTACAGAGGGAAGCAAATGCTCAATGATATATCTGACCTTGATGTCAAGCCCCCAAAATATGTTACTGGACTGCCACTGCTGGATTTCTGTGGAGCATATTCAGGGATATACACAGATGTTGAATTGGCTTGTAAATACTAGTTCTTTATTTACCTTTTATATAACTGTATCTCTCTTGCTCTCACTTTGCTGTTCTGTGCATAAGCATGTTGCTAGCAATAGTTTTATTTTCTTTACTGTAATTTTACCAAAACCCTTTTGTATTGCAATACTGTTTTATATAGTAAACTTTTCTACTGATTTCCTGTGTCTGTGGTATCTGTTTTCCCACATGACTTACTACCAGTGACCTGCCCATTACATCCAGTTAATCAGTCCATTACAATGAGAGGAAGAATATCTGATCGTGAGCCCATCAAATTTCCTGCATCTAAAACACATCTTATACTCAGTATCAGGGCACAAGAGGTGAAGGTTTATTCAAAAGCAAGGGTCCTAGACTTCAGGAAAACTAATTTTGTTAATATGAGGGAGTATTTCAAAGAGTTGTTAACTGGTTGGGAAAACCTACAGGAAGTAGAAGTGGACAAAACTAAAAGGAGATATAAGGGCAACTAACCTAGTCTATACCTCGCTTTTTTGTCCTTGCTCTCACTATCCCCATCCTCCCACTATTCCTTTTAATCCCCCTGCAATGTCTTTAAACTTGTTTGTATAATCCTCTGTTTACGATCTCCTAGCGCCCTCAGAGTGTACAGTCTGTGAAGTTTTTTATTGTATTTTTGTGAAATTGTTATTATTGTACATATAATACGGTCCTCTATTGTTTATATTATTAGGTTATCCCTAGCTGTACCTCCCCCTAGGTACAGTCTGTAAAGTTGTTATTGTGCATTTTATACTGTCTGCTATTGCTTATATAATAAGGTTATCACTTCCTGTACCTCCCCCCAGGTACTGTTCTCCTATCTCGCCTTCCTCTTTACTGCTTTCCTTCTCTGCTGCCACTTTTTCTCCTCTCTTCTCGCCTGCTCCCCTTTCCCCCTCCATGTTTTTTGTATTTTCCATCCTGTCAATTATTTTGAAAACCAGCGTGATGTTCCCACGAATGTCGGTATAAAAAAAAAAAAATTAATAAATAAATATTTGTAAAAACAAACTTTTTGTAATATATATTTTAAACTATAAAGTAGTTAAACTCCGATTTTCTTACACTACTGCCTAATCAGTTTGTGAGGTAAAGCATCAAAGTCTTCAACTTCCTTGTCATTCATAAAGAATCCGCTATCTCAGGTGTCAGTGTCATCGGACACCACCATCGTTGTCTGACTCACTGCTATCTATTATGTCGCTATCATCAGTCCCAGAAGCAGACAAGATGAGACCAGCTTTCTTAAAGCCTGCTGTTATGGTTGTCACAGAAATCGAATTCCATGCCTTGCTGACACATTTGGCCACCTTGCCAAATGATGCGTGTCTCATGTGCCCCATTTTGGTGAAGCTGTGCTTGTCATCTGTCATATAGGATTCCCACAGACGTCACAGCACAGCTTTGAAGCTACGGTTGACAGCAATGTCTAGCGGCTGTAGAGTCTTTGCAATGCCATCAGGAATGATGAGTGGAATGCAGTTTGTTGCCTTGATTCTTTTCTTGATGAAATCTGTGATGTAAGCCTTCATTGTGTCCATTACCAAGAGACCCTTCTTTTTGTAAAAAAAAATCCATCTGGTCACTGAGAGAAGCATCTGTTTGTTTATTTATTTATTTATTTTGAACTTTTGTTAAGCCAGACATCCCTCATACATTCATCTGCACAACTCCTCCAGATGGAAAGGGATCTTTCGGCATTGTCTTTCGCTTAAATATTATCCTGGGGGCAATTTTGTCCCATCAGCGCAGCAGGGCAGCACAACGGTAAAGTGAGACTTCTTGTGGCCCGTTGGCTTACTGTGACTATAAGAACATAAGAACATAAGAAATTGCCATACTGGGTCAGACCAAGGGTCCATTAAGCCCAGCATCCTGTTTCCAACAGTGGCCAATCCAGGCCATAAGAACCTGGCAAGTACCCAAAAGCTAAGTCTATTCCATGTTACCATTGCTAATGGCAGTGGCTATTCTCTAAGTGAACTTAATAGCAGGTAATGGACTTCTCCTCCAAGAACTTATCCAATCCTTTTTTAAACACAGCTATACTAACTGCACTAACCACATCCTCTGGCAACAAAATTATTCAGAGTAGTTAAATCACAAGCGGATTGTGATAAATTGCAGGAATACCTTTTGAGACTGGAAAATTGGGCATCCAAATGGCAGATGAAATTTAATGTGGATAAGTGCAAGGTGATGCATATAGGGAAAAATAACCCATGCTATAGGTACACAATGTTAGGTTCCATGTTAGGAGCTACCACCCAAGACAGAGATCTAGGTGTCATAGTGGATAACACACTGAAATCGTTAGTTCGGTGTACTGCGGCAGTCAAAAAAGCAAACAGAATGTTGGGAACTATTAAAAAGGAAATGGTGGATAAAAAGGAAATTGTCATAATGCCTCTGTATCGCTCCATGGTGAGACCACACCTTGAATACTGTTACAATTCTGGTCGCCGCATCTCAAAAAAGATATAGTTACGATGGAGAAGGTATAGAGAAGGGCGACCAAAATGATAAAGGGGATGGAACAGCTCCCCTATGAGGAAAGGCTAAAGAGGTTAGGACTTTTCAGCTTGGAGAAGAGACGGCTGAGGGGGGATATGATAGAGGTGTTTAAAATCATGAGAGGTCTAGAACAGGTAAATGTGAATCGGTTATTTACTCTTTTGGATAATAGAAGGACTAGGGGGCACTCCATGAAGTTAGCATGTGGCACATTTAAAAATAATCGGAAAATGTCCTTTTTCACTCAACGCACAATTAAACTCTGGAATTTGTTGCCAGGGGATGTGGTTAGTGCAGTTAATGTAGCTGTGTTTAAAAAAGGATTGGATAAGTTCTTGGAGAAGTCCATTACCTGCTATTAATTAAGTTGACTTAGAAAATAACCACTGCTATTACTAGCAACAGTAACATGGAATAGACAGTTTTTGGGAACTTGCTAGTTTCTTATGGTCTGGTTTGGCCACTGCTGGAGACAGGATGCTGGGCTTGATGGACCCTTGGTCTGACCCAGAATGGCATTTTCTTATAATCTAAAATGTGCAGTGCTCATTCACCTTGGTGCGACTGGGGCCTGGGAAAGAATGTTGGCAGGACAACTGACTGGTTAAGATGGAAATCTATCACCACCTTAGTCAAGAACTTAGGGTGCGTACGCAGGACCACCCTGACATGGTGAAACTTGGTATAAGGTGGATAAGTCACTAAGGTCTGGAGCTCGCTGACCGTGTGCACTGAAGTGACTGCCACCAAAAATATGACCTTCCAGGTCAGGTACTTCAGGTCACAGGTATGCAGAGACTCAAAAGGATCTTTCATCAGCTGAGCTAGCACCACGTTGAGGTCCCAAGACACAGCAGGAGACCTTAGGGGAGGCTTCAACTGAAGCAGACTCCGCATGAAATGCACAACTATAGGCTGCACAGAGATGGGCATACCATCTACACCTTGGTGGTATGCGCCAATTGCACTCAAATTAACTCTAACGGAGGTGGTTTTTAGACCAGCTTCTGAAATGTGCAGAAGGTAGTCAAGCAGTTTTTGTGTGGGGCAGGAGAAAGGATCTAGGGCCTTTTGCTCACACCACACAGAAAACCTCCTCCACTTCAGTCTGTTGGACTTTTTAGTGAAAGGTTTTCGAGAAGCTACCAGGACTCAAGACACTTCCCTCTGAAAGATTCAACGGCTGCAGGATTAACCTCTCAACATCCAGGCTGTGAGCAATAGGGCCTGAAGGTTGGGATGCCGCAGCCTGCCCTGATCTTGCATGATGAAATCTGGGGAAGTCCCCAGACTGATTGGCAACTGGAGGGACAACTCCCGAAGGAGTGGAAACTAGACTTGTCTCGGCCAATGAGGGGCTATGAGGATCACTGTCCCTCGGTCCTGTCGAAGCTTCAGGAGAGTCTTCATCACTAGAAGAATTGAAGGATATACGTATAGAAGACCCTTGCCCCAATGGCGGGCAAAGGCATCCTAAGCTGGTTTGCCGCCCGCCCAGTACCGGGAGAAGAAATGAGTCACAAACCTGTTGCAGGGGGATGTGAACAAGTCCATGTCTGGGCTTCCCCAGAGGTGGAAGATCCGGTTCACCACCCCCTGGTCCAGGGACCAATCGTGGGGTCTGAAGGCTCGAATCAGTTTGTCCGCTATCACATTCTCCATTTTGGCCAGGTACATGGCCCAGAGTACCATCCTGTGGGACAGAGCTCATGACCAAATCTGGACCGCTTCCTGACACAGGAGGTATGACCCTGTGCCTCCCTGCTTGTTTATATACCCACACTGCTACTTGGTTGTCTGTTTGGATCAGGACAATTTTGTTGGGACAGCCGATCTCTGAAAGCCCATAGAGCGTACCTGATTGCCCGAAACTCCAGGAAGTTGATTTGGCATTGTGCTTCCTGGGTGGACCACAGGCCCTGGGTGCGGAGCCCCTTTACATGAGCACCCCACCCTATGGTGGATGCATCTGTGGTGAAGACAATTTGAGTAGGGTGATTTTGAAACAATAAGCCATGCTCCAAATTTGAGAGAACCCACCACTAGGACAAGGAGTCCCAGAATGAAGGAGTGATTCGGATGCGAGCTTGGAGGTCCGGGGTGGCTTGATGCCACTGCGACCTCAATGTCCACTGGGCTCTGTACATGTGTAAGCGTGCCAAGGGAGTAACATGCACAGTTGCAGTCATGTGGCCCAACAGCCTCAACATGTGTCTTGCTGACATCTGCTGGCTCTGTTGAATCACCTCCACTATGGACGACAAAGTGATTGCCCTGGAGAGCAGCAGGAAGGCTTTTGCCTGAGCCGGGTCTAGCAGGGCTCCTATGAAGTCCAATTGAGATGACTGGCTGAGATGGGACTTTGAGTAGTTGATAACAAACCCTAGTGACTCCAACACCCAGATGGTCAAGCGCAAGGACGATTCTACCCCTGCCCCAGAGGTGTTCTTGACCAGGCAATCGTCCAAGATAGGGGAAAATTTGCATTCCTAGCCTGTGGAGGTGTGCCCCCACCACGGCCAGGCAATTTGTAAAGACATGTGAAGCTGATGCTAGCCCGAATGGCAACACTCTACTGGAAATACTGTTTTCCCACTACAAATCTGAGATACTTCCTGTGACCTCGGAAGATCTCGATGAGAGTGTACACGTCCTTTAAATCAAGGAAACATAGCCAGTCCTCATTTTGCAGGAAGGGAATCAGGGTGCCCAGGGAAACTATCTTGAGCTTTTCTTTTTTTAGAAAATTGTTCAAGGCCCTTAGGTCTAGGATGAGACGGAGCCCCCTGTTCTCTTTGGAATCAGGAAGTACCGGGAGTAGAATCCCTGCCCCCCTTTGCCTTGGTGGGACAGCCTTGACCGCTCTGGCCACTGAGAGGGTGGAGAGCTCCCTTAGCAGTACCTCCTGATGCACTAACAGCCCCTAAAATGGGAACGGAGGAGAATTTGGTGGGACACCTAATAGATTAAATCGATACCCTTGACAGACGATGGACAGAACACACTGGTCCGAGGTTACAATGGTTCATCAGTTTGCAAAGAACCACAGCCTGCCCCCGACCAGGGGGTCCAGCATCTCGGGTACGGGTGACTGGCTTATGCTCCCTATGATCCAGTCAAAACCCCGCCCCGGGATTTGGCTGAACTGCCGGTTGGGGCTTGGGAGCTTGCTGCTGCCTGGGACGGCACAGGAACTCACCCTCTGTGAACAGGAGCGAGGGGCCGGAGGATAGTACTTCCGCTGGCGGTAGAAAGACCTCCTTTGATCCTGCTTCACAGACCTGGCTGAGAAGGGCTGGTCCGAAGTGCTGGTGGAGAGATGCTGGAGGGTCTCCTGGTGGTCCCATAACTGGGCCACTGCATCCCTCAACTTGTCTCTGAAGAGATTCTTTCCTGTGCACAGCAGGTCAGCGAGACATTCCTGTTCCTCTGGTCGGAAATCCGAGGCCCGCAGCCATGCCATTCTGCAGGCGCTGATTCCCGTTGCAGATTCTCACTGCCATTTCGAAAACATCATAGGTGGAACGCACCTTGTGTTTTCCGCACTCCGGACCCTGACGCACTAGTGACAGAAAGGTGTCTTCCTGCTGTTGAAGCAGCTACTCAGCTGCCTCTTGCACCTGCTTCGAGGTTGCGAGAGTATTGGCTCATATAGAGCTCGTAAGAGGCAAAGTGGGTAATAAGCATTGCCTCCTGAACACCTTTCTCCCAAGAGCATCCAGCACCCTGTGATCCTTCCCCAGGGGTGCTGAGGCATGAGTCCAAGAGCACTTGGTCTTCTTGAGAGTGGATTTGACCACTACCGACTGGTGTGCCAGGTGACTCTTTCTGAATCCGGTAGCCTGGTGGACAAGGTAAACCCTGTCTGCCTTCCTGTTCACCAGAGAAACTGTGAGGTGGTGCTCCCAAATCCTCAACAGCAACTCTTTAAAGATCTCTTTTACCAGGACTATCACAATCACTTTAGGAGCCTCCACAAACTGAAGGATTTCCAGCATCTTGTGTCTGGTATCCTTCTCCGTCATCAACTGAAAAGGGATGGCCTCCTCCATCATGCTTACAAAACCTGCGAAGGTCAGGTTCTCAGGCGGAGACCTCCTTCGTTACTCCGGAGGAGACGGTTCTGAGGGGAGACCTCTCAGAGTCCTCTGAGGAGGATTCTGCAGTGTCCTCCTCCCAGGGGGCATATGGGGCCTCATCCTCACTGTAATCCAAAGGGGATGGAGCCCTGGGGCCCAGGGTGCTCGGCCTTCGTCCAGGAATCTAGGCACTGGTGGCTCTGGTGCCAGCCCCAGAAAAGCTGGACAGGGGCTGCAGGCCGCGGTGTTAGCACTGGCCTCACTAGAGCTTACTCCTCCTCAGAACTGGCAATGACCATCACATCAGGATGAGGAAGCATTGGTGTCCCAGGAACTGGCACCAGCTGGATTGGTAATACCCCGATGAGCACATCGAGAAGCTCCAGCAGTGGTCCCAATAGGGAGAGGATGGGCAACGGTGCCACAGGCTCGATGACCTGCAGCGCCGGATCAACCACCAGCTGGACTCTGTGCTCCAGCTCCTCATCAAAAGTTGTTGTTGGCAAAACAGACTGGGAGGCAGGAGAGGTGGCCAGGTCTTCCTCAGAGCCCCGACTTGTGGAGACCATTGTGGACCCCCGGCATCAATGGAGGATAGGCCCTTCTCTCCATGGGGTTGCTTTGGGGGCATCACGGCAAGCACTGGTACAACCTAAGCCCGGCACCATGCATTGATAGTGACCGGTGCAGATGTTTCCTCAGCATCTCTCTGTGCTCGGCCCTGTCTTTCCCTGCTGCCGAGGTTGAAGATGAACCTGATGTCCTCGACCTGGAGGAGACCGACAGAGACCGGTCTCTGGCACCCCTATCTGCCGGAAGCATTGACAGAGAGGACGGCCCCACCGATATCCATGGCTTGGTGTCCATCGATGCGGATCCTCTGTCCTTCGATGTTCATTCCACCTATGCCTCGGACTTTCTTGTTCCGAAGAGCTTCTCCATCTTGTCCAAGTGAGCGCAATGTCCTTTAGGGGTCATTTGGTCGCACAGGCGGCACCCAAAGACATCGTGCAATGCCCCCAGGGAGAGGATGCACACATTGTACAGATCCGTGACACCCTGCCCTATTTCATGTTGAACTGAACACCAAAATACTCTAGCAACTGTGATGGCTGAAGATTGCTTTTGGCCAGGTTCACCACCCAACCTAGCTTCTGCAACAAGGAGATCACCTTGCACAAGACCTGGAGGCTCTCTTCCAGACTCTTGGACCGAATTAACCAGTCGTACGGGTGTACCAGGATCCCATCCTCTCTCAACTCCACTGCCACCATAACCTTGGAAAAGGTTATGGGTATGGTGGCCAAACCAAAAGGTAGTGTGAAACTCAGAAATCTTTCATGCTCTAGCCGGATGGGAATATGCAGGTTCTCCTCGGGGAAAATCCAAAAATGTCATGAACTCCCCTGACTGTACTGCCATTATCGAGTGCAAGGTTTCCATGAGAAAACTAGTCACAATCAAATGACATTGACCTCTTTGAGATCCAAGGTGGAAAAAAAGAGCCCTCCCTTCTTGGGCACAACGAAATAAATGGAATATCTGCCCATATTTTCTTGAGACGTGGAAATTGGAACCACAGCCCGCAGGCTGAGGAGTCTAGACAATGTACACTCCACTGCCTGTCTCTTCTGCGGAGAGTTGCAGGGAGACACTATGAACATGTCCCGAGGAACACTGCGAAACTCCAGTGCATAGCCATCTCTTATCACCTCCAGAACCCATTAGTCTGATGTGAACTCGACCCATCTCCGATAAAAAAAAAAAAAAGAGAGAGAGGCGACCTCCTATCTCCTGTTCCCTGGGGATGAGTCAGCACACCTTCATCTACTACCTGAGCCTGCACCCCGTCTGGGCTGCCTGGGACAAAAGGACTGAAACCTACCCAAAGGTTGAGTCCTCTAAAAAGCCGCACCTCTGTAGGTTCGAAAATGTCTGAACCTCCTAGTGTGGCCTTTTGTGCTGAAGGAACGCAGCACCTGTTTCTTATCATCTAGCAATCGAGAAACCTGGGACTCACCCCACTTATTGGCCATTTTCTCCAGCTCACTCCCAAACAAGAGCGAGCCTTTAAAGGGCAACTTCGTAAGGTTAGACTTTGAGTTTTATCAGCTGACCTATTTCTCAGTTATAGCTGATGCCTAGCAGCTATTACCAAAGACACTCCCTTTGGACGAAAAACGGACCAAATCCCAGTCCGCATTTGTCAAAAAGGCAGCTGTTGGTTCCAACACTGCCATGGAATTCACATCAGATTCATCGATCTCCTGAGAGAGTAGTAAACAAGAGCAAACCACCAGAGAACAACAGGAAGCTATCTGCAAATTCATTGCCATTGCATCAAAAGCCTGCTTAAGGATAGTCGCAATTCTCCTACCCTGTGTATCCTTCAAGGCCACTCCCGCTTCTATGGGAATAGTCATCCGCTTGTTACCTTTGGAAAGTGCAATTGCTCTCTTGCAACCAGATCTAGTGGGTACAGTCCTTCCAAGACTCGTTCCCCTTTAAAATTAGCTTCCAGGGTGCCCCATTCAAGATCAATCAATTCCTGAATGGTCTCCATAATATGGAAGAAATGAGAGGCTTTACGCAAATAAATTAAATGGATCTTTCTTTGGCTCAGACATAGATTTAGCCCCCAGAACTCCCAGCACCTTCAATGTCTGGGAAATGCAACATAATTCTAACACAGCTCGAAATCTGGAGAAATTTCCCCATCTTCGATGGGAGGAAGGATTGGCTTCATCATCCGTGCCATTTGGGTCCCTGTCGGGGAGGACCGACGCTTACCCAAAGCATCAGGTGTGCAGGAATCTGCAGCCTTCAATCCTGACTTGTCAAGATTAGCCGGGGCCAGAGACTGCGCCTGAATAAAGGACTGCAGTCCTTGAAAAAATTCTACCCAAGGAAAGGGAGAGGGATCCATGCCAAAACTAAGGGGCGATCGGACCTGCGTCCACTGAACTACCTTCCCCTGCTGACGAGTTAGGGGAGTTCCAAATTAAGGCAACACCTCTGGCAGCTCTTTCTCCATTCCTGTACCAGGCTGGGAAACATAGAAACAAACATAGAAACATAGAAATGATGGCAGAAGAAGACCAAACGGCCCATCCAGTCTGCCTAGCAAGTTTCGCACTTTTTTTTCCCCTCATACTTTTCTGTTTCACTTGGCTCTTAGTAACCTTTTGGTTCAATTTCCCTTCCACCCCCACCATTAATGTAGAGAGCAGTGTTGGAACTGCATCTAAGTGAAATATCTAGCTTAATTAGTTAGGGGTAGTAACCACCGCAATAAGCAAGCTACACCCATGCTTGTTTACTCAGACTATGTAATTCAGTCCTTGTACTCATCTGGTACAAGCTGAGCTCAGGTAAAAGGGTAATTAAGAAGAAAATTACATTAATGGTGGGGGTGGAAGGGAAGAACTTGGCTTAGTAATATCAGACAGAGGCAATTCTCCCTGAGCCTCCAAACAGCGCTGACACAAGTTAGAGGGAATGCCAGGTTGGTATGCCTGAATACGACAAGCCATACATAGGGCAAGGCGCTTAGGCTTGTTTACAATGAGCGTCATTCTCTCAATAGTGTGCTCAGCTGGTTTTTTTTTGTTTTTTTTTTGGTTCACGCTGTAAAAACTAGGTGCCCAAAATTTAGGAGCTCAACACTGTGCCTAGATAAACACACAAACTGAGCTCCCACTAGGACACTCAGTGCATAGAATTAAGTGCGTGTGTGTGTGCATGCACAACTGGGTGCCCCGTAAGCGCTCTTATGCGCCTAAGCGCCCAACCAGAGCGCATAACCTGGATGCACAGCCGAGTGCACAAGCACGAGCTGACGGAACTGAAGAGGGCAGTGTTTTGCACAGAAAAATGCGCAAAAATGTCCCCAAGGCCTACCATGCGGCGAACAAAACAAGGCTAAGAGTGGGTCCTTGCCAAAAAAAGGCTGCCTCAGAGGCAGGAATGAACGTCGGATCGGTGCGCCGAGCATGGAGACCGGGGGAGGAAGAGGAATCCCTACTTAACTCCCCCTCCTCTCTCTTCCTCCATCTGCTTCCATAGGTTCCTCTGATACTGTGTGATGTATAATTGGTAAGCAAAGATTTTTGTGTTTAAGATGGCACTCTGATACACTTTCCTGCCCAATGAGTCAAGGAACCTATAGTCTTTACCAGGTGGAGTTGAAGAGTGTGGTCGCACACGTCTCGACTTTTTCTGTGCAGACTCTACTACAACAGACTGGTGTGGTAACTGTTGTTTTTGATATCCTGGAGCTGTCTGCACTATATAGGTTGTGTCCACACGTTTGTTCACTGCAGGAACAGAAGATGGATGCTCCCAGATGCGACGTTGAAGATCCAAGAGAACCTCATGGATTGGGACAGCCAGTACTTGTTTAGGTGGGTCTACAAACTGCAGAACTTCAAGAGTTTGTTGTCTGGTATCTTTTTCTGCTATTAGTTTGAAGGGAATGGAATCAGTCATGTCTTGAATGATGAGAATGATAAGTCCTCTGGGAGGTGATTTCTTTCTCTGATCTGGAGGAGAAGGTTCAGACATGAATCCCTCAGAAGATGTTACAGACTGCTGGTCATCCCAAGAGTCATCTGGGTCGTCTCTATAGGGAGATTTTGGCGATGACCTGGAAGGGACGTGAAGGGCCTGGCTGTGGATCATCGGAGGAAAACAGAGGTGAGGTCTCTTGAGGCTTTGTTGATGATAGGTTATTGATGACATTTTGATATCTTTGCAAAAGATGTCGATAAAATGCGAGATCTTGTACTTCAGGAGGCTCAGATGATGGTTGCCTCGATGATACAGTGGTTGTCATCGATGTCGTCGTCGGTGGAAGCGTTGTGGAAGACTTCGACGTCGATGGAATCGAGAATGGCATCGAAGAACCCGATGGAATCTGGGCGAAGATGGACGTCGATGACGTAACAAGTCTCGGCATCGTAGTAATCGAGTCCATCGGTGTCCTTGGCACCAACAAGGGCACCGGCATCGGTGGGCCCACCTGTATCGGTACTGCTGGTGGCATCGGCGGGATCGCCGGAAGTGCTTGATCTTTTAGAGCCTGGATGACCGCTTGCCTGATGAGATCAGACAATTCCGGCTGTACAACTGGTGGAATCAGAGCAGCTGTAAGCGGTGGCGGAGGCTGTGTCGGAGGATCCTGTGCGGAAGTCTGTGGAGGATCCGGAATCGATGGAGGTAAAGGCCCAGGCGTCGAAGGGACCGGTATTTCCTGGTCCTGTGGCTGCTTTGCCATCGATTCCTCCTGGGATGTCGATGCAGATGATGACGGTCGACGATGTCAATGACGATGTTTTAGTTTGAGATGGCCCGCCGACTTCGTCGATGCTATAGACGATGGTGAAGATGGACGATCACCGGATCCGTCCGGACGCGGTTTTTTAAGCAAGGCTCTTTTAGTCGCTCCAGCCGGAGACGACTTCGACAATTTGGAAGGGGAAGGAATTAATTGCAGCTGGAACAAATGTTCCATTTTTTCCTGCCTAGCCTTTCGCCCCTTTGCCGTCATCTCGGCGCATTTAGGACATGTACTTACATCATGTTTTTCACCGAGGCAGAGGACACATTCTAAATGTGGGTCGGTGATCGACATGGTTCTGTTGCAAATAGGGCATTTTTTGAAGCCTGTAGCCATTTTGTTATCGACGGCCGTCGAAGGATGCGAAATCATGAGAAGAGAATTTTCCCCAAAATTGAGAAAATCAAGACCGAGGTACTCACCAGCCGGTGAAGGGAACCCCAAGAGAGACTTCTATGAGAGAGAATATCAGTAAAAGAATAACTTTTCAGTCAGCAAAAAGTGAAGAAAACGCAACGGCTCCTGTCCCGCGATGCGTGAAGCAGTGTGAAAAAGCGAAGACTGAAGAGAGACACCTGTGGCAGAGAATATCATGGCATGCTGGGCATGCTCAGTGGCCTCACAGGGCCAGTCAAAAGTTTCTAGAAACTTTGACAGAAAGATTTCCCGCACTGGGCTCCGTCAGTGATGTCACCCATATGTGAGGACTAGCATCCTGCTTGTCCTGGGATAACTTCTGTTCTCCTTTGAAAAATACCTTTTCTTTTTAAGCAATCCCCATTAGGGAGAAGCACATCCACCATCTGCTGGAGACGGAGAATACTGGCGGGCTATTGTCACTGCAGAGGTATATATATACCATGTCAGCTTTGCTCCATCTCCTGGTAGAAGTACATAATCCACTGGTGCTGGATTCACCTGTTTGAACACTAAGAAGTATGTTTATGCATGGATTTCTGGTTGGCATCACAGCAGTGCATGTAAATGTAATGTAAATTATATTTTTACCTCAGAATACTATACTTTGATATTTTTCATGTAAAATGTTATTATAAATGCATAACTCTGAACTGTATGGAGCGGGCCGATGGGGGAGGTGTGTGTGTTTGTGGGGGTTGTGCAAAGCTGTAAAATTTGCCTAGGGCACCCAATACCCTTGCACCTGACATCTGTTCCAAAGGGGGGGAGGGTCAGTTTTTAAAGTTTTTATCACTGGAGAGAACTGGGAATTTTTTTTGAGTGGATTCAGGACAGACAATGAACGAACAAAGGGGGGGGGGGGGGGGGGGGGGAGAGACAGCACAGTAACTGTTTGCACAGGGCAGCAAAAAAGCTAGCACCGGCCCTGATTTTACAGTTTGCTTTTGAACAATTCTTCAATAATTGCTTTTCTTAAGGAACAAAAACAGTTGTTGAAGGCTCTGGAGGGCATTATCTATCCTAAACATGGCCATGGAGATAGAACAGCTTTTAAACTAGAACAAGAGGGAAAGCCGGCAATCACTCAGCAGTGCATGTTTCAGAGGAATGTATCTTTGAAGGATACTAATAAAACAGGAGAGTCAGGGCATTCCAACTGAGAGATTCCAATAAAAGCAAAAGTAGTCCATGTGCCTATAAGTAAAGAATCACCTGAGCTAAAGAATTCCAAATTATCCCAATCACCTGAAAAGTAGGTTGTTAATACAAACAAAAAACACACTTTGAAATGTCTGTATGCCATTGCCAGAAGTCTAAGAAGTAAGATGGAAGAGTTAGAGTGAATAGCAGTGAATGATGAGATTGACATAATTGGCATCTCAGAGACCTAGTGGAAGAAGGATAATCAATGGGAAAGTGCTAAATCAGGGTACAAATTATATCGCAATGATTGAGAGGATCAACTTGGTGGGAGTGTGGTACTTTATATCTGGCAGGGTATAGAGTCCAACAGGATAAAGATCATGGAAGAGACTAAATGCTCAGTAGAATCTATGTGGGTAGAAAACCCATGTGTGTTGGGTAAGAGTATAGTGATAGGAGTATACTATTGTCCCACCTGGCACAATGATCAGACAGATGATAAAATGCTAAGAGAAATCAGGGAAGATAACCAATTTGGCAATGCAGTAATAATGGGACCTTTCAATTACCCCAATATTGACTGGGTAAATTTAACATCAGGACATGCTAGATACAAAGTTCATGGATGGAACAAACAATTGCTTCATGGAGCAATTGGTTCAGGAAGCATCAAGAGAGGGAGCTATTTTAGATTTAATTTTTAGTGGAACGCAGGATTTGGTGAGAGAGGTAACTGCGGTGGGGCCACTTGGCAATAGTGATCATAATGATCAAAATTGAACTAATGAGGGGACAATATGTAAATCTATAGCTCTAACACAATTTTCAAAAGGGAAACTTTGATAAAATGAGGAAAATAATTAGGAAAAAACTGAAAGATGTAGCTGCAAAGATTAAGAGGGTGCAACAGGAGTGAACATTGTTTAAAAAAAATACCATCTTAGAAGCGCAGTCCAGATGTACTCCACACATTAAGAAAGGTGGAAGGAGTGCAAAATGATTACTGGCATGGTTAAAAGGAAAGGTGCAAATGGCTATTTTAGCCAAAAAATATCCTTCAAAAACTGAAGAAGGATCCATCTGAAGAAAATAGGGAAAAGCATAAAGCATTGTCAAGTTAAGTATAAAACATTTTATTGCTTTTATTTTAATAATTATGTATGTGATTTTTATATTGTTAATCTGCTTAGTTTTACTTTTCTATAAGCAATATATCAAAGTCAATAAATAATAACAAAAATGCATCACAGTCAAAGCAAAACCTGCCTGGTGCCTTTCCTGTGCTCCCTTGTGAAAACACTATCCAAAAAGCCATTGAGGTGTTTTTAGATTACTCCCTTTTTAAACTCCTGGCCATATGTCTCACATCACTGGATTTTAAGAAATGCATCAATACAGACAGGATTTTTTTTTTTTTTACCTCCACTCCCCGCCTTGAGTTCATCTGGTAGCATGCAGGCATAAGGTTTGTTTTTGGGTGTGAACATTTGGTTAGATGTTAATACTTTGTCCCTGCACTTCTCCATATAGAATCTGTATTTTCCTGTGCAAGTAGTTAAATGTTTCCCCATTGTGGGAAAGACTGAGTTTCCTGGTTATTGGAGCCAATTGCTTACCTTGAAATGGAGTGGGTGAAGATTGGGCCATATGGAGATGCTCTTCATTGATGAGATAAATTGGTTGGTGCTGGGCGATCTCCACACTTGTACATACATTACTCTCGCCATGAAGAAAGAATGTGAAGGAGCAAGACAGATGTTCACTGCAAAGGAACAGAAAATCTTCAATTACTCACTGACCTCAACTAAGCTAAACTTCATAACTATAAAGAATCTCACAAACTAATAGCCTGGGGTAACATGTTTGTGTACTGGAGTCAGGGATGATTTAAGAGTGACTTGGGCTCTAAATTGTAGCCCAGCCTTAACATCCTACTCCCACTCCCCATCCCCAACTCCCACATCCTTAATCCAACCCTGTATGAAGCACCTCTAGGCTTGGGGCCCCAGTTGACTGCCCAATCAGCAATCTTTAAATCCATTGTCGAGTGGGCTAGTCAAGGGAGACTGGTGTAAACAAAATAGGATCATTCCAAGAGGCAGAACTGATTAAACAGATTTCTTACTATTGGCATGACCTGGTTACTATTTTAAAGAACTGTCACTTTCCCAGCTAATTCCCTAATTAGAACACACCTGTTCTAATAATAGGACAATCATATGATGATATAACAACTTTGCTTACCATAAATGGGTTTTTCCATAGATAGCAAGATGAATTAGCCATTACATGTTGTAATGTCATCTAGATTCATCTCTCCAAGTTGTAGAGCTTTGAGTTCTACTGAGCATGAGCGGGAATTCGTGCATAGACTTGCCTTGTGAGCTTCCTCAGTTAGTTACAGAGCTGAATCTAACTATGTAGTTGACTCTGCAGTGAAGTGGGCGGGTATTCCATGACTAAATTCATCCCGTGTTTTGTTTTGTTTTTTTAATGGAAAACATTGTTTACATTAAATAAACTTGCTTTTTCCATTGATATGCAAGTTGAATTAGCCATTACATGTGGAGAGTCCCAAGCTGAGGGGTTGCAATGAAGCATTCACTTAGTAAAAAATCAACTTTATAGTGGACAGTGGACTACAGAGAATAGATTACACAAAATTGCTTGCTCAAATGTACTGTCAGCCTTTGAGATATTATCAAGACAGTAATGACATGAATGTGTGGATTAAAGACCACATTGCAGCTTTGCAGATATCTTCAATGGATACTTCTCGGAAATGAACAACAGAAGAAGCCATACCGTATACCATATGAAATCTGATTGAAGCCTGCTAAGTCAGAGCAATGATAAATGCAATCAGCTAACCAGTTGGATATAGTTTGTTTGGTGGCTGCTATATCGATGCGGTTAGGGAATACAAGTTGAAGAGTTGGTTGGTGTGTCAATGAGGTTGAGTGTGTCTTTTGTAATATGTCAAGGCCCGTTGAGGGCTTTCTTTCCATCATGGGTATGGGGTCTTGGGAAGAAGGTAGGCAGTATTATACATTAATTGATATGGAAAGCTGGTTTGACGAACCGCTTTGTTGTAACAAAACTGCAAATACGGAGGGTAGTGGACAAGGGCCTGGGGTTCGTTAACTCATTTGCCAATGTGACAGCAACAATGAAATGTATTTTCCAAATCAAGAACTTTAAAGAGACAGATTCTAACAGTTTGAAAGGAGGTTTCATCAATTGAGAGAAGACCACACTGAGATCCCATAGAATAGGAGGCTTCTGTATCAGGGGTTCGACGTGCCAAAGTTCTTTCATAAAATGAGATACGAATGGATACATAGAAAGGTACTCTCACTGAGGCAGTGGCAAGGCCTGAGTTGGAGAGGTAAAGCAAATCTGCATGAGTTGTGTAGGCTTGCATGTAAAAGGATCAGATTTATACTGCTGGCACCAGATCGAGAATCTTTTCCATTTGAGGGCATAGTTTTTTCTGGTTGAAGATTTTCTAGATGAAACCAATATGTCTGATATCTGATGGTAAATGGAGATTTGAAATTACTGAGTGCTCAATATCCAAGAGATATAAGATTTAGGGCTGAATGATTGGGATGAAAGAGCATCCTGCTCTGTTGAGTTAGATGAGCAGGGTCTGATCCCAGCAGAATGGGAGGACACTTGGAAAACTTGATGAGATACAAATTTGTCTGGTCCATGCTGGCACTGTGAGGATCAGTCAGGCACAATCTTTAAGAACTTTTTGCACTGTGAGGTATCAGTGGAAGAGCATACATGAGGCTTTGGCCCCAACTGAGAAGGAAAGCTTCTGTGCCAGGTTTTGCATATCACAAATGCCAAAGCTAGCTCATCAACTCGAGCAAAATTTATTAGAAACTATGGAAGGTTCTGAAGCATTAAGAGGCAATTTTCAAAATTATGTGGACTGTAGAAAATTCCATAGGCACTTTACTCTGCAGACTTTGTATTTACTTTTTCTCTAAAAACTGCTCTAGGGAAAAAGTACCTGCAGAGATTTTCACCTGCCTTTTCTATTTTTCAGGGGAAAAGTAACTAGCATAATTTTGAAAAGGCAGAATAATATGCAGTTGCCTAACTCTGCCTCTGATCCCACCTATTATTACGGATAAAAGTATGTGTCTTGTTGATCTCTGCACACACTTTTCCCCGCATACAAGATGGGCAGTTACATAAATTAAGTCTTCCCTTCAACAATGTATACTGCATGTTGGTTTAGACCACAACTTTCATGACCAAAACTACTGAAAATCACAGCTGAGGGAATCTACCCACCCTATGCTCCCACCACCATTTAGCAGACTGGCTATAAAATATTTATGTTGGTAACAAGGAACATTAGTTCTATTTTAAGGGATGTGATCATCATGAACATTGTGTCGTTGCAGAGCCCATTAGACACTAGATGTCTTGTCTTTAAAATGTTTATATAGTAATAGAAGATACAAATACATCATTGCTGACACTAGCAAAGTACAACTCTTCATGTATAGTTCATACAAAAGCAAGAATCCATCAATCCCATTTCTCCAGTTTTAGTTACTGTGATCTCATTTACTGTGAGGGGTACTGAACCCTCCAGCACATTCTGAATACCAATAATAAGTGGCTGCACCACAGATGCATGAATGTGATGGAAAGAATGCAGTAGCAACAATTTCATCTGTTGCCAGCAGGTATATACATTCCAATGGCATAGTGAGACATGAGAAAGTTTCTGAAAAATGGTCTCATCTCTGATGCTGGGTATTTTAAGCAAAGGTATAGACAGACTGACTAAGTAATAATAAACTTAGTAAAATATAGATGGTACAGCAGGAAGCTAACTATGTATAGGTCTTGTGTGCACCTATGTCATATGTGGCATGAAATTCACATTGGATAATCTTCAGAAACCCTATTAGTTAACCATGACCTGCCTTTTCGATTAATGTGCCTAAAGTTTTTAAATTTGTAATTGGTTTGTAACTGGATGGAAAAATCAGCAGGTAGATTTCCCTTTTTTTGATAGGATGTACCAGAGATTTTTTTTTTTTTTTAAATATCTGGCAATATGCATTCTGAAAGGGACAGATTGGTCAAATCTTTAAGAATACTGATGAAGTCCTCTTTTAAAAGAGTAAATATGCAAAATGGACAGGGATCAAGATAACAGTGTGAGGTTTTTGTTGTTTGTTTGTTTTGGTTTTTTTTAATTCAGATACATATTTTTCAATATCTAATGAAGACAGAGGATCAAAAGCAGGTTACAGAACGGTTGGAGTTTCTGGGGGCTTAGTCTGATGGATTTATCTCTGTGATCTGTTTTTACTATAGTTTTAGTTTCATTTTGAAAGTGATATGCTAAAACTTGTGGAGCTAGATCTTGCTTTGGGAATCCCAGAGAATTGGATTTCAGATTATTATTTTAGTACTTTGGTAACTTGGCAGGTACTTGTAGCCTGGTTTGGCCACTGTTGGAAACAGGATGCTGGGCTTAATGGACCCTTGGTCTGACCCAGTATGGCAATTTCTTATGTTCTTATGTACCAAATAAGTCATGAGGATGATTTAATGAAGTTTTTAAACAAGACTCAAAGTGTTCAATCAGTGCAAGGTAGAAGAGTTCTCTCCTTGCTCCAATAAACTTTGTTTTCTGGGAGGGATCAAAGTTTGATTTCTCAAAATTCACTAAAATCCCCAACTTCTGCAGAAGCTGAACCATCTTGCAATGAAAGCAACACTTCCTCTCAGAAGCTGGCCGTGACAGGTATGCAGCTACTACCATGAGGCATTTGGAGGAAACTCTCAGTGCTACAGAGAAGCCAAAGGAACATACTCAGTATTAATAATGGGAAGGAGTTCACCTTGATCTAAAGTAACGCCAGTGGGTGGAATGGATGCAACAGGAGCATATGCATCTTTCAGATCAAGAACACAAATCCACACTCCATTCTGGATGTAGGGAAGAATCATGAGGAGGGAATTCATCTTGAATTTCTCTCAGAGTATATGTCTGCTCAGTTTTCTCAAATCCAGAGCAGGTCTCAATTTCCCCATCTTTTTGGGAATGAGAAAATATCAGAGTAGAAACCCTGTCCATGTTGGGATGTAGGCACTTGCTCTATCGCTTGTTGCTGAAGAAGAGATTTGACTGCCAGATGGAGTTGTGTCGTGTGAGACTCATCTAGATTGAGAGTTAAACAATGAGGAAGCAATGGTAGTCAGAAGAAATGCAAACAATACTCATACTCCATTATCTTGAGGACCCAGATGTCCTTTATTATCTAGCACCACTTCCCCAGGGAGGCCTGGATTCTTCTCCCCGCTGGAGAGCGAGGCTGAAGATTCAGAAGAATTAAGAACTAGGTCCAGACTTTGGTTGGGCCTGTTGTGTTGCTTAAGACTGATTGTGCTCATGTTGACGAGGTATAGGTGGAAGTTGCTGCTGCTGTTAAATCAGAGGCTGCAAAAGCCAGTATTCTTTGAAAGATCGGAAAAAGCATCTCTGAAAACATGGCCTCTTGTAAGAGAAGGAGTGTCTTGAAGTGGTAGACTGGATCCAGCTGAGAAAGATTGGACCACCACATTCTGTTCTTTTATTTGGGTGATTGTTTCTCTGAGCTTTTCTCCAGAGGTGTGCTCCCCCAGATATGGCAACTTCTCAAGAACATGGTCACAAATGTTGCTAGCTCTTAATCAGGCCATACTTTGAGCTTCTATGCAGGCAGACAATGTATGTGATATGGCATCAAATGATTCATAAATAGAACGAAGATATCTTATTCACTCTTCTACATCTTGAAACGGGCTGTATTTTTGGTAGGTTGAAGGCAGAGTTTTGCATGCATTCATGTAGATATTGCACCATATAAAATTGCTAAACAGAATATAAGCAGTTAGCTTTGAGCCCTGAAAAACTCTCTTTCCAAAACTGTCAAGAAGTCTGGGTTCTTTCCTTGGAGGTGAATTTGAATAAATTCATGTCTTCTTTGCCTTTTTCACTACAGATTCCATGACAAAAGGCTGATTAGGTAGTTGGATCAGGCCAAACCCAGGTGATTTATGCACTCTATACTTGATACCAATTTTCTTGCTGTAGGAACACAAGTGATAGGGTTCTCCCATATTCTCATTTGTAACCAATTAAGAATGTTAACTGGAAGAGCCACCAGTGCTGATGAAGTATCAAGAATCTGAAGGAGGCCAAAAACCTCTGAGCATGGGTCTTTGTCTTTACGTACATTCACTCCAAGTGTAGTTCCCAACTTTTCTATAAATTTTAAGAAAGACAGATCATCTGGTGGAAAGATATGTTCTGAAGGATCCTATGGTAGTTCAGAACCTTCTTCAGAACCCATGGATGTGGGGACACTAATCCAGGATTCTAGTGATGGTGAATTGGAGGGGTTCCTTCCATGTGTTTCCGAGAGACTTGACTCCAGTGTGACAGAATGGAATATTGTAGAACCTCTCAGGAGGTGTTTTGATGATATAGTTATTCTAATAGGGGAGACTGTCACTTTTTCCTGTGGGATTTCTGTAGCAATACTGGAGAGGAGAAGATGTAAATTCTCTTGAGTCTCCCTAGTCAAAGAGGTAAAGAAATTCTTTACCAGATCCACTATTTGGTCTCGAGTGACTGACGTTCTCTGACCTGACGTAGTTGGTGGAACATCTTCTTCAGAGACAAGAATAGGCTTCTGTTCCTGAATAAGAGACTTATTTGAGGTACGGGGTGCCAGAGAACATATTGGATCTGGTGTTTCAAGATATAACCCTTGTCACAATAGCCTTGATGGAGTAAGAATTTTGGTAATGGAAGGGAACAGAGGTAAAATCTTCCTCTGCACCTGGCCTTGGTTGCCCAGCATAGAGTTGCATCAGGTCGGTAAGATACCTCAAGTCTGGGGCATGATGCATCATATATTGCAGTGGTATTAATGCTTTCAGTGCAGGAGACTTATGCTTCGATAGTGCTGGATGCTGCAAGGTTTTAAAGGAAATTTGCTTTGAATGAGTTGACTGGCTTTGCTTCAAATGCACTGAAGTCAGTGCCAAGTGACGGCATCAGGAACACTTGCATCAAAAGGTCACTGATGATTGCGCTATGCATCAATGGCTAGTGCATCAGTTATACCGATGCACCATGCGTTGATGGGACTACTGCACTGTGAGATAGTGGCATGATGTGTTGAGAGGTGATGGTGCCAATGTAGTGTGCATCAAATGGGCCAGCGTGCCATGTGTTGAGGTTTCCCATGAGCTGTGTGTAAATAGTGCCCCACAAAGTGATGCCACTTCTTTCTGGATGCAAGACAGTCAATACTATTCAACCCCAAAGCCTTGGCCTGGTGCACTGATGGGGGAATTTTTGAGGAGCTCCTAATTCTTTTCCCAGAAAGGCAGATGATGCTGCACTGTGGGTAGAGGAGCAACTGTAGCTTCTGAGAAACTTACACAGTTCCTCCATTTATAAGCCCTGGATTGTTGAAGTGCATGGGGATCTCCATCTGCAGACATAACAGTTTTCCTGGTTGTGTTGTGGAGCAAGGCAATAGAATTCATGACTGCAGATACAGTTCTTAAACCTGTTCAATGTGGGTTTCTTTTTCCCCAACATCATGAGGAGGTAAATTTGAGAATTTTTTTTTTTTGTATGTAGCACTGAAAAGTGCTGTTGTGAGTGCTTTAGAGGCAGCGAGTCAACTGAAGAAGAAAGATACTTAAGAAAAAGAATGAAAAAATTGAAGATATAAAAAAAAAAAAAAAAATTATCTGGACAGACTGACTGTATGTCCATGCTGTACTTGGACAAAAAATGACTAAGGAGGCTGATGAGGCAATGCCTGCATGGGAATTCCTGCATATGCTCAGTAAAGCTCAAATCTCTACTAGGTAGGAGAGACGAGTTCATTTGGTGCCACTGGAATTTTTTGAGGAGCTCCTAATTCTTTTCCCAGAAAGGCAGATGATGCTGCACTGTGGGTAGAGGAGCAACTGTAGCTTCTGAGAAACTTACACAGTTCCTCCATTTATAAGCCCTGGATTGTTGAAGTGCATGGGGATCTCCATCTGCAGACATAACAGTTTTCCTGGTTGTGTTGTGGAGCAAGGCAATAGAATTCATGACTGCAGATACAGTTCTTAAACCTGTTCAATGTGGGTTTCTTTTTCCCCAACATCATGAGGAGGTAAATTTGAGAATTTTTTTTTTTTTGTATGTAGCACTGAAAAGTGCTGTTGTGAGTGCTTTAGAGGCAGCGAGTCAACTGAAGAAGAAAGATACTTAAGAAAAAGAATGAAAAAATTGAAGATATAAAAAAAAAAAAAAAAATTATCTGGACAGACTGACTGTATGTCCATGCTGTACTTGGACAAAAAATGACTAAGGAGGCTGATGAGGCAATGCCTGCATGGGAATTCCTGCATATGCTCAGTAAAGCTCAAATCTCTACTAGGTAGGAGAGACGAGTTCATTTGGTGCCACTGGATGACATCACCTACGTCACTGCTAATTCATTTTGTTTATTGACAGAAAAAAGCACAAACAGGTTCAAACATCTGTATTTTTGTTTATTTGTATTTTATTATTACTTGTCTTGTTTTTTATTTTTATGCTTTCAATAATTATCACAAGGAACACCTTGATCAGAAATAGGTTGTACAATTTGAGAAACAAACAAAAGAAAAATCTATACAGTTTTGTTACAGAAATGTTCATCCAATCCCAACTATAAAAAAAGAAAAAGGGAGGGGGTTACAATAACGAGCAGATTTCAAGAAATAAAGTAAAAAGAAACATTGAGAACAACCAGTTGCCATCTAATTACCAATTTAACCCTCTGGTTAACAATGTACATAATTGAGAAGGTTAAAAAAATATATAGTTGAATTGATGAGCTGCTGAAGTTACTAGAAAACATGATGCCAAAGGAAAATCCTCTCTAGACCATTACAGTCTCATTTCTTCTCCCTACTACAGAGTTCCATTAGCTATGTTGTCCTTAAGAAACCTGGATGCTATGCAGGTTGTGATACCCTTTTATTGGACAAGTATAAAAATTATACAAAACTGGTCTTGTGGCTCAGACAACAGCATTTTGTGAAGCCATTTTCATTTGTCTGACGGAGCTGGTAGGGTTTGAGCATGCCAGAGATACATCATGTTCAAGCCCAGGGAAGGAGGAAGATGACTGCCACTATTGTCAGTGATCTCTGCCCACCTAAAGGAACAGTACTGATGGAAGACTCTGCCCATCTAAAGGAGCATATTAGGGAAGACTTCCCTCCAGACTTCCTGGCTGGAGAAAGCATGTGTCTTTGCCTGGACAAGTTATCTGAGGTGGTGGATGGTAGTATAAAGGGGAAAATGGGGAAAAATGTATAAACCCTTGGGAGGGTGTGGGTAATAAATTGTTTTCAATAAAGAATTATCTATTTATTTATTTATTTATTGTTTTTTTTATACCGATCTTCCTACATTAGATGCAAATCAAACCGGTTTACAAAGAACAATAACTTGCCTGACGGCATTACATGGAACAATGAACATTTAAGCAACTTTAAGTAACATAGTCAAAGAGAAGAAAAACCAAGTATACAATTTGAATTACATAGTAATCAAGGTAAATAAGAAATGGATTACATAGTAATGAAGGTCATAAGTAATAAAAGTCTAACAAATGAATAATCCAATATTTGTTGTGCTTGTACTAGGCTTAGTTAGGGAGAAGGAACTAAGAAGATATGTAGAAAAAGGAGTTGAGAAAAGCGGACGAAAAAAATAAATAAAATGGAATGAAATAAAAAATAGCAAAATTGCTTACCTTGTAATAGGTGTTATCCCAGGACAGCAGGATGTAGTCCTCACATATGGGTGACATCAGTAATGGAGCCCTATGTACGGAAAACTTCTGTAAAAGTTTCTATGAAACTTTTGACTGGCACCAGAGTGCCTACTGAGCATGCCCAGCATGCCATGATATTCCCTGCCACAGGGGTCTCCCTTTAGTCTTTGTTTGTAGCAAATAGCGTTAGCCAAAAATAAAATAATAAAACGTATCGGACCCAACTCCGCGGGGTGGCGGGTGGGTTTCGTGAGGACTACATCCTGCTGTCCTGGGATAACACCTATTACAAGGTAAGCAATTTTGCTTTATCCCAGGACAAGCAGGATGCTAGTCCTCACATATGGGTGATTAGCAAGCTAGAGGCTGATTCATTTTGTGCTGAAATGACCGTAAGGTATTGTTATTGAAATGAATCAGTCGAAATCACAGCAGGTTGGATGTAGAAGGAGTTGGGATTAAACTGGAAACAAGTTCTTTAAGACGGATTGTCCATATGCTGAATCTTGTCTTCCCTCTTTGTCTAGACAGTAGTGAGCTGCAAAGGTGTGAAGAGAACTCCATGTTGCTGCTTTACAAATGTCCAGAATAGGTACAGAGCGAAGGTGTGCTACTGAAGTTGACATTGCTCTGACTGAATGTGCTTTTACTCGCCCTTGGAGAGTAAGGCCTGCTTTTTCATAACAAAATTGTATGCAATCTGCTAGCCAGTTTGACAGAGTATGCTTACCCACTGCCTTACCTGGTTTGTTTGGATCATAGGACACAAACAGTTGATTTGATTTTCTTTGGGCTGTAGTGCGGTTTAAATAGAAAGATAACGCACGTTTACAGTCCAAAGTGTGTAAGGCTCTCTCTCCCTGGTGAGAGTGAGGCCTAGGAAAGAATGTAGGTAAAACTATGGTTTGGTTCAAATGAAATTCCGTGACAACCTTAGGAAGGAATTTTGGATGTGTACGGAGGACTACTCTGTCATGAAGGAACTTCGTGAAGGGTTCGTAAGTTACTAGTGCTTGTAGTTCACTGACCCTTCTAGCTGATGTAATGGCTATGAGAAATACCGTTTTCCAAGTAAGGAATTTAAGGTCACAGGTATTTATGGGTTCAAATGGAGAACGCATAAGCTTGGTTAAAACTACGTTCAGTCCCATTGAATGCTTGGGGAATGAACTGGAGGTTTAATGTGAGTTAGGCCTCTCATGAATTTACTGACGAGAGGCTGTGTGGAGAGAGGCGCATCTCCTAGCTTGTTATGATAAGCTGAGATTGCACTTAAGTGTACTCTTACAGATGACGTCTTAAGACCAGAGTCTGAGAGATGGTAAAGGTAATCTAGTAGCGAGGTAGTGGGGCAAGTGAAAGGATCTAAACCTTTCTGAGTGCACCATAAAGTAAACCTTTTCCATTTGTATGAATAATTCTTTCTAGTGGACGGTTTACGTGCAGCTATTAGTACCTGAGATATATTGGTTGAAAGGTTGAATGGTTGCAAGATCAAGCTTTCAACATCCATGCTGTCAGGGACAGGGATTGGAGGTTGGGATGGCGCAACTGTCCCTGTTCCTGAGTTATGAGAGTGGGAGCTACTCCCAGGCGAATTGGGTCCCTGACTGAGAGATCTAGCAGTGTGGGGAACCATACTTGTCAAGGCCAATATGGGGCTATGAGTATCATGGACCTTGTCCTGTTGTAGCTTCACTAGTGTTTTGGTTATGAGCGGTATTGGTGGATACGCGTATAACAATCCTGAGTTCCAATGGCGGGCAAACGCGTCCTTTGGTAAGCTGTTCTGCTGGAAGAGGAGAGAGCAGTAATTGTTCACTTTGTAGTTCAGATGTGACGCAAAGAGATCTATTGTTGGTTGACCCCAGCGTTGAAATATCTTGGTTGCTATCGCTGGATCGAGGGACCACTCGTGTGGTTGGAAGTGACGGCTGAGGCGATCCGCTACTGTGTTGTGGATGCCTGCTAGGTAGGTGGCCCGTAGTAGAATTGAGTGTGCTAGGGCCCAGTCCCATATTTGAGCTGCTTCCTGACAAAGGAGGTACGAGCCCGTACCACCCTGCTTGTTGATGTACCACATGGCTACTGTGTTGTCCGTTTGGATCAGAACAGTCTTGTGTGAAAGGCAGTCCTTGAATGCATATAGAGCATAGCGTATAGCTCGAAGCTCCAGGAAATTTATCTGAAAGGAGGCTTCTTGATTTGTCCACTTGCCCTGTGTTTTCAGATGAGCAATGTGCGCTCCCCATCCCAAGGTGGACGCATCTGTAGTTAAAGTCACTTGTGGAACTGGTTGCTGGAAAGGTAGGCCTTTGAGCAAGTTGATTGGTGATGTCCACCAGAGAAGGGAAGACTTCAGCTCTGATGTTATCTGGATGTGAGTGGACAGTGGCTGAATGGCTTGAATCCATTGAGATTTCAGTGTCCATTGCATTAGTCGCATGGTCAGTCTGGCCATGGGAGTGACGTGAACTGTTGAGGCCATGTGTCCGAGTAGGATGAGGCACTGATGAGCTGTGACTGTATGTTGATTGCGAATAGAATGTACTAGGAGAACGAGCGATTGAGCCCGGTCTTTCGGAAGAAAGGCCTTTGCTGTGATGGTGTTGAGATCTGCACCTATGAACTGCAACTGGTGAGATGGTGTGAGATGGGATTTGTCGTAATTGATGAGAAATCCCAAGGAGTGAAGCAATCTTATTGTGAGATGGAGAGAAGTGACAGCTCCGCTCTGTGTATGACTTTTGATGAGCCAATCGTCCAAGTAGGGGAACACATGCACTTGTTGCTTGTGAAGATGTGCCACCGCTACTGCTAGACATTTTGTGAATACTCGAGGTGCTGATGCAAGGCCGAATGGTAGCACCCTGTATTGGAAGTGTTGACCTTGTACCAGAAATCGCAGGTACTGTCGATGAGGTGGAAAAATGGGAATGTGAGCGTAAGCGTCTTGAAGATCCAGAGAGCAGAGCCAATCTCCTTTTTGAAGAAGAGGTAACATGGTGCCTAAGGACACCATCCTGAATTTTTCCTTCTTTAAAAATTTGTTGAGATTTCTGAGGTCCAGGATAGGACGTAGACCCCCGGTTTTCTTTGGAATTAGGAAATATCGGGAGTAGAATCCTCTGCCCCACTGAGGCCTGGGAACTCTTTCGATGGCCCTGGCAGTCAGGAGGGTGGATAATTCTGCTTGCAGGATTGTGTAATGATGAGACACTGTCCAAGACTGAATAGGGGGATTGTGTCTTGGCACAGTGAGGAAGTCCAAGTGGTACCCTTGAGATATGATTGAGAGTACCCATTGGTCTGTAGTGATGGAGGTCCAAGTTTGAAGATGGTGAGCAACTCGGCCTCCGACAGGTACTTGTGGATAAGGATTTTGGGAATGACTCATGCCCTCTGGTTGTACTTCAAAATCCGGAAGTGGACGCCGCAGGCGGAGGTTGTTGAGGCCTAGCAGGTCTTTGGCGAGGCTGAGACCGTTGAGCAGGTCTTTGTTGTCTGGGCCTGGCTACTGGTGGATAATACCGCCTAGGGCGGTAATATGGCTTTCTTTGTTCCCTTCTTGGAGGCCTCCTTGAAGGTTGATGTACCTCTTGTGGCAGCTGAGAAAGCTGTTTGAGGGTTTCTGTGTGGTCTTTGATGGTGGCCACCGCCTCCTTGACCTTATCGCCAAAGAGGTTCTCCCCTAAGCAAGGCAGGTCCGCCAAGCGCTCCTGTACCTCTGGTCTCAGCTCTGAAGATTTGAGCCAGGCCCAACTTCTAGCTGTTATTCTGGATGCAGACAATCTGGATGCTGTTTCAAATGAATCATACGTGGCTCGAACCTCGTGTTTTCCTGCCTCTAGGCCTTTATGTACGAGGTTTTGAAATCCTTCCTGAAGATGGTCAGGTAACTGATGAGACAGGGATTCAACTTGTTTCCATAGGTCACGCTGGTATTGATTCATGAAAAGCTGGTATGAATTTATCCTAGATACCAGCATAGCAGCTTGGAAGATCTTCCGGCCAAGATTGTCCAAGAACCTATTATCCTTTCCAGGAGGTATGGAGGCGTGTTGCTTTAATCTTTTGGCTTTCTTTTGAGCCGACTCAACCACCACTGATTGGTGTGGTAGTTGAGTTTTTTGGAACCCTGGGATGGGTTGTACTAGATAAGTGGCATCCGCCCGCTTATTAACAGCTGCCACCGAACCAGGGTGTTCCCATATCCTGTACATAAGTTCTTGTAATACTTCATGAACAGGAATAGCAAGAATTTCCTTGGGAGGATCCACGAATTGAAGCACCTCCAAGGTTTTTTGCCTGCTGTCTACTTCAGAAATGAGAGAGAAAGGAATTGTTTGAGACATTTCTTTAATAAAGTTGGAGAAAGACAGATCCTCCGGTGGTGACTTTCTTCTATCTTCTGGCGGAGAAGGCTCAGAAAGGAGGTCTTCATCCGAGGAGAATTCTTGGTCACTATCATCCAGAGGGTGCTCCAACGGCCTAGTAGGCTTAGCTGGCATTTCGGATAGTGGAGTCTGAGGTCTAAGGGGTGGCGTGACACCCGAGGGACCTGGTAATGGCTCTTGATTCTCATCTACATCTATAGGTTGTGGTAAAGATGAGAAGCAATGGATCAGTGAGTCCAGCTTGTCCATTAATGGTTGAAAAATGGATTCTTGAGAAGGCATCGACGGTGCCATCGGGGTCGATGGCCGTGGTGGAATCGATGGTAACCGGGGAATCGGTAGTGCTGGAACCGGTGATTGCGGCCTAGGTAGAACCGGTGATGGAATCGGTGCCATCGAGGAGAGCGGTGATTTCCTTGGCATCGGTCGTGAAGGAATCGGTGATGGGACCGGAGTTCCTCCTATGACCGGTGTCGATGGCAGAACCGGAGTGGCAGGCCGTGGCATCGCCTCGATAAAGGCATCCTTAACCGCTTGACGTATGTAACTGTCAAGTTCCGCCCGCATGAATGATGCGAACAGAGCACCCATGGGGGGAGGCGGTGGCGGCGATAGCAGTACAACCTCAGAGCCCTGAGGAGGTACGATTCCTTCCG
The DNA here is from genome assembly GCF_901001135.1 of Rhinatrema bivittatum. Taxonomy (NCBI): domain Eukaryota; kingdom Metazoa; phylum Chordata; class Amphibia; order Gymnophiona; family Rhinatrematidae; genus Rhinatrema; species Rhinatrema bivittatum. The sequence continues at coordinate 60,819,373 of NC_042625.1, read as the reverse complement.
CCGGAATCGGCGAGGGTTGGCCTGCTGGTGGCTCAGAAGCCTTACTTTGGAGCCGGGCTTTCTTAATCGGTGTCCCGTCCTCCGCCGATGGCTCGCCGGGTATCGAAGCGGTGGTTGCTGTGTGCGGCCTGCGATGCCGATGGCGATGTTTATCTTTTTCGCGCCCTTTTTCGCTGCTCGATGTGGACGCTCTGGACGATGGAGAGGGGGAGGAAAAGGGAGCGTCTCCCGACTCACCTGAGTGACGTTTCTTCAATACTACTTTCCTAATCGACCCAGCCGGAGACGATTGTGTGGAAGTAGACGGAGCAGTAATCAGCTGTATCTTGAATAGTTGCTCCATTTTGTCCATCCGTAGACGTCGACCTTTCGAGGTCATCGTAGCGCATAAGGGACAATTTTTTACATCATGACCTTCACCAAGGCAAAGTACACAGTCTTGGTGAGGGTCTGTGATAGACATATTTCTCGCGCATTTCGGACATTTTTTAAAACCTGTAGCCATTTTGTGGCCGGACAGCCGTCGACGGCCTAGGACTCAGGTAAAATTGTTTTTAATCAAAAAACGGAACGGAATCGCGAGAACGGTAAAAACTCACCGCGATGACTAAACTAAGGGAGACCCTTTGCGGTTGAAGTTTTTGAAGCTTTCCGTAAGGAAAAATATGTGGAGAATCCCACAGGACTCCTGATAACCGCGAGGCTAACAGCTTCGCGGAAAAAAGAAGACTAAAGGGAGACCCCTGTGGCAGGGAATATCATGGCATGCTGGGCATGCTCAGTAGGCACTCTGGTGCCAGTCAAAAGTTTCATAGAAACTTTTACAGAAGTTTTCCGTACATAGGGCTCCATTACTGATGTCACCCATATGTGAGGACTAGCATCCTGCTTGTCCTGGGATAAAAAATAAAATAAAAATAAAATAAAAAATAAATAAATAAAAGTAATAAAATAGAAGGAAAAGTCAAAAGAGTGACTGAGGGTCTCTTCATAGGGAACCTAGGTAAATGAGAGAGACTAATAACAGATCAAACCATATAAGTGAGAGAAATAAACAGAGAAGTATAGTGAGAGATGGAGAGAAAGCTTTAAGCTAACAAGAGGGTTCTGGAAAAGCAAGCTTGAATATATCTAAATATATCTAAAGATATAAATCAGATTAAAAGACTACACGAAGACTTCATTGCAGATGTGATCATGGTTATAGTGAAGGGACTTATGTAGTCTTGAAAGTCTATGTATAGTACATTTTATACAACTCCTAAGCTGATTGAATAAAAAAAATGGAGCGATATAGAGGCATTATGACATTTTCCGATTTATTAATCATTCCCTTCCTAATAATTCCTAACATTCTGTTTGCTTTTTTGACTGCTGCAGCACACTGAGCCGACGGTTTTAAAGTATTATCCACTATGATGCCTAGATCTTTTTCCTGGGTGGTAGCTCCTAATATGGAACCTAACATCATATAACTACAGCAAGGGTTATTTTTCCCTATATGCAGCACCTTGCACTTGTCCACATTAAATTTCATCTGCCATTTGGATGCCCAATCTTCTAGTCTTGCAAGGTCCTCCTGTAATGTATCACAGTCTGCTTGTGATTTAACTACTCTGAATAATTTTGTATCATCCACGAATTTGATAACCTCACTCGTCGTATTCCTTTCCAGATCATTTATATATATATTGAAACTTTCCAAACAGCTGCAAACAGCTGCGACTTTCCAAACAGCTGCAACGTCTATGGATATGGGAATATCCAAGATGCTGGCTGGTCCTTATTTTTAGGCTACCTGCAAGCAATGCAGGAATTTATAACTTGCCCCTACAAAGGGGCCGATGCAATACCGTGCTCTCGTCCAACCCGCAGTTGGACACAGATTGTATAGGCGCTAATTAATCCCCTTATGCAATCCCCAAATGCATGTGAATAAAGCTATTAGGCATTCACTCCCGATGCAAAAAAAAAAAAAAATGTGACTAGAGAACTGGATCAGGGAAGAGCGCTCAATGTGATTTACTTGGATTTTAGTAAAACCTTTGATACGGTCCCACATAGAAGACTCATGAACAAAATGAGAATATTGGGAGTGTGCGCCAAGGTGGTGGCTTGGATTACAAACTGGTTGATGGATAGAAGACAGCAGGTGATGATAAATGGAATCTACTCTGAAAAGAGAATGGTGTTAAGTGGAGTGCTGCAGGGATCGGTGTTGGGACCCGTTCTGTTCAACTTCTTTCTGAACGACATTGAGGAAGGGATAGAAGGTAAAGTTTGTCTATTTGCAGATGATATTAAGATCTGCAACAGAGTGGACACACCGGAAGGAGTGGAGAGAAAGAGTCATGATTTAAGAAAGCTTGAAGAGTAGTCGAAGATATGGCAACTGGGATTTAATGGCAAGAAGTGCAGAGTCATGCATCTAGGATGTGGTAATCTGAAAGAACTGTATGCGATTGGGGGGGGGGGGGGGAGAGAAGCGTTGTTGTGGAACAGGAGAGTTACTTTGGGGTGATAGTGTCTAGCGATCTAAAGATGGCAAAGCAATGTGACAAGGCGATAGCTAAAGCTAGTAGAATGCTGGGCTACATAGAGAGAGGAATATCTAACAAGAAAAAGGAATCGATAATCCCCTTTTACAGGTCCTTAGTGAGGCCTCACCTGGAGTACTGTGTTCAGTTCTGGAGACAGTATCTCAAAAGGGACAGAGACAGAATGGAGGCGGCCCAGAGAAGAGCGACCAAAATGGTGGGGGGGTCTTCATTAAATGATTTATGAGGAGAGGTTGAAGGACCTAAATATGTACAACCTAGAGGAGAGGAAGAGCAGAAGAGATATGATACAGTCCTTCAGATGCTTGAAAGATTTTAATGATGCACGATCAACAACAAATATTTTCCTCTGGAAAGAAACTGATAGAACTAGGGGTCACGAAATGAACCTTCAGGGAAGACGACTCAGAACTGTCAGGAAATATTTCTTCACTGAGAGGGTGGTGGACACCTTGAATGCCCTTCTGGAGGAGGGGAAGACAAAAATGGTGAAAGATTTCAATAGGGCATGGGATAAACACTGTGGATCCCTAAATGCAAGGAGGAGGGGAATGTAGTAAGAGGCATGGGGGTAAGTTGCTGGTGTGGCAGATACTACCCTTAACAAATAAGCCTTAATACTGATGATTCAACTCCATCATTGCTTGCTGCTTCAATGGCAGGGGGAAAAGAGAAAAAGAGGAACTAGATTCAGACCACAACCAACAAGGACATTGATCTGTACAGTCCGGGAAAACAAATAAGCATGGGGGTAACTTACTTGATGTGGCGGTTACTTCCCTTAACCAAAAAGCCTATTACACTTCTGATGCAATTCCAACCTTGCTCTCTGCTTCAACGACAGGGGGTGTGAAAGGAAATTAGACTGAAACAGAAACCAACAAAAGTCCTGACCTTGGCAGTCTGAGTAACTGATAAGTATGAGGAACTGATAACTATGGGAGATTGCTGGGCAGACTGGATGGGATATTAGGTCCTTTTCTGCCATCACTTCTATGTTTCTATGTAAGTTTGTGAGTGTCAAACTCTTTGCTGCATTAGCAGTAAAGTTTGCTTTAAAAAATTGAGCGTTCAATTGCAGGCAATGCTATGCATTGGCCAGAACGCATTTTTCTGCATTTGGCCTGTTGGGCTTGTGATAGACAGTGATCGGTATCTTTTGTCCATAATCTGGACATTTTTTGAGGCCAGTGTCTCTCTCTGCCATGATCATAAAAACTGACAATGCAAAATAAAATTTCCCCTTAGGTAAAGATGACTGGGAAAACTTAGGTAAAGATGACTGGGGGAAAAAAAGAGGGACCATGATTGGAGAGCCTGTTAGAAGCCATGGACAAAGTAGGCCTACAGACATGGATGGTGAAAAAAATAAGAAATTATGGATATTGACAAAAAACTTAGCAGTACATAAGGTGATATGAGAAAAATCACAGACACAGTGATCTGAAAAATCAGAAAAGCTAAAAAAAAAAAATAGCCTGCAGCAAACTGTTAGAATAGCAAGCATCACAAAAATCAAGACAAACTAAATTCACATAGGCCTGCTAAAGCAGATTATAAATATAAAGTAAAATAAAAAACAGTGTAGCCAACAGGCTAATAAAGCTATAGAATTAGGGGTAGATTTTCAGACGAGCGCGAACAGCCTACTTTTGTTTGCGCTCCAGGCGCAAACAAAAGTACGCTGGATTTTAGTAGATACGCGCGGAGCCGCGCGTATCCACTAAAATCCTGGATCGGCGCGCGCAAGGCTATCGATTTTGTATAGCCTGCGCGCGCCGAGCCGCGCTGCCTCCCCCCGTTCCCTCCAAGGCCGCTCCGAAATCGGAGCG